>NC_139230.1:151591403-151646794 GCF_977018435.1 Lepisma saccharinum | reverse complement strand
TGAAGCCTTAGTATTCTGGTAGTATTATTAATGTAGAGGTAAATTAGGCTGAAATGTAGGCATTTTTCTGATAAATTATACTTACTTAGTTGTTTCAGCAGGTAGAAGTTGCATGATGGTTTACTGCTGATGATGTTAATTTGCTCTTCTTATGTACTACGTATGATGTAGCTTACTTGAGTAATTGGAATTTTCTACTGAAAAAAGGATTGCTTGTCTATTTTATTCCTATGTTGTTGAGTTTGTCCATAAGCAAGCCATGTTTTTACTCTATCCTATGCCTTGGAAGAATCTAGATATATTGTGTTTGCAGTTTTATGTTTCTCTAAGGTTTCAGCTATGTAGTTTCTTAAACTGTGCTATGGCTGTAACTATTGATTTCTCTTTCTGGATGCCATGTTGGTTTCTGTATTCCTCTTGCTGCTTGAATTTGACTTAGGTTGTTTGATTTTCTTCTTAGATCTTTATTTGTTTATTTGTTCAGGATTTTTTTATTTTCTTAATATTCTTTTACATAAAAAAATTCAAAGTACATTGTTAAAGTCAAAGTGTGTTAAAATTCAATTTTTCAAAGATAAAGATTTACAAATACAATTTTCTAAAATTAAAAGTTATAATAGTATATTTTTGTTAGTAGAAGTTTTTATACTAGGGCAAATTATTTTGTTGTTGATGTAAAATTTGTTAGTTAATGTAAAATTAAAATAATTAAAAATCAATTTTTCAAAGATAAAGTTTTAAAAATACAATTTTCTAAAATTAAACGTTATAATAGTACATTTTTGTTAGTAGAAGATTTTATACTAGAGTAAATTCTTTTGTTGTTAAAGTAAAATATGTTAGTTAATGTAAAATTAAAGTAATTAAAATTAAAAAAATAACAAATGCTGAACAAATAAACAAATAAAGATCTAAGAAAAAAAGCAAACAACCTAAGTCAAATTCAAGCAGCAAGAGGAATACACAGAAACCAACATGGCATCCAGAAAGAGAAATCAATAGTCACACCCATAGCACAGTTTAAAAAACTACATAGCTGAAACCTTAGAGAAACATAAAACTGCAAACACAATATATCTAGATTCTTCCAAGGCATAGGATAGAGTAAAAACATGGCTTGCTTATGGACAAACTCAACAACATAGGAATAAGATAGACAAGCAATCCTTTTTTCAGTAGTATATTTCCAATTACTCAAATAAGCTACATCATACGTAGTACATAAGAAGAGCAAATTAACATCATCAGCAGTAAACCATCATGCAACTTCTACCTGCTGAAACAACTAAGTAAGTATAATTTATCAGAAAAATGCCTACATTTCAGCCTAATTTACCTCTACATTAATAATACTACCAGAATACTAAGGCTTCAAAAGTGAACACTAAGAATAATGTTCAGACTAAAGTATAGGGCATCTTGCAAAGGATTATTACTCCCTACATCTACAAGTCAATAACAATTATTCTAAATACTACGAACTTGGACAAAATATAGTCAAATACACAACACAAAAAGGAAAATAATTACAAGTAAAACAGCAGACACTCAATATCTCAAAACAATCATGCAAAAATATTCTACAACAAACTGCCTCATAACATAAAACTGCTAAGTCCCCAAAACATATACAAATACAATCAATAAAAACTACTTGAAAAGGGAAAACTGTCTGCAGTCTCACAGACTTGATGTAAAATAACAGCAAAACTTAGAAGCATGCACAGTCAATAGTGGTCAATTTGAATACAGTTCACATACAAACTGTCATGAAAAGGTTCAAAACAGTCTCTCAGCTCAGTTCTCATCTATACTTGGACAACAAAATCCTGCAACAAATTCTCAGAAATCCTACCTTTCCTACCCTTGCTTGAATAGCTAAAGTGCAATCTTCATACTAAAATATTGAAAAAAGGCATATTTATGTACATAAAAGTGTGTACACATGTGTTTGTCTGTGTGTACTCTTAGATAAATTGATAAAAAAAAGCAATATAGTTATAAATCAAAGACTATACCTAATAATATTAATTTCAAAATAAGCTGATAGAAAAAGATATAATAACTACAGTATAAGCTAGGAACATAAATTGAGAGTATTTGAAAATAAGATCCTTAGGAAAATATTTGGGCCTAAAACAGATGAGGAGGCAGATGAGTGGAGAAGATTACATAATTTAGAAGTACATAATTTGTATTCATGTCCAGATATTATTAGAATAATTAAATCAAGAAGACTTAGATGTGTAGATCATGTGGTACAAATGGGAGAGGAAAAAAAATATACAGGATTCTTGTTGGGAAACCTGATGGTAAAAGACCAATAGGAAGACCAAAACAAAATGTAGGGATAATATAGAGATGGACCTAAAGGAAATTGGTAGGGATGGAAAGGAGTATATAGATCTTGCTTAGGACAGGAACAGATGAGAGGCATGTGTTGCTGCAGCCATGAACCTTCGGGTTTAAGAAGGCTAGAGAGTTAGTTAGTTATACATTAAATAAGCATAATATTTGAATTGTAAATAGTGAATATAACAAATGTACAAAGCATTGTGCGAAAACTATGTCAACTTTCCATTATAAGCAGAAAATTAAACCAGTTTGCCTTAGAAATACATTTTAAGAATAGCACAAAATAGCATGCATAATAGAAAATTAAGAAAACTTTCTGATGCATAAAAGTACTGACTAGTGCTGAATGAATCAATTACTGTAAAATATTATTCTCTGATTCAAGTGATTTAACTGTAAACATTATCTTTTGTGTGTAAAATATAATTGTTAATTGCACTGATAAGTACAAATATTAACTTTATACGCCTTCAAACACTCTAAATAACATAACTTTGATATATAAATTAGTAACAATTTGTTAAAAATTAAGTTAAAGTGTAGAATTGTTTTCTTAAATAAATATAAAGTAGTAAAAATACTAAACAAATAATTCCTTCTTTTGCTATTTAAAGGATGTCAAACAGTGTAAACCAGTTGTTAGTGGCTAAATAACATAAAATTTGAAGGCAGCAAAAATATTTTTTTAAAATACTGTTTTTTTACCTAACTTTGTGAATTAAATACTAGTACATTTTGTCAAATTATAAATAAAATATACCTATTTCTTTGGTATTAGTACTATAGTGAAGGAAAATGTTACTAAAACTTGGCTAGTACAGTAAATCTGAGAGTTTTAGCTTTATTTGTCCGTAACTGGATATAATTGTAACTTGTTAATCTCGCCAAACACAATCTTTACCTCAATTTTGGATTTTGGAAGCTAGCTGAACTTTAGCGTTTCGAATTACATATAGTGAAGGCCTCTATAGTGGAAAAATACACCCAGTCTGTAAAAATTTGGAAATGTTGTCTCCTTCTCTGTCGAACCAGACCAAAAGTGTTCTCAAATGTTTCAATATATTTCTTAACATAACTAACTTTTCAAGAAAAAAATACCTTGTGCCCAGATAGCTTAGTTGGTATAGCATTAGGCTTTTAACCTATCTGTCCAGGGTTCGAGTCCCTGTCTGGGCGATTACAATTTTTAAATTTTGTCATCGGATCTTTAGCAGAATGGATATAAAATATGTTTACAGTCTAACAGATTATTATTTATCTAAAATTTTGCAAATAAGCTTTTAAGTTTCTCAAATATCAGCATCTTTAACTAACAGTACAGCATAACCAGTATTATTATAATAGAAAAGTTCTGGTGGTAGAACCTACACCTACTGTAATATCTCTGTGGTATTAACTTACATGCAGCCCATAACTTTTGGGAGTGTTTCTCCTCCGTTACATTTCCTCGCCATTTACCCTTAGCGTCGCGATTAGCCTCAGAAGCAAAAAAAAGTGAAATCTTATATTTGTTCTTTTTATATCTCTGAAACCACCTATACGATAGAACTACATTTAATGAATTTTGCAGTCTTCCTGTTTGATCTGTTAAATAATCCAGTCAATAAAAATATACTTACATAGAAAAATCTGTTTTTCAGATACTTTAATCGTGTAATCTGCTTTTGCCTACTTCCTCAGAAATATACACAATCATAGTTCTTTATAAATTTAGCACCTGATATAGAATAAGTCGAAGTCTAGTTAGAGTTGGCCAGTAAATACTTCTGGTACATGTAGTTACTTGAAAAATCAAATATTGGGTGTATAAAAGGTAGCATTCTTGTGAAACAGTAAAAAATCAACCTCATTTCCTCGTAATATTAGCTGTAAGAGCTTCTTGCAGATTAACAAAGCTCTGGCGTGTGGTCCTACGTCACCTACAATCCTTTGTAAGGTTCGTGTTGTCCTATAAATTGTTGATATACATACTAAGTCCCTAGTTACAGCCTAAGCTTTTAGTTTCAATCAGAGAATTTCAGTGTTCAAATAGTGATTGTAGCCTCGTATAATAAGCCAAATGAAAATAACCCAAATGTTGATGCACCCAAAAAATCCAGTAATACTTAAAAAATACCTTGAAAAAGGTTATAAAGCTAAATTATTCTTCTAGCATAGAAAAAACATTTAGCAAGTGAACCTTATGGTCCATATAGTAAGTCGTCTGTGAACTTCGTCTTGTCCTGTGAATTGTCAATATATTGATAAATGGTTACATTTAAAAAAAAAAAAAAAAAAAAAACAATGTTGGTAAGCGTCCAGTTGTGGACCCTTCGGTAAAGGCATTTCAGTCTTTATAGACACACAATAATTTTCGTTACACTAAAAATTAGGCAAATAGTCGAAATGTTAAACATTTCGTGTACTTTATCCAGTAAGCCTTAGCTAGAAATACAATAACAGCGTTACAGGCATTAAAATTAAGCAAGCTTAGATATTCTAGTGGCCCATAATAAGTATAAAATATCCTTTAAAATACTCTGACAAATAGTTGTGGGTTATCTGACATCAAAATTTTCAAGCCCTCTCTCCTGCATAAATAGGCTCTAGAATTCACTAAGCCTCAAAATAATATTAGGGTACATAAAATAAAAAAAGCAGATGAAGAGTGGTGCTGATCGCATCATCTCCAAAATAGCAAAAACAAAAATATACAGAGCCCTATCTGATATATTTAGAAAACTTTTACCTAGTACAACAGTAACAAAATACTCAGCAAACTCTAAAATAAACAAACTTTCGTTGTTATTTGAGTAATAATAAGCCTAAACTTGTAAAATAAAAGGGTAGAACTTGCCAAAACATACTTTTGCATCCAAAATATAATTGAAAACTCTTTCTTGAATAGACTAAGAGGTCTTACTTTGGTAAAATAGGCATAAAATTGAAAAATAAAGGGTAAAACTTGACGAAACACACTTCGTGTGTACAGAATTTAATTCAAAACACATTTGAATTGTGTTATTTGAGTAAACGTGGAGAATAATCCTGTAAACTTGGAAAAAAATCTCTCTCTGTCTGTCTGTCTCTCTCTCTCTCTCTCTGTCTCTCTCTCTCTCTCTGTGTGTAAGTGTGTGTGTGTGTGTGTACGTGTATGTTTGTGTGTGTGTCTGTGTAAGTGTGTGTGTGTGTCCAAAATGTAATAAAAAACACGTTCAAATCGTGTTATTTGAGTAAATATTAGAATAAACTTGTGAAATAAACAAATACAAGTTGAGAACACACACTTTGTGTGTCGAAAATATACCTAAAACTCTTTCCTGAATAGTATAAATAGTGTTATTTAGGTAAAAATAGGTATAAAATTTTAAAATAATAAGTTAAAAGTTGAAAAATTGTCTTTGTGAGTCCAAGATTTAATAAAAAAATATTGCCTGAATAGTATAAATAGTGTTATTTTGGTAAAAAAATTAACATAAAATTGTAAAATAATAAGTTAAAAGTTGACTAAGCGCACTTTATGTATCGAAAATGTAACTAAAAATGTTGCCTGAATAGTACAAATAGTGTTATTTTTGTAAAAATAAGGATAAGCTGTGAAAATGTTTGACAAAGTCAAAGTTTGGTAAAAAATAAACTCAAAATTAAGTTAAATAGCACACAGTAACATACATTTACTACCTAAATCAATAATCAAAGGGTCCTAGGTTCGATACCCCGTGATAAAAGCAAATAGTGAAAACTGTAGGCCCAGTCCCTGAGAGCTCTCCCTTCTTCCTAGTACAGATAATAAACCCTTACGCTTCGTTCTCCTTGTTCAAAATAAAATTCTCGCTCCAATCTAATTGGGTATCCAAAAATCCTTCTTTCTTGTGTTCTCGGTAACATTGGGCTACTTTGACAGAAACCTGTTCTAACATGCAAGCTTTCTACCCTAAAACCCTCGCTAAAGCGTCTTGTGCCTTGGGGCAACCCTGAGCGGAATATTAATTGGCGGCGGAAACCGGTTCTACAAGCAACGCATAGCTTCAGAATTTGACCATTGCTGCGCATTCCAGACATCCTTTGTTGTCTGGTTGAATCCCTCCCCTGCCCTACAGTATTGCATACCTTTCCCCTGTTCTTGCGTACTGGTTAACCTTGGAAAAACCGGTTCTGAAAATCTACCGACGCGTTCTCTGATTGGTGAATCAGATTCTTCCTTTGTTCTGACGTTCTGACGTCATTTGACCTTGACCGCACACTCCCCAAATTCCTTTCTCCTCTACCCTCAGCGCGGAGTTCACCGTCTTCTGTCTAGCGTCTGAGACCACCGTCTTTAATACAATAATAACATACATTATTACATAGTACTAATTAATAACATTACATATCGCGGGTTCGAGTACCGGGACCGTCTTCTTTCGTACCATTACCACCGTTCATAGCGGTTCATAAACCATAGAAAACTTATTTTCAATATTATAAACATTAATATTATCGAATCATACATTACATACTTTGCAGTAATGAATATAAAAACATATGCATAGCGTTTAGTACCTCTAATTACCTTCTATATACATATTTTTCATAAAATAAATAATTATATATTTATAAAAGTTATAAACATGAAAATACATAAATGTAAAGTATTCTAAGTACTTGCGAATGAATTCTAAGTACATGCGAATTAATTAAAACCCGTGCAAATTAGTTATAAGTACATACAAATTAATTGCGAATATTAAATAGCAACATCCACTATCTAATTCAACTACTACTCATTTGTAACCCCCCCAAAAAATCAGGTTTCTTAAAGCTGCTAAAACAGGAATTAAATACTATGATTTGACGCGTCCAAAAAAAGTATTATATTGAAAGATTTTTCCCAAATACGTAGATAGAAATTTAATACTTTGAAAGTGTCTCAGATTTGTTTATTGTCACAACTTAGTGTGGCACAGGTCTACTACAAAAGTGGAATTTCGTAACAGAAATATGAACCCACTCCTTTTATTTCGTAGCCGATTTCATCTTGAAACTGAAATTAAGAATATTAGTTAATAGTGTCATTGGTAAACAATAAAAAAATGTGTTAGACCCAATTCTTTAATACCTTATCATAATCTTCATCGCAAGTTGAAATTTTGTTGTAAGTCCACTGCATGCAAAAAAAAAAAAAGGTAAAGTTCTCACCTGTGCTTGGCGCTACGCCATGAAGGCGTATAGGGGGTGTGGGGGTAACGCCCCACACTTTCTTGATTCGTTCGTGAGTGGGGGTGATGTGATCAGCATCACGCCGCCCCACACTTTCTTGATTCGTTCGTGAGTGGGGGTGATGTGATCAGCATCACGCCCCTGACCGCCTTTACCACCAGGGTTTCCCCCAGGTACCCATGTCATTCGACGCTGGGTGGGCGCTGGGGCCGCTTCCAACGTTAGAAAAGTTCCCGGGCTTGAACCGGTCGGGAATCGAACCCGGGACCTATAGCATGGTAGTCAGACGCGTTACCGACTGAGTCACCGGCACAGATAGACTAATCTGAAGTGCATACAGTTTAAAGTGGGATCCGAACCACTATGTGCGATCACCTGGTATCGTACCCCAGACCCCTTGATTACAAGGCCTTACCACTACGCCATCAGTGAGGCGCACACAATCTTTGTATTTTGACCTTTTTAAACCTATATGTATCATATAAGAGGTTGTTTAACGTTGCTATGCCTCTATGGATTATATTTAGCCAGTATTCGAGCACATAGCGTCAGGTTTCATAGAATATAAGCTTCTCTTCCATGTTTATGGTTTCCTGTCTGCAGTAGAAAAACTGGCAGGTTCCCATAGCTTTTCTTTCAATAGTCTTCCAATGGTTGCATATCATATCACTCAAATTTGATTCATTCGTTTCGAACACAATCCCCGATGGCGCAGTGGGATCGTGGGCGCCTTGTAATTAAGGGATCCCGGGTTCGATACTTTGAAGAACATAGTGGTTTGGATCCCCCTTTAAATTATAGGTCCATTCACGATTAGCCTAACAGGACATAAAGTGGACTTAAGACACCAAATCAAGCAACTAACACAATCCCGTTATTGTCCAGATTATCGAATCCAGAACCTTCGTCGCGAATAACATAAGCAGGAAGACAACGTGAAATAACCGAACAGAAACAGAACCTAAAACCTACATCGGATAGATTGGATTAAGTCGACGATACAGCACGGGTTCTGAAATGAAAAAGAATAAGAAAGTTGAAGGACCTCTATACGCACCCACTTTTCCTCCAGTCAATGGGGAAGATATCCTTCTAGCTGAGAAGCCTTTACGTAGGAGTGCCCTGAGGGAACTTCAAGGCCACGACGATAAAGTGTAATGACGGGACCAAAACATACGGCAGATAGCTGTGTTCCTCCTTATTTCGTACGCCATTGATAACTGGAACACGTGACCTCGTCTTTGGTAGAGCAGATGCCTGCTTGCTTGCCACCACCCTTTAGTTCAGTGACCTTCGCCCGTAGTCAGCAAGAGTGAATGACTCACCATATACTTGTCTGTGAGGCTACACAAGAATAGATATTTCGTTAGTGGCTGTAAGTATTGTTTCATCTGCAGTTATATCAGTTACCATTTCAATAGTTTCCTTCCTAATGGTTACTTTAGTGATAAACATGTAAATTAGTTCTCGAGAGTGAACGTTTTATCTATTTGAACGGGGGATTTTTATACAGCCTGCATGTATTATTTTTTCCTGAAACAAGAAGAAATTCGAAGACGCAAAAAGAGTTGTATAAGAGTAGTTAACAAAAGGAAAAAAGAAGAAGAAATCGAAAATGTAAATGCTGAAATAAATTATGGTAGAGATCGAGTGAATAACATTTTGTCATGGGGCCTCCTCGATGGCGTAGTGATAACGTCGTAATCAGTGGATCCCGGGTTTGATACACGGTGGATGCACATAGTGGTTAGTATCTCACTTTAAACTGAAGGTCGAGTCCAGATTAGCATATCTGTGCACCAAACCAAAAATAAGAAAGAAATTGTCACTGTGTAAGAAAATTTCATGTTCAACCACATACGAAACACAAGGGAATAATATATTGCAGTTTGGAGTTCACATCTGTAGCATCTAACCAGCACAATTATGAATCGCAACATATCGTATCAGATCCATTTTTATTATACATGTATGATAATATAAGAGAAGTAGAGGAAAGAGAAAACCAAGCGAAACACGGACGCCTTCTCCAGAATTTCAAATCTCGTTACATAAGGTCCTGGGTTGGAGTCCCGAACAGGCATGACTTTCTTGTTCTTGTCCTTTTATCTGCTTCATTTCATCATAATTCATCGTTATGGTTTACCTGCAGGGGAAGAATACTGGCAATAATTGCCAATACAAAGCCAATGACAAACAGAACAACTCGATTACGGAGGTGCCAAGAAGAAACGAGACTTGACAGTTTCTCCGTCTCTCGGTTTGTCGAATTGAAAATTGCTCTCCCGTTCTCGGTCTCGATTAGTTAAATATAGAAATCGAAAATGTATGTGAATGAATATACATGTATTTTATATATTCCGGTTTTGTAGGAGATTTCGCGAGAGATGAAATAAGTACTCTTCCATCGTATTTATTTTTATAATTTTTATTCCCTGTTCGATGATCGCGACGATAAGGACGAGTGACCATTACATGAAATTGATGACGAAAGAGTCAAACACCCCCGACAAGGACGGTACTCAAACCCGGGAACTTTGGCGACGATATCGAATGTCAATCACTTAATGAGCTTGACCACCGAGCCTGCTTAATGTTGTTTCTGTCAGGTAATTCGTAATAATATCCCACATTCACTATCATTTGCTTCATAATTTATCTTATTGTTGTGATTAACCTGAATTCAAAGAATTAGTTGAAAGGCAAAAATGCAAGATTGAATGTCTCTGATGTTACTTCGTGCCGAATAATATGACGTGGTATTATGATATGAATTTATTAATCATATAATATGCCTATTGCCCGACCCTGTGGCCGAGTGGTTAGCACATCGCGCTGCGACGCCAAGGGTCCTGGGTTCGAATCCTGGTCGGGCTTGGTTGTTTGTGAATGTCCATTCATCAATTTCATCCCCATCTTCGCAAATTAGCCTCGAGGCACAAAACGCGAAGTAAAATAAACTAAATCAATCAATCAATCAATATGCCTATTCATTCCATTGATTGATCCCAATTGAGCACACAAAATATGCTATAATGTCCACTCCATGGAGGAGTGGTTAGCACAGCGCGCTACGATGCCATGAGTCCCTGGTTAGAATCTCGACTTGGGTGTGGGTGTCCTTGGTAAGTGTCCCTTCATCAATTTCATCATAGCATCACTCATCTTCATCGTCGCTATTTGCCAAAAGTGAAAGAATAGCAAATCTAAATAACAAACATCCAATCAAATCGAACATCTCTACCGATTTAATTCTATACGGTACCGAATTCCCACTTTATTACTGCATCTTAAGTCATTTTACAGCATCTCAATTGTTTTCCGATTCGAAAACATTTGGAATGTTGTTTTGTGCAGTTGATTGTGCATTGTTTCGTTGTTTGGATTGTTTAATTAACGTCGCATTAATTAGTTTTAGACCAATCGTGACGGGGGAAGCAAGAGCACAAAGAAAGCGAAAAAGACAAGGAAGAGACCACGGCTTTCTTTAAAGATAGCATCCCGTGAATACAACTCAAGTGACTGCAGAATATTATGAATAAAATTTATTTCGCTTTTTCCTTTTATTTCTGTTTCAGTTATTTTACTTCGCTTTTCTTCTATCACTCGCGTTACTCGTGTCGGCGAGGAAGAATTATAAACTCGTGAAATGGACGATGGTACAGTGTCTCTCAAAAGTTTTAGGACAACGACATTTTAAACTAGGCAACCCAATTTACACAAGCCGTTTGTGGGTTGCGTGCAGAGTTAGGCTCAATTTCAGGGTTGCCACGTGCACAATAGATATTTATAAAATACGCGAAAGAAATATAAACAATTATTATTGTATAAAATTATTAAAAATATCACTATTATATCGCAAATGACAAAATTCTTTCTGAAAAAAAAAAATAGGTTTTCTAGTATTTCATCGCTGATGAGTCTACAGTAAGGAAAAGAGGTGAGAGGAAACGAAAGGTTACAAAGGATAGGAGAAAGAGAAAGCGAAAGGAGAAGAGGAGAAGTAGAGGAGAGAAGAAAGATAGGATAGACGAGGAGAGGAGATGTAATGAGGAGAATGGAAAAAGATTCGAGGAGAGATGAGGAAAAAAGAACAAAGAAGAGAAAAGAGGAGGAAAACGAGAGGAGAGGAGAGGAGAGGAGAGGAGAGGAGAGGAGAGGAGAGGAGAGGAGGAGACGAAAAGACGGAAGTGGAGAGTAGAGTAAAGGAGAGAAAAAGAGAAGAACGAAAAAAGAGAGTGCAGTGGAGTCGGAAATCTAAGACAGGAAAGGAGATAAGAGGAGTGGAGAAGAGTGGGATGGAGATAAGATGCGAGAAAAGTAGGGAAGGCGATATGAGATAAAAGCAGAACAGAAAGAGGGGAGAGAAGAAGGAGAAGGAACTGGAGAGAAGAGGTAGTTGCAGAAAATATCGTCTGAGCGTCAAGAATGGATGCATTGGTCAAATTATCGACATGAAACATTCAATAACATTTTGAAATGTATTGGAGAATGTATTAGATCGGTGCGAAATGCCTTTTGCCTGAGTTCAGAGCAAATTAAAATTTTCCATGTAAGATCTTTGATTTTACCTGCGATTACACCACTAAAAACATGAACGTAATTTTTAATATTTATAAGAATTATTCAATTTTTCTCCACTTCTCGGTTCGTTGAAATTGAGATTTTGTAATTGAATATTTCCCCTCCCCCCATCGTTAATTCCAAACTGAATCATTCCGTTTCCCACGGCGTGGACAATGAACACATTGGGATATGTCTAAAACTTACGAAAATTTTCAGCCACCGGAAGGGTTCGAACCTACGACCATCAGATTGACAATCCTGAACGGTAGCCACTACCCTACAAGCTTCCGTTTCTTAAACCAGGTAGAAGAACCGCTACACCACGCCTTTACCTTCGAATGAAACAACAATTTTTTCTAAGTATTCTGTCCCTTTAATGTTGTAAATGTCGTTTGGTATACGTGTAGTTGAACTTTTACTTTAATTTTGATTTGCTTTCTTGTTGTATAACCGATATCTTCGAGAAATAATTTTCGAAGTAATTAAAAACGAGAATATTGGTAGTTGTGAAAATGCGAGTTATTTCTTCTAACTTATTATTGTGATTAGACATTACTAAAGCCCGGATTTTTATGTAATATCAACCCCTAAAATATGTACATAAATATGTAATAAAAATGTCTGAAATATGTAAAAAATATATAAATTCATAATGAAATATGTACTATAAATATTTATTCCAAACGTTACTTCCTATTTTTGTTACATTTTATCCTCACAAAGGGATATGTTTATTTCAAAAATACTTACAAAAATTGAAGTTACAATATTACAATGCTTACATTAAGTATTTTTATGTTCTTATAGAGCAAAAATATGAACCACAATTTGAATATATTCAATATTTAATATACAATGTCACCAGGTACCATTCAAAATGTTCAGTAGTAAATTTTCGTTGCCAAATTTTTCACTCAAAAAGCACTTACAAAAATTCAGGTTACCTTTGATCTTGGAGCAGGCACTGTATTTAATAATTTAACTTACAATATGTTACCAGGTACATTTCCAAATGTTCAGAAGTAAATGTTTGTCGCCGATCAGATAATATGTTCTTGTACGCAGAGAAACTTCTCTCCACGTCACAAGAAGTAACCGGAGCGTACTTCAGGAGGTGAATGTGGTCGGGAGAAATATCATTGGGAGGGTTAACTGTTTCACCATTGAGAATGCGGCTCACTGTAAATAAGCTGACGTAACCTGGGTTTCTTTCAGTCACTGCGTCCAATTTTCTTCGAGCTTTCTCTCCCACATCTCCTCCAACAGTAGACAGTTTCTTTCTTGCATCCTCATATATATCCATGGCTTCCAGGAGAGGAAGCCCAACAGTTTCAAGTTTTTTTATGCTTGTATCAATCCAACCAAAATTGCTGTTTATGTATGCCATATCGCAAGCAAGTTTGGTGTCCTTGAAAAGATTTTGAGTAGTGCGTACCGATACAGCTGAGCCCGCCGAAAATGAGTCAAGCACAATTTCACTTCTTCAAAATGTTCGTTGTAAAACTTACTTGCCCGGATCCAAGTGCCCCATCTAGTAAGAATAGGTTCCGGAGGAAGTGGTACACCTGGCAATTGTTCCTTGTAAACTTGCACACGTTGTGGTGCCTTCAGAAACACCTTTTTCGTGGAAGAAATAAGTTGGTTGACTTCCGGGAAATTGCCTCTCACCTCCTCAGCAATGCGTTGGAGAGCATGTGCCAAGCAAGTAAAGTGGATCAAGTTAGGATAAAACACTTTAAGTGCCGTAGCAGCTTTTAACATGTATGACGCACTGTCTGTGAATATGAGAAGAACTCTCTCTTCTTGTACGCCATCCGGATACAACAATTCACAAATCGTGCTATGGTGGAATGATTAGTACGCTCTAGAACTTTGCATGCAATGAGATGTGGTGTAGATGGAGAATCAGCAATTAGCGTTCCAACAATGAAATGACTTACATACCGTCCCAAAGCATCAGTTGTTTCGTCGATGGAAATCCACACATAGGAACTGCCTACTTCTGCCCTAATTGATTCTAAAGTTTCTTTGTAGGAATGTGGAAGATATCGCTTTCGAAGGGTTGACTCGTCAGGAAGTTTACGGCCACAATATTTTTCCAGAAAATCCCGGAACTTCGGTACTTGAATTTTATACCAAGGGATGTTTGCTGCAATCATTGCTTCGCACATTTCCTTGTAAAACACACTGAATGAAGAATCCTCTTGCATCTGGGTTAGTAAAACTTGCTTCTTTTCACTCCGTAGTTGTTTGTTTATCACATGAAGTGAAGTGCGAACATGTTGATCTAATTGAGACTTCATAGTGCACCCAACTTTTTTATCGCACACTCGACCAAAAATAACTTTACCATCCGTAGTAAATGCATCATCGACTGCTATCCAAGATCGCAACTTTTGAGATAACGAGGAGGTAGGCGGAGCAATTCCAGCTTTCTACAGCTAAAACACTGTTTAAATACTGAGGCAAGCTCTTCTTAAAACTCCAATGTTTAAAATGAAAAGGCGACGAAATATATATACGAAATTCTACTATTGAGTTAACAATACTTCATTCAAGATTTGTCGTCGCCGGCTGCAAAAATCAAAACGATCACAACAATGTAGGGATGAAAGGTAAGTGCCTCTCAGCGTTGTACTTGCCGCCTTCCATTGTTGGTTCTCTTCGTTCGCTGTGTGTTGCTTGCCGCTCAATGTTACAAACTGGAAACTGAAACACTGTCGAATCTTGATGTAATTGTTACGATGCGGCGAATCAACGAACTGCTATGTACGTACAACGAAGGCAAATCGCACTTTTAAGTTACTATATTTTTTTAGACCTGGAAATGGGGAGGGGAAGTGAGAAGATACTTTTTTAACTAGTAAGCCAAAAGTTCATTGGATTTTCCTCTTAAGGACTGTTTTATGTAAAAAATATTTCATATCTTAGGAATATGTAACATTTAGTAAAATATGTAAAAATATGTAATATAAAACTTCACTGTGACATCTCTACTGACGTAATTCGTCAATATATTTTAATTCCACGCTTGTACATATAAAGGAAAAAATATGTAATTACATAGAAATCCGGGCTTTAGACATTACTAATGGAAAATATCTAGAGGCTTGAACATTACAGGACGATGTTCTTTTCCTGTGATACTGTAACAGACAAAATGCTTGTTTACTGATGCAAGTCTTGTGTCCAGAACAGTCTTATGAAATGTATTTGCTGTTGCGTAAGGTAACACGAAATAATTACACCGTGTGCGAACTACCAAATCTGTGCAACGTTATACGTAAACAGGCGGAAAATTTTATTCATAAAATCATGTCAAATTTGACAGTATTAGTCAAGAGAGACTCGTGGGACACTGCGTTAAGGTGCTGGACTAAATCCTTCTAATTTTTCTTACTCGAAGAACAACAATTTCTAAGGAAGAGCAACATAGATGATCTTTCTTATTTCTTTTAAATGCTTACACTTTCCTTTAATTGGGTTAAAAATAAATAAGAATATTGCTTTTATTTCTGTCATTGACGTAGACCAGAGAGAGAGACAGACAGACAGACAGATATTACAAAATAGTTCAAATAGTGCGCCATTAAAAAGTCATGATAATTCTATGTTGCGTACTTAGAATTATTCATACAATAAAGAACATGTCTAATTGTGAGTTAACAAAAAACAATAATAAAGAGACATTTTCGCATCACGATTGCAGTTCGAAAAAATCGGGACAGGGATTGAAAGTAACGCACTGTCCTGACTAAATCGGTGAATCGGACGTCTGCTAGCCTTGCATCAATGATTATAAAACTAAAACCACCCAATATTGCAGCTTGAAGACTTTTGCGCAAGAAACAGATTCATTTATGCAAGAGCAAAATTGAAATTTTTACACATTTCAAAAATCGACGATGTTATTTTCGTATTTATTTATTTATAGGTTCACATTTAAATATTTTAGGGTTCGAGGGGGGGAGCATGGCCCACATGGACCCTCCTCTTGGGTACTGACCTTACGTAGACAGTGGAAGAGAAATTTTGGAGATCCTTTCTATTAAATTTAGTATTTACATTCACCTTATGCTCAGATAGATTAAACCGTTTATTGACAATCGTGAACTTTTCGTTTAATAGATAATATTTGGTTTTAGACGACGGGAGAACATTGGTCGAATTTCCTTTCTTGCTCTTTTGAGAGAATATATACTTCTACAATAGCAATCACGTTCGGAAACCGTTAAAAAAATGACTTGGTTTTCAAAGGCAGACAAGCTTGGTAGTCTAGCTTGCTCGCGATCAAAGTGACTCACTCACGCTATTAGAGGCCGCTTCTTATCGCAAAACACTGTGCTTGGATGTACACTGTCTGCACCCAGCACGTTACAACTGACCAGAGTCGAATTTTAAAGAGAATCTGATGAATGGTAGATTTCATCAGAAGCGGCTAGGTAGGCACCATCTCAACATGCAATAGTTTAAGTGATAATTCCTGACAAACAAAAAACCGTATTGAATAATTATTGGGATAGTAATACGTGTATCCGCTCCTTTTTAACAATGTAAGCTCGAAGACAATCTGTATTCCATTTGTTTATATTGGCAACTTGGTCAACCAGAGGTTATTTTATCGCCTTCGATAATCGAATTGTCTGATCGATTATTTTTTGTTTACCCAGGAACATGCCCAATAGGAGATTTCATAGACCGGGTTACGCTACTCACTCGTAGCTCCCCAATTTCTTCACGATGGTGGGTTTCCACCGGTCCCATACACAGGCCGAGAACCTAGAGTGAGCATAGGCGGACTCGAATCCATGCCGTCCTGCAGTCGGAGTGCAAAGCACAGCTCCTTTGACCGCACGGTCACGGAGGAGGACTTTTCTTATCTTACCTTTGGCTAATCGCGACGATGAGGATGAATTATGAATAGAAAAATAAAGAAGGTCACGCACAAAGTAGAGGACGATCTTCAATCTCTTGGGATGACGAGTTCAAGCCCTTAATATGAGGATTTCAACCTTAGACGACCTCAATTTCAAAATTATAAACAAAATGCCTACTTACACTAAACTTCTCATCAAGGGCAAAATAGTTTGTAACTGTGAAACTACCCCTGAATACAAATTGACATTTTTTTTCCATGTGAGTAAGAATTCAATTTGTGGCATACAGATATAGATGATACCTTTTGAGAAACAATTAACTGTACCCTGTCCCAGCATCTCTGGAGCAAAGCCGCGCATAGCGGAAGAGAAGTGGGGAGAGGGGATCGAGTGGACAGAGCGAATCAGTGCACGCTGCTGGGAAGGCTGGTACAGCCCACCGCTCAGGAGAAGATCCCTGCCGGAAGTCGAGTGACGTAGCGGCGGGCGACTCCACTATTAGGGTTGGGGGAGTGCACCCTGGGTCAGAAACAAGCACTGTCGTCTCGCTGTAAGCTGTACTACTCTCAAGCAACGCTCAAATCACTGTCCACGCTCGGTCAGGGGGTATCCACATTAGCGGTCAAGGTATAATCATCGTCAATCTGGTGTTGATTTCTTGACAGAGTACTCTTATTTTCTAATTATTTTTTTTTATATAAAGAGCCTGCCGATTGTACTAACTACAATGTTTAAGATTTTTTCAACGACGGAATTCGAAGAAAATGGTAAAGAAAAAAAAAGAATTGCGAAAGCGAGAATGTTTATTTGCACTTACAATGTGCAAAGCTACAAATGCAACAATGGTAAACATTACTTTGTCGGTCTAGGTTGGCCATGAAAATTTTCGGGCTGATTGTTTCATATGGACATTGTTGATCATTTCTTTTATTCGAACGTTTCCGACATTACACGGCTGAATAATGTACAGGATAAGCAGTAAAAAAATATGCTGTACACTGAAGATAGAAAAAAAACAATCAATGAGAAATAAACAAATTCATAACTCAAAACTTAATAAAGAAAATCAAAATTGGCCAAACTTACTGCATTTATGAAAGAGGTTGTGCCAGATCATCATCCTCCCCATCATCCTCTTCATTGCAGCTTGTGGTGCTTTCTGAAGAACTGTCTCTGTCGCTGTCCTCTGCTCCTCCAAAAGAAATAATTATTCGTTCGACCTCGTCTTCCATCAGTCCGTCCTTTTCCCAGTACTCTTTCTCAAGTTTTTCCACGTGCGCGCAGTACCCCTTCCAGTCCTCTTGGTTGCAAGATGCAATTCCCTGTACAGTGAGATCATGTAGTTGAGATACCGACAGCGATCCCGATATATTATGATCCCGCACATATTTTTTAACTTTCGCCCAAGCTAATTCGATGGCGTTCAAATCGCATGCATAAGGTGGTAAACGGAGTACTGTATGGCCATAATGCTGCAGAGTCTTGTCCACACGGAAGGTTTTCTCTAGACTTCCGAGAGTGACGCGAAGGAAAGCAGACGTACGTGCGCGACCTCGGCGTTTCTGCGCCTTTTCGTTCCGAGATAACGGCTACTTATGCGTTTCAGTGTACTGGGAATGAGTATATGTGAGTGTGTGTGAGTGTTCGTGTGTTGGTGAAGGGTGGAGGGATACTCTCCCAGAGAATTCTGGTAAGTACTGTGTTTTTACACACTTTTTACTTATGTGAACTGCCCTCCATATCTTCCCACGTTCGAGGAAGCTAACGCGAAGCACTTTGAACAGTCAGCAAAACAGCCGCGTGCTGTTATGCGATACGGTTTATTGAACCAGGACGATAAATTCTGAATTTTACTAAAGTGAAAAAACTGCAAATGCCCCAAGAAGGGGGCTCGAAGCATCAAACATCCCAAAGTCAGAAATCACAACAGAATGACACTCCCTCGTTTGTAATAGGAGGCCCGGTTTCGGACCGATCCGGTTTGAACTTACTCGTGTGTAATGCGATAAACGATAAAAGGAAACGATCCCCAGAAACTCTAGAGGATCCCAGGAAGAGAAAAAACTTATTGAGGAGTGACGGCTCCCAGACCCCCCCTTCCCCAAGTGCTGGTGCTCCTGCTGGTCAAGATACAATGAACGTTGCAATGGATAATATTCCAGATACAGCTGATATCCAACTGGGCTTGTTTATCAAGCTGTCCCTCGAATTAAATACCATTATAGCTAAAGATAGAAACATTCCTCCTGAAAATAAATCAACAATCCTCGAAATAGTAGCCAAAATGGGTCAGGTTCATCAAGAGACGGTGGCTGAAAACAAATCGTTAAAAACCGCCTGCGACTTACTTCAAAGTGCAGCAAAGACAGAAGGTAACGCTAAACCATCCTACGCATAAACAGCAGCGTCACCAGCTATCGTGCAAACAGGAAGGGCAGCTCAAATTCAAAAAACTGTTCAAAATTTGAAATACACTGTCTTCATTTCAGATGAGAACAGAAATAAAGATGCAAAAAAGGTACAAGAAACATTCACAAAAGTGATAAATCCCATCAGAGATGGGATAAGGATTAAACAAATGAGACAAACAAACAAAATGCTGATTGTGGAGACAGATACAAAAGAGGAGGCAGACAAAATAATTAACCATGGGGAACTAGCCAAACATAAAATCAGGGCAACCTGCCACTGTGTTTTCGAGGTGGCTCCAGATTTAAGAAAAATCCTTTTGAAAAATGAAAAAATCTTCGTCGCATTCCTGTCCTTATCCCTTAAAGATTACATTGTCGTCCCAAAGTGTAATAAATGTTGCGACTATGGACATTTGAGCCGGTTTTGTAAAGGAAAGGAAATCTGCGCCCAGTGTGGCCTGGAAAGCCATTCTAAGGAGGAGCAATGTCCTAAAAAAGATGGTCCAAAGATATGCATTCCTTGCATGAAAAGAAAAAAAGAATGTAATGGCAAGGACTGCCCCACTTACAAGTTACAGTTACAAAGGTTAATAGAAAGGACAGATTATGGATTGTAAATCGACTGTGAATTTTAGAATGACAAAGAAAAACAAAAATAGGAAAACTCCCAGCCGTCTTCGCCGCGACGCGGCTAGAGCCGCAGCTTACAGGGAAAGGAAAATAAAGGAAATTAAGCTACTGCTAGCCAAAATTGAGAAGAATAAAATGGACAATTATCAAAACATAAAACTACCAGAAACGTTTTTCGAACATATAAAATCTTCTGCCTTCACGACGCAGGGAAATGAAAGAACCATAAACTTCATATTAAAGAACAAAATATATCTAGATTCGAACCACATTAAAACACCAGTACAGCCATCACAGCCTCTACTTAGCTCAAAAATACCCAACCTTCCCCCAAGTGTTTTTACCTATTTACCTGATGGCATAACTCTGCACAACCCCTTTGTAACCCCCCCCCAGAATCGCCTCTTAATGAAAGACTCTTTAGATACCCAGTAGTTCCCGAACCACCCTTCCCGCTCAATAACGAAATTGAAAACGAAATTGAAAGTGGGATACAAGAGGAAATAATAGTAACAAGCACAGAGAGAGATCAACATCCAGGAGTGAGCGACGCAGGCCCCACTTACACTAACATGTCAGAGAAGAAAACGACGAAATTAAATCCGAACGCCCGTGCCTTTCATCCGGAGATCAAGTATAGTAATTTCAGTAAACCGCAGACTCTTCATCCGCCATTCTCTCCGGCGAGTGCTGAACCGCCTTCGGGTCTGCTCGTGGAAGAGAAATGTAAAATAAATCCAGCAAAAATCTACAACAACTTTGAAGAAGCGCTGAGACTAAGCAGGCTCGAGGAAAAAGAAAATTTGGTCACGGCTTTGAGGATTTTGATTAGAAATAAGCACGAAAATGGAAAATCTATCATCTTCCCGTACCCGGAGGCGGTCGACATGATAACTCTAAAGTCTAACAATATTCCTACTGAAACGGAGGAATTATCATCATTGCTGGAAAAAGTTTTTGCTCGCCGAGGCGTCTCCCTGGATATAAAAGAAATTTACTCAGACTTCGCGAGGGCTCACGGGAGGGTGGTGTTTATCCCAAGAACAGAATGGCCGCAGTGCTTTCAGATAGCGAGACACCCTTAATGGAAAGGTACGTAAGCGTTGCACAGGCAAACCTAATGGGGGCAAAACTGTCAACCGCGGAAATTTTTGACTTCGCTAAAAACAAAAAACTGGATATTCTGGCCTTGCAGGAACCATATATTTTTAAAAACAAAATTCCATCTGCACCGATAGGGGCGAGAATTATAATGCATCATCAAAATGCCAAATCTGCAATAGTTATTCCAAACAGAGAGATTGTACCAATTAAAATCGCTCAATTTTCTACCAGTCACATTAACTGTGTAGAATTATCCTTGGAAAATTTATCATTCATAATTATAAACTGCTATTGCCAATATAGCCATAATATCGAACAGTTTCTGGAAAAAATGGGCGACGCTTGCAACGTCTATAGCAACAAAGGTCTCCTAATAACAATGGATGCGAATTCCTCCTCCCCGTGGTGGCACGGGCGTGAGACGAATCCCAACGGGGAGCTGGTGGAGGAATTCGTGGCAGGAAATAATCTGTTTGTGGAGAATCTACCAGACAATCCTTCAACTTATAGAGGCAGGGCGGGGGCATCCAGTAACATCGACGTAACTTTGTCCAACAATAGATTACTGGGAAAAGTAAAAGAATGGAAAGTGAATGACATGAAAACTACCAGCGATCACAATGTGATTACTTTTAAAATATCCAAAAATTCAACTGAAGAAGAAAGATCACCAAAAATAAGATATGACTGGGGAAGAACAAATCAACAACTTTTAATTGAATCAATACACCTCCCCCAACAGGCGGACTCCACGAAAACGATAAACGAATGGGCAAGAGTGGTGACAGAAACTATACAAAACGCAATAGAAATTGCAACGCCTAAAAAACAGATTAAACATAACAACAAGCCGTGGAACAAGAAGCTAACTAAGCTCAGAGCATTCATGAGAAAAACACGGAAAATTTATCAAAAAACAAATATTAATGAAATGAGAATTAAAAACTTGGAATTATACAGGGCGGCCAAAAAAAGATATGAAAATGAACTAAGATCCTACAAATGTAAACACTGGAAAAATTTCGTTACAAACAAATTAACAATTGATAAATGGGGACTGCCGTATAAAATCGCGTCTGGGAAAATTAAATTAGGAAAAGCTCTCTCAACACTAGAGAAGGAAGATGGAACACACACAATAGATTTGCGAGAGACGGCAGAACAATTACTGCATGGACTCCTGCCGGACGATGCGATGGAGAATGAGGACGACTACCACACAAATACAAGATTGAAACTCCAGGAGACTTACAACAACGATCCAATTCTGCCTTTCGCGGAGGAAGAAGTAGCTCTCCAGATAATGACATTGAAAAGAAAAAAATCGCCGGGTCCGGATAACATTCCAGCAGAAATAATCCAGATGGCGGCGCAGAAGCTCATTCCAAACCTAACGTCCTTTTTTAACAGATGCTTGGAAGTTCAAAAATTTCCCACGCCCTGGAAGGAGGCTAACGTTATTATAATACAAAAGGATGCTGATCGTGACGAAACGCAGTCGAGATCGTACCGCCCAATCTGTCTCATAAATGTTCTGGGAAAGGTCTTTGAAAAAATGATAACAAAAAGATTATTAGAATTCCTTGCTTTGAAACCAAATACAGGACTCCAATACGGCTTCACAAAAGGGAGATGCACGGAGGATGCAGTAAATACTTTATTAAACACAGTCGCTTCGAACGAAAACAAATACGTGGTGGCAACACTGGCGGATATAACTGGGGCGTTTGATAATCTGTGGTGGCCTCACTTACTCTGTACTCTCAGAGAAATGAAATGCCCGGGCACCCTGTATAGAATTCTGGAGGACTATTTCAGGGATAGAAAAGTCACCCTACATATTCCGGACCAAGATATCGCTAAAACAATGACAAAGGGTTGCCCACAGGGTTCCGTTTTGGGACCCCATCTATGGAACGTGAACTTCGAACCTTGCATCAAGACCTTGCAAGAAACACTGGAAGTAGTTAAGTGCATAGCCTACGCCGATGATCTGATAATTATCACCACAGGAAACTCAAGAGCAGAAATCGAGAAAAATACTACCACCGCGTTACAAAAATTGACACAATGGTGTGATAAAGCTAAATTAAAATTATCGGATACAAAGACCAAATACATAGTTTTGAAAGGAAAATTTAGCCAACATCGGAATCCATTAATAAGAATGAAAGGCAAATCAATAAAAAGGGTAACTGAGATTAAATACTTGGGAGTGACGCTGGAAGAGGGCTTACTTTTCAAAAGCCACATTGAGAACATAACCTCCAAAGGGGAAGCTCTCATGAACAAAATAGCTACCATTGCATCCAACAGCTACAGACTTCCTCCGTCAGTTATTAAAACTTATCTAGTGTCCATCTACTTTTCAATCATCACTTACGGGGCATCGGCGTGGGCCTCATCGTCATTGCATAAAATAACGTACGTTCGTAAGCTAAGATCTTCTTACAGGAAAGTAATTCTCAGAGTTACCGGGGCTTTTAAAACTACTTCGTCGGAAGCGCTGTTTGTCATGATGGGAACTTTGCCAATTGATTATCAAATTAAGCTGAATGCTATGACTTATCACTTCAAACGTGGGAACGAGAGGGAGATAACCGAACAAATGGGAGAATTCCTCCCCACCGTCCAGGAGATCAAGGCGAAGATTCATCGAGACTGGCAGCGAGAATGGGACGAGTGCGAGAAGGGTAGAAGACTGTATAACTTCCTCCCCTGCACGCAGGAGAACGTTTTTAACAGGGACGTCACGCCATCCAGAGGGCTGATACATCTTCTAACAGGGCACGGACCATACGGGAGTTACCTCACAAAAATAGGTAAAAGGGAAACCGACGTATGCCGAGACTGCCGGATGGAAAGAGACACGCCAGAACATAGAGTTTTTCCTGCCCCGCCTCTGATGAACAGATAATATTGGCCAGAAGAGACCTGCCGAATAACAACATCTTCGAACTGATAAGGAGCGAACATTTAAATAAGTTATGCGACCTCGCAGATTTAGTGTCCAATATCGAGTTGCGGAGGTACCTGACGGAATCGGAAACCCGGCGCCCACCAGCCACCCCTCCTCAACAGGAGCCCCGCAGAAGCAGCAGGATACGAAACCAAGTCCCCACACCCCCTCCCCGGAGACCGTCACAATCGCGTCGGGAGCAGATACCACAGGAAGAAGCGGAGTCAGCACCGGAAGATTCAACCCGAAGGAGAAACTTCAGAGTGTCCACTGGGAGACGAGGAGCCGCCGCCAGGAGAGGGTTACCCCCGTCCAATCAGCCTGGAGAGAGCCTTGAAGGTTGCCCGGAGAGAAGTCGTCGAAGATGAAAATGACCTAAAAAACATCTCTAGGGATAAAATAATACAATAGCATAATAACGAAAAAAACAACAAAAACAACAACTTTAAAAGTAATATCAGAACCCCACATTAAATCGTGACTAAAGTTTCTTTAATAATACATCCAAGATGAGGGGCCATAAACTCTTAAAAATTTAACTTGAAAATTGCTAGACTTGGAATCTGCTGGAATCCAGTAGGCACCAAAGAGACTTAATATAAAAGGAAATTTCGAACAAACAAATTAAATTTAAATTAATTTTTTAACAATGTAAGTGTAGTAAAAACCATGAACATATATTTATATACTTATTATTAATTAATATAATCTAATATAAAAGTTTGTTTATCTTTTTCCTTTTTAAATTTTTTATTATTATCATTATTATTATCAAGTCTACATATAATTATTTGCGTTTTTTATGTCATATTTATTTATCTATTACATATCTAACAATTACAGTTTCCGCATAATTAGCATTCTATCAAAACTTAGTACCCGTTAATTCACGTTAAATTGTGCGGCTGTGATTTCATTCTGAGATCTCATAGCAGCCTCAGTCTGCACGGACATTGAACCTCGCACGGCCACTGTCGCTCCCGTGGAATGCAGAGTCAGCTTCATGTCGCATAACCAAGTTGACACGGAGTGCTGACGCCGGTATCTTATCGGGCGTGTGTCCTCAACACATAAATGAAACAACGGCGAGATAAATAAGGAACTACAAAACCTCTTACAGTAAGTGTATATTACGAATCGACATCCACTAAATTAATGAACTAGCCCAGTATTTCAGTGCATTTAACTTCCAAATAGCAAATAGCAAATTCTCCCCACACACTACAATAAAGCCTGATCTGGAAACCAGACAGGGAACTTGCGTCCGTGCAGACTAATCCAAGCAATCATTCACCCCAATCTAAACTCTCACCCCATCATACTCTCCCCTCAAGCTTAAAACAGTTCTGGATACCAGAATGGTTGTCCCTCCTGTACATAGCATTTCCTATAGTACTATCTATACGATAACTAAAACTAACCAATAAACTAACATAAACTAATCCATAACTACTATTAACAAATTTAATTAACTACCAATCATACAAATGCACAGTAAATTTACAAGAAATCTTTAAGACTTGTTCCGGTCACCAGAACGGTCTATTAAAATAATACAAACTAAAAATTATTAAATGTAGCTATGTATAGAATCTCCATGTATTTTATTTTATTTTTTTGTAATTGTATTTTATGTATGAAAATAAAGATGAGAAGAAGTAGGATAAAAAGGCGGGGGAACCGTTTAAATTCAGGAAACTGACGTCCTGGTTTATTTAAAGGTACCAGGACATTGAGAGCATACCCTCAAAAGTACGCGGGTGGAGGCGGGCTACTTCGGGAGGTTTCCCCCTTTAGATATGTATATGTGCTGTATGTGTATATGTGTATGTATATATGTATGAATATGTATGTGTGTATACATTCTAAAGGCCAATAAAAAAAATGTGGCTTATTAGCCTGTATTAGTTCGTGCAATTCTACTTTCCTCATGCTTGCGTCGAACGGGATGTTATGATTTGTCAGCCACGTTACCATGTCTGACTTAAGGCTGTAGCTCGAGGGAACCTTATCCACCTGCACAGTATGATAAGGAGCATTATCTATGATGACAACGGACCGATGGGGTATATTCGGGACCAGCTTCTCTGTCAGCCACTTCTCAAAATTTGAGCTGTTCGTTTGCCCATGTTAGTCTCCTATGGAGCAGCCTGCTTTATAGATCAGGCTTGCATTGGGAATGAACCCATTACTGGAACCTGCGTGGACAACAATGAATCGATGTGCAGAACTTGCGTTAGATATCACACCCGAAATATAATTTGACTGCCAACATTTGTTTGATATTAGATTGGTGTCCACAGCCGTTTCGTCAACATACACAAGCGTGCGATTCTCTTCCCGAAATCGTTTTATGGCACGTAAATATCTGCTCCGCCATGTCACAATGTTCGGTCTCTCCATTAAAATTGTCCTTTTGTTCCTGCAGGTCTTCCATTCAAAGCCGGATCTTCTCATCAAACGACGCAAAGAATCCTCCTTCCACGGGAAATTAATTTTTTGTCGTATGACAGACAAAAGTTTACCACAGGTCGGCACACTTTTTTCACTTATGTACATGTCACGAATTGAATTCCTGATTATATTCATATCAAAATCATCGAGAGTCACATTACGGTGAGGTGGCCTTTTCCTAATCTTTCCAGGGGAAACTAGTTTTCTCATCGGTGACCGCTCATTTCGTTCACGCGATTCTTTCCGAATCCTCTTGATTGTCGGCTCCGACAAACCTGTTGCTGCAGACGCACGCTTGGTGCTCTGTGTAATTGGCAGCAAATATTGCTTTTCTTCAGATTCACGATCGCAAAAGTCAATTACTTTGCTGACAATATTACGCGCTTCACTATGCACAGTAGCACCTTTCCTCCTTACACCTGCCATAACTCTTACAACACCACGAACACCACGAAAAATCACAATGAAACACCCACGCAAAAGCACTTCCACAACAACAATGACCGCAGCGGAAGACTTCCTGCTACCCCTAGAATCTGCAAATAGACCGGTCTTCCCCTGACCCTCCGCTCGTCCTCTCCCCTCATTTAGGGATCTTCTCGTGAGCGGTGAGCTGTAACTGCAGTGGTTTTCCTCCCTCCACGCAATCCCATTCCTCTCACGTGTTCATCCCTGCTCAGATACTTTTTCGTTCACCTGCTCCAGAGATAAGTGGGACAGAGTGTAGTTCGCATACATGTAGCAAGTAAAGAAACTTATCCCAGAATGAAAATTCCACATAGTTTAAAACGTTTGTTTAAGCAATGAATGACTGGAAACGGATCACACATAATTCCCTTGCCAAAATCTAGTGGTCGAAAATTAATTTCAAGACATTTCATATCTATTCACCATATTACAAGTTATAAGGAACTATTTTGTAGATGTTCATGAAACCGTTATAAAATTACAAATAAAATATATTCACAAGCTTAGATATACTAATACCAAGAAAGAAATTCAGAGTTAAATTTCAAATGCATGTGTATAAAGTAATTCTAGAAGTACAGAGCTATATCTGAGTATTTAACTTCTTTTTTGCAGATAACGTTTACAATATTGAGGCGACAGAATAATTAGGAACTGTAGCTCCAAGAAAACAAAGGGCGTAGTGTATTGGTTAGAATTCTTGAAAACATTGCGGTCCCACGTTCGATCCTCCATACTAGATGTTCCTTATAAAAGAATCCCTTCCATTAAACAAGAGCATGGTAACATTATTTGTAACAGCAGTATATAGTGGCTACATTGGTCAGCATATGGAATTTATAAAAAATAATAAACAAATAAATGAATTGACACACGTTCAACGGGATATTTTTATATATAAGATCGTGAATTATGATACTCTAACGATAATTGTGTACTGCTTCAAAGACATTGACAAATATTAATGAAATAACTATTTATATGTGTGGCAATTCAGGACATGCTAATTTTACTCCTTTTCCCACTTGAGTTCAATGCAAGGATACCTCCGCAAATATCGAATGAAAAAGTTCTCACCATGTGCAATTCTCCATTAAATGTTTTCGCCGAGTCGTACTACCTTCGTTTTCTTTGTTGCAAACAATACTTGTTTGCACGTTACATGCAGGAGAGTTACATCTACATTTCACATTGGTCAGCTCCTTCTACCTGGTTTAAGGAACGAAAGCTTGTAGGGTAGTGGCTACCGTTCAAGATTGTCAATCTGATGGTCGTAGGTTCGAACCCTTCCGGTGGCTGAAAATTTTCGTAAGTTTTAGACATATCCCAATGTGTTCATTGTCCACGCCGTGGGAAACGGAATGATTCAGTTTGGAATTAACGATGGGGGGAGGGGAAATATTGAATTACAAAATCTCAATTTCAACGAACCGAGAAGTGGAGAAAAATTGAATAATTCTTATAAATATTAAAAATTACGTTCATGTTTTTAGTGGTGTAATCGCAGGTAAAATCAAAGATCTTACATGGAAAATTTTAATTTGCTCTGAACTCAGGCAAAAGGCATTTCGCACCGATCTAATACATTCTCCAATACATTTCAAAATGTTATTGAATGTTTCATGTCGATAATTTGACCAATGCATCCATTCTTGACGCTCAGACGATATTTTCTGCAACTACCTCTTCTCTCCAGTTCCTTCTCCTTCTTCTCTCCCCTCTTTCTGTTCTGCTTTTATCTCATATCGCCTTCCCTACTTTTCTCGCATCTTATCTCCATCCCACTCTTCTCCACTCCTCTTATCTCCTTTCCTGTCTTAGATTTCCGACTCCACTGCACTCTCTTTTTTCGTTCTTCTCTTTTTCTCTCCTTTACTCTACTCTCCACTTCCCTCTTCTCGTCTCCTCCTCTCCTCTCGTTTTTCTCCTCTTTTCTCTTCTTTGTTCTTTTTTCCTCATCTCTCCTCGAATCTTTTTCCATTCTCCTCATTACATCTCCTCTCCTCGTCTATCCTATCTTTCTTCTCTCCTCTACTTTTCCTCTTCTCCTTTCGCTTTCTCTTTCTCCTCTCCTTTGTAACCTTTCGTTTCCTCTCACCTCTTTTCCTTACTGTAGACGCATCGGCGATAAAATACTAGAAAACCTATTTTTTTCTTTCAGAAAGAATTTTGTCATTTGCGATATAATAGTGATATTTTTAATAATTTTATACAATAATAATTGTTTATATTTCTTTCGCGTATTTTATAAATATCTATTGTGCACGTGGCAACCCTGAAATTGAGCCTAACTCTGCACGCAACCCACTAACGGCTTGTGTAAATTGGGTTGCCTACTTTAAAATGTCGTTGTCCTAAAACTTTTGAGAGGCACTGTACAAAAAAATATATGCCTCTCCCACGGTTCGAAACTGTCAGTACAAAATATTGTCTTATTTTTAAAATTTACGGGCAAATATGGTTTGTCACGTAGCAATTTTCGCTTATCTCTTTCTCAAGGGGTTGCATTGCCTCTCTGATGTCGTAGTGGTAACGTCTTCGCCATGTAATGAAAGGCTTCCGAATTCAATACCAAATAGAGAGGCATTTGGTTCGGATCCCATTTTAATCTGTAGGTCCAGTGCATGAACTGGACTTAAACAATTAACGTGTGGCATGTGGTCTGTGATGAGAACCATCATTTCAGCGAACCTCTTGACAATGACTCTAATATCACTTGAAAGAATAGTATTTCTTTACGAGTAGGTCTTGTCAAGAAACCAGTCCTGAAATTTTCTTCTGGAGGCATCGTAGCACCCAGCTGTTTGTTGTGGCTGGGGCACGAGTCATGTGACTCATGCTATCAAAGCTCAATCCTTCCCGAGAACTCAGAATCACCAGGCAAACTTAAGCGAATATTTTGTTATTTGGGTTGCATAAACAACAGGCTTTAAGACGTTACGAAATTCTACGTCCCGTGGCCCAGGTATTTTTTCTAAGACTGTACATTCCACCCCCAGCTGAAAGAATAAAACTTCCCTTCGTTCCTAAAACTTAGGAACTGGTGACCTTTGATGCAGATATGGAAGGAACGTGGATGATGATGTCAAAGTCACAGATTTCTGTCTAAACGGGAGACCGCAACAGGGACAGCAAAGGTACGGATAAAGAAGCTCCTCTGTAAAAGGACATTCCATAGTCTAGAGAATCTTCTAAATACTTGCCGCTACTTCGACTTCAGCTCATAAACAAGATGAAGTTTATGTTCTGTGAATTTATCCTTCACCAAGCTGTGAGCAAAATAATATCTGCTGTCTACATTTTCACTCTTCACTGCAAACAAATTATACAAAATAGTTTTACCTAATGTCAAGAGGGGGTTCAGCCTTGATACGGCCCTGCTATGCAAGAACTTTCTAAACTCTATACAACCTACTAAATACAGGGTGTCTACAAATGATTGAAGCAGTTTCACGATGTTACTGTACATGTATTATTAAACATATCGTGAAGGACCTTTACAGTTTTGTAGAGAAACTCAACAAGTTTTGTGACACATTACAAGTGTTCGATATACCCCCTCTTCGTGATTCTGCAGACATAAACTTTATAATCAAGTTCTTCCCAAACTCAATGAAGCATGTATCTATCAATTCGATCAAAAGCACTGATGATACGAGCCCGCAGTTCTGCTAGATCACTCGGTAATGGAGGCTGTTGAGTTTCGGGTTCTTTCAGTTCTTCAATTACACAAGAAATGGAGTCAGGAATAAAACAGTATTAGCAACACGAACGTAAATGTATAATTTAGGAACACAGTAACATAATCAGCACAATAACTTACATTGTGATATGAAGATACAAAGTTGCGTCGCACAGGACGGCTACATCATATTGGACATGTTTGACAGGATGAACGCACAGATTAAACACCAACAACATTTAATAATCAGGTCTGGCGTTCGAGTTCAATCAGCATACGACACTCTCCCCCCCTTAGGTTGAAGAGACTCCCGTTTCATGTAGTTTGCCCATATCGGTCAGGCGGTCGTCTTGGTCTTTGTGATCTCCTAACCGGTTGATTGTCGCAGGCCGCATTCGGAGGTACCACTGGATCCTGATAAGCAGGCACTGGGAGATAATCTTCCTCTCCAACAAGCACTGGGTTTTTTCGGACAAGGATGTCTTTTCCGACCTTGTCGGGATACTTCTTGATCTTCGAGAGATGAACAACAATCGTGTCATTGTCCACAATCACCTTCGCCATCTTCCGGCCCATCAATTTAACAATTTCTCCGATTTTGTATTTGGATCCATGGCTGAATTGTTTCTTGCGTTGTTCAACAAGCACCTTTTCCCCCGGCATAAACGGAACAGGACTAACAGGCTGATTGTCGAAACCATTTGGTGCGTCAAAAGCAGAAATGTCCGTTCTTGGCCGAAACTTGAGCAAACGTTCTGCTGGACTACATCCGTGCACTGGAGTATTCCTTAATCTGCCTAAAACCTCAAGAACGAACTTGTCCATCTCTCTCAACGTGATGTATGAACGATTCGAAAAGTTCTTTTGTAGTAAGTTCTTCACCACCCCAACATTCCTTTCAGCTAGACCATTTGATTGAGGGGTGTACGGAGCTGAGTGAAGAAGCTTGATATTCCTCTTCGAGCAATAAGAGTTGAACTCTGAAGATGCAAATGGTTGGCCATTGTCTGTAACATAAGTTTTCGGATATCCAAAGCATGAAGAAAATTCATCTAAATGACCAATCATGGTGTCAAATTGCATATTCTTCACTCTCCATACCGATATCCAATGAGAATAAGCGTCAACCAGCAACAGGAAATTCATGTCTGAGTAATGGAAGAAATCAAGATGAACACGCTCAAAAGGCTGCGATGCAATAGGCCACGTTTCGAATGCGGTACCTGGTACATTGGGCCTGTTATTGTATCGCAAACATGTGTCACACGAAGATGTAACCCTTTCAATATCTTCATTCATCGTGTTCCAGAAGAACGATGAACGAGCTATTTCCTTCATTTTGCATGTTCCCTGGTGGAATTTGTGTAACAGAGACAGGACACTTTGTATACAAGATTCAGGTACAACTAGTCTTTCGCCCACGAAAATACATCCCTTCTGTATGTGGACATCATATCGCCTGTCGAATATTTTCCTGATAGGATGACTTTTTGTTCTCCCTATGGATTGTGGCCATCTCCTTTGAACATATTCGAAGACTTTAGAAAGCTCAGGATCACGTTGTGATTCCAGCGAAATGCGCGTCAACACCGAAGATTCAATAAGATTAAGGACAACTGGCTAAGCTGTCAACTTACATGCGAAATCATCATGATAATCATGAACTGGATCATCTTCAACACAAATTCTAGATAGAGCATCAGCCAACTCAACATGCGGCGTGTAAACAGTTCTGAAGTCATATTCTTCCAATACTAACTTCCATCTGTTGATTCTGCTGATGGCTAAAGCAGGCAAGTTACTTCTAGGATCCAACAGGTGAGATAAAGGTTTCGAGTAGGTGAACGCGACAAAATGTCGTCCAATAAGATACTTGTGAAAGTATTTGACTCCACGGACTAATGCAAGTGATTCCCTTTCCAATTGAGTGTAGTTCCTTTCCGCAGCGGATAAAGTACCGGCCATACACATGATAGGCTTTAGGACTCCGTTTATCTTGTGCATTATGGCTGCTCCCGTAGCGGTAGGAGATGCATCCGACATGAGGTATAAGTCTTTATCAGGATCATATACTGTGCGTACTAAGTCCTTAGATAGCAGATCCTTGACATCCTGGAATTCCTTCTGATGAACATCTGTCCATGACCAGCGCACCCCATTCTTCAACAAATCATATAAACTGGCAACACAGTCAGCTAGGTTTGGCAGGTACGAAGCGTAATACGTGACCATACCGAGAAATGACTTCAATTCGCCGACATTAGTGGGTGGCTTACATTGAATTATTTTATCAATGTTTTCTTTCAGAGGACGAATTCCCTCCTGTGAAAGAGAATGTCCCAGATACTTCACATTTTGTACAAAGAACACAGACTTTTGTTCATTTATGCGGACGCTATAATCGGAGAAAAGATTTAGCACCTTTCGTGCGTTATCATAGCACTCCTCAAGAGTAACTCCTCCCACTAAAATGTCGTCTTGGAAAATGGAAACCTTGTCTACACCCATCAATATCTGCTCCATCGTGGCTTGAAAAATTGCACTGGCAGAGTTTACTCCGAAGGGAAGCTTCAACTGTCTGAATAACCCGAATTCCGTGTTGAAGACAAGAACCTTCTGAGCCTGAAGAGATAGGCGTAACTGAAGGTAAGCCCTTCGAAGGTCAAATGAAACGAACCAACAGCAACCAACCATCTTATTGAAAAGATCCTCTATTCTAGGTAACGGATGTCCCATCTTCCTGAGTTGCGGATTAACAGTGTTCTTGTAGGATACACATAATCTTAATTCACCGTTTTTCTTACGAACAACAACAAGAGGAGAAGCCCACGATGATGATTTGATCGATTCAATGACTCCATCGCTAACCAACTTCTGTAATTCATCTTTGACTGGTTCCTTTAGCGAGTACGGGACGTCATAATATCTCTTGAATACTGGTGTAGCATCGTCCTTTAATGGCAAATCTATCTCAAAACGCTTGATCGACTTGGACATGTCACCATCAAAAGGTATAGGGAAATCTTTCTTTAGATTCGCAACCAGTTCCTTTATTGATGACGATTCAAGAGTATTTGAAACCGTCTGAAGAGTATGTGAAACAAAGATGTTTCGCCATTCAGGCACGAAAACATCAATCCAAGACAAACCCATAATCGAACGATTCAATTTTGTCTTAACAACAATCATATCTAAGTCATGTTTCATTCCTCGAAATATAACTTCAACATTAACTTTTCCTAATACACCAAGATTGTTGCCATTTGCTGCTTTCAAGACGATAGGAAAATTGCATATAGTGCAACCTCGCAATGAAGACTCAAATTGTCTGCTATCAATTAAAGTATAAACAGAACCTGTATCCACTAGGAATGGAATCTTAGAATTGTTGACTTGTAAGTCGACAAACAACGATCCCTGTGTTTGCCAAACAGATTCACTCTCTTTAGTGATGAAGGTAGTGAAAATTTTTGGACACAGAGCATTACATTGGACACTAGCGGCGCTGTAATCAACAAATTCGCTCTTAGATTTTTCTTCTTGATCATCTGCAAATTTGTGATCTATGGGAATGCACGGCACATTAAAATCTGAAAAATCAATGGATGATTCTCGGACCATATGTTTGAAATTGCTGTGATTGTTAGGTACAGTCATGTTCAAAAAATCTGTCGCATGGATTTTTTCTAAGTCCAACGTCTTACGAAATTATGTTGGTAGTTCTGAAACAAGGAAGTGTTGTGAAATATACGATCCTCCAATCAGAGTGAAGTTCGATTCAGAGGAGCAAGAGGCGTGACTCACGGACTTCTCCACGGGAAGTTCAACCAATGCAGCATTTCCAAATATGAGATAACGTCCCCATTGGTTAAATATTGTTTCAATAATGCGAATCGGCAGAAAGATTGCGCAAAAGTTTACTTAGTCGTTTTAATGCCTTTAATCGTTTCAAATTAATATTAAATTGTCCCAATTATAGTTCACGAGCTTAATATAATGTATTCATGTATGTGTTTGACAATCATATATCACTCATTACAACAATTTTCACATTGTTTTCACTACGTGAGATGACATTTCATTTACATTTACGATAAAAGTCGTTAGGGTGTAATAACAAAAGTAAAAAAAAAGTAAATTGTTCCCCTGTGCTTAGCACCACGCCATGAAGGCGTATAGGGGGTGTGGGTGTAATAACAGTTTTCATTAATTAATTTAGAGATGCATTTTTATTTGTTGAGTTAATGATTAGGTTAATTCGTTATTTCTCGCGAAAAGAGGGAACCACAGCTGAAAGAAAATACACAACTTGTATTACTGAGGTCAAGAGTTCGTTTTAACATCACTTTTTGCACACATAGGTTAATCACTACTCGGGATACATTTAAATTGGAATCTGAAACATTATGCGACCTGACTGGAACTCGGAAAAGGACACACTGATTACAAGACGTCGATACATTACCACTAGGTCTGGTGAACGCCAATAATAATGAGGGGTTGTGGGAGTGGGAGAGGGGTGACGGAAAGTAGAAAATAAATAGTATTTTTGGGGGTATTTAATGTTATACTTATACACATACAAACCTAAGAAAATATTTATTTTGATACATGTGGGGAAGGGGGGGTGGGGAAGGGGGAAAAAGAGGGACAGAAAGATATTGGGAGAGATGGGACGAAGAGGTGATTGTGGAAAATGTTTTATTTGACGTTCAGTAATAAACACAATGAAATCAATGATGATTATCTTATAAATACCATATTTAATGTAAATTTGTTTTAAAAATGGGGGCGGGGAGCTGTTTGTTTTACGTTCAGTGCAGGATAACAAGTGGAGACACATAGTGGTTCGTATCTCACTTTAAACTGTAGGTCCAGGCCCCATTAGCCTATCTGTGTATAACGTGGATTTAGAATTCAGTAGAAAACAACGTCGATCTAGTATTTTGGATTTTAGATGCGTTGAGACCACTAAAATTTCCAATTCTTATAATAAGAAACCTGTCCTAATATTACAATTTTGAAAGAGATAGAGTTAATTGTATAATCTTTCGTTGTTAGTTTCAAAGAAGACTAATTCAAATAGTAACAATGGGAACGAATAAAGCTTACGAAAAGTTTTTGCCACGCTGCGGATTTGAACCTACGACCATTAGAGTGACAACACAGTGCGATAACCACTACCCCACGAGTTTGTTCCTTCTTATGGCATGATTATGAGTTAAGACTAATTTGTTCAATATGCATTAGAAATATAATCCCCACCCGCCTCTTTATAAACAACACACCAAAACGCTCCTTTGTAGCAAATGAAATAAAGGGGGTATGAATGTCACAAAACATTTAAGCAAAATCTACTATATTTACGACGCAATCGTTTTACATGGAGAGGCTACAGCTTCGAGAATTGAGGTTGTGACGTGGCTTCTTGTAGTGGTAGGGTAGATATTCGTATGGCAAGGTTCCAGCGTGCACTAGCCAGTAATTTCCGAGAAAAAAACTTCAATTTTTTTTATGATGGTAAAGTGGTTCGGTGATAGGCTATTAGTATTTCACGCCGAAGATTATAAGTTTGACTTCTGTTCGATTACCCCTATTATTATTATATATAGCAACTAAATATTGTATTTAATTAATAATTGAAAGAAATGAAAATGTTATATATATTTTTTTTAAAAAAATAACACTCCTTTCTAATGATTTTTCAATTTTATTTTTGAATTTCTCATCATTTTACTAGGATTTGCATAAAAATGATCATATTCGACGAAATGTCATGTACAGCGAAAGTTATACATTTCTATTTTAGGGAAAATTATCAAGAAACAAAACAAATAAATACTATTGACATCCTTTTGTGAATAGTATTTATTTTACATTATTTTTTGTTCACATGCATAGTTGTATTCTTGTAAAAAGCATGAAAAACAATATATTCTCTACATTTCGCAAAGCAAATAATATACGAATTTTCGTAATAAGTAAAATGCAATAAATAATTTTTCGGTTTAATAAGAAATAAAAATCGGAGAGTTAACCGAACGGTGAATCGAACACAGAATTTTACAACCCATAAAATGCCTTGTAGCTTTTGCAATGAAGTGATGTAGATTCAAGTAATAAAATTTCATGCAAAATCGCACGTTATAAGATTGTTCAAATATATTAAATCAATGTGTCTATAAGTTATTATACTGTCAGCCATTTGGCACATCTCGTTACAAAATCTCAGCACATCACCATTCACTAGTTAATCGAATTGAATATTGATTCACTTCACAGTTCAATGTGCAACAATAGTTTCGACTCATATCACGTGAGATGTAAACTCAATTCAATTCTCTCATTGTATGTAACTTGTATGTTGAGCTCATGTAGTAATATCAATTATGAGCTCTAAGCTAAATTTGACGCTACAATCGCTTGATCAACTCTTGCGTCTAGCTGCCAGACATTCTATACTTTCCTGTTTGCTCCAGGTCGCTTCTGCATTTCATTATAATTGTTTTTACCTCTGTTTCATTCTCATCGTCGTTATAAACCTACGTAATTTCTACTGTTTACAGTAGACAGAATCTACTGTTATCAATTGTAGTACTCTACTGTGTCTCTCGGAAATCTACTCAAAATCAATAATTTCCTATTGAACACTTTCAGTAGGCCTAATGTGTAATTACAGTTGAGGAACTACAAGTGAAAGATTCTCTTCAGTACTACATGTAATATTGCATGTAGTGTGTTTGAATGTGAATTCAAAATTTTGGGTGCGTCAGCACTTAGGCTATTTTGCACCTGTCACTTTATATGGGGTCAAGCCCCTTAGCAGAACTAAAATAACATAACTGTAACGTCGTGTTGTAACTAAAATATTAAAATATTCTGAATTCGGTTAAAAGCTGAGGCTGTAAAGAGGCACTCAGCACCCACAAGGAATAAACACAGGAGAACACAGAAAATTATACTGTCCATGGGGCCAGTCGCCAGAACCTCGTTCGTCTGCAAACTGAAGTTCAGGGTGTACTACGTGGAAGCAACAATTGGGTGTACATACTTCGTGGAAGGTCATCCCTTACACCCTTGTAGTGTGTTTAGCTCAGCATCTTAGCTGTAAATATAACGTTTTTATATCTATTTAAAATTTAAACCAACCTCACTTCCATGTAGTACACCCTGAACTGCATTTTGCAGACTAACGCGCCTCTGGTGACTGGACCTACTGTTAGTATAATCTTTGTAGGACTGCGTGTGTGTTGTCCTTGTTTGTGCTGACTGTTTGTCGCTTTATAGGCTCAGCTTTTAACCCAGGTAAGGATATTTTAGTTTTCAGACACGCTTTTATTTTTGTCATGATAAGGGGCTGGACCCCGTATAGCGTGACGGGTGTAAAATACCCTGCGTTTTCAGGCACAGAAATTGTAATTAAAATTTAAAAAATTTTAACATAGATGTTTCAAAACACCTATTGATCTACTGAAACCAGTACAGTAGAGAAACTGCAAGTGAAATTAATTTATTCAGTATAGTGTATAATATGTTAAGTTTAATATTTTGGCTGTAAATATTAATTTCATACCCCCTTATTATATTTTTGTATTTATATCTTTTTGAAAATCTGAACACAGTAGATGTTTCAAAACACCTATTGATCTACTGAAAATAGTAGACAAAAGTTTCATTGGAGTAAATACAAAAGAGTCATGAAATAATACCCAAAGAAGTCAACCATTATGAATTAATGTTACATACTTTTTTTAATTTCACTTTCCAAAACTTAGAAGCTCAAAATAATACATGGCATACGATTTACTAGACAGTCTGCTTTTCTGTGATTGATTCGTCGTGTCCAGTCGGGGATAACTTCCGTTCAAGGTAAAAGGGGAAGGGGAAGAAATCCACCACAGTACCATGACGTATGAAGTGACATGTTCACAGGCATCCAATACAACTGATAAGGGTTCACCTGACCTTGGAAGTGTGGGAAACACGTTTCACGCTGGTTTCCAGAATGCTGTGGCTAAATCTGGAACTAACGGTGGAATAAGAAATAGTTTGTAACTAGTGTTGCCCACGAGACGAGACTTTTGCCTGTCTCGTCTCGTGGAGTCTCGTGGAAATGCTGTCTCGTCTCGAAAATATTCGTTTGTCTTATGACTCATGGTCAATCTCGTCTCGTCTCGAATTTTTAAAAGCCTGTCCCGTCTCGTCCCGTGGGCAACACTATTTGTAACATTTAGCAATGACATTTCGCATTTACAAAATATGAGATATGTAGACTTTGATTTATTTATTATAGTAGACGGTAGAGAATTACTTACCACGAAAGTCAAGTTCTAAATTGCAGACATCAAAATCTACTCCAGGTTGTAAAATACATTTGTGATAGACAGCAGATAGGTTAATAAGGTTTACAAGATTGCTAACGACTCTTAAGACAAACGTTCAACGAAGGTTATTGAGTGAGAAAATGGGAAATTGTTAAAAATAGCGGCCTAGTTGAGTGAAGGTCGAAGGTTCGAATCTCTTATAGAACAGGCTATTTTTTTACACTAATTTTTGTTGCCTAATATATTTAATGTATTGTCGACATTTATAAGAAACGAAATATGAAAACTCTCCTCCTCCGTAACGGTGCGGTCTAAGACTCTGTGCTCTAGATTCCGACTGCAGCGGGACGGCATGGATTCGAGTCGTCCTGGGTTCTCGGCCTTTTATCTGTATATGACCGGTGGCAACCCACCATCGTGAGGAAATTGGCGAGCTGCGAGTGACTGGAGTAACCTGGTTTCAGATATCTTCTATAACGGCTGAGGGTTCGACGTGCTGACCAACGTCACCTCGTTGCCAGTTGAAGGTAGGATTGTGGAAGGGAGACTGACAGTCGGGAGATAGCCCACGGCCGTTCGAGGTTTTAAAATATGAAAACAATCCCTTCCGTAAATCTAATTTCTCGTCATTGTCACGTGAGATTTCTTTTCAGTATGACTCCTGCAATACTAATTAGTTCCTGAGTAGGATAATGAGATGGACAGAGAGATATTAATTTATGAGTTCACTGTTTAAAAAATTAGCATTAACACATTTTTATATTCACATACCCCTTTACAAATTCCTGAGCACGTCACTACAAATGAACCAATCTAGTGCACACTAGAGCCTTGGCTTATCGATACCTATGGGGTATCCTACAATTACAGTCAAACCACAATCTCAATTCTCGAAGCTGTAGCCTCTCCATGTAAAACGATTGCGTCGTAAATATAGTAGATTTTGCTTAAATGTTTTGTGACATTCATACCCCCTTTATTTCATTTGCTACAAAGGAACATTTTGGTGTGTTGTTTATAAAGAGGCGGGTGGGGATTATATTTCTAATGCATATTGAACAAATTGGTCTTAACTCATAATCATGCCATAAGAAGGAACGAACTCGTGGGGTAGTGGTTATAGCACTGTGTTGTCACTCTAATGGTCGTAGGTTCAAATCCGCACCGTGGCAAAAACTTTTCGTAAGCTTTATTCGTTCCTATTGTTACTATTTGAATTAGTCTTCTTTGAAACTACCAACGAAAGATTATACAATTAACTCTCTCTCTTTCAAAATTGTAATATGAGGACAGGTTTCTTATTATAAGAATTGGAAATTTTAGTGGTCTCAACGCATCTAAAATCCAAAATACTACATCGACGTTGTTTTCTACTGAATTCTAAATCCACGTTATACACAGATAGGCTAATCTGGCCTGGATCTACTGTTTAAAGTGAGATACGAACCACTATGTGTCTCCACTTGTTATCCTGCACTGAACGTAAAACAAACAGCTCCCCGCCCCCATTTTTAAAACAAATTTACATTAAATATGGTATTTATAAGATAATCATCATTGATTTCATTGTGTTTATTACTGAACGTCAAATAAAACATTTTCCACAATCACCTCTTTGTCCCATCTCTCCCAATATCTTTCTGTCCCTCTCTTTTCCCCCTTGCCCACCCCTTCCCCACATGTATCAAAATAAATATTTTCTTAGGTTTGTATGTGTATAAGTATAACATTAAATACCCCCAAAAATACTATTTATTTTCTACTTTCCGTCACCCCTCTCCCACTCCCACAACCCCTCATTATTATTGGCGTTCGCCAGACCTAGTGGTAATGTATCGACGTCTTGTAATCAGTGTGTCCTTTTCCGAGTTCCAGTCAGGTCGCATAATGTTTCAGATTCCAATTTAAATGTATCCCGAGTAGTGATTAACCTATGTGTGCAAAAAGTGATGTTAAAACGAACTCTTGACCTCAGTAATACAAGTTGTGTATTTTCTTTCAGCTGTGGTTCCCTCTTTTCGCGAGAAATAACGAATTAACCTAATCATTAACTCAACAAATAAAAATGCATCTCTAAATTAATTAATGAAAACTGTTATTACACCCAAACCACTATTTTATCGTAAATGTAAATGAAAAGTCATCTCACGTAGTGAAAACAATGTGAAAATTGTTCTAATGAGTGATATATGATTGTCAAACACATACATGAATACATTATATTAAGCTCGTGAACAAAATTGAGACAATTTAATACTAATTTGAAACGATTAAAGGCAATTAAAACGACAAAGTAAACTTTTGCGCAATCTTTCTGCCGATTCGCATTATTGAAACAATATTTAACCAATGGGGACGTTATCTCATATTTGGAAATGCTGCATTGGTTGAACTTCCTGTGGACAAGACCGTGAGTCACGCCTCCTGCTCCTCAGAATCGAATGTCACTCTGATTGGAGGATCTATATTTCACAAAACTTCCTTGTTTCAGAGCTACCAACATAATTTCGTAAGACGTTGGACTTAGGAAAAATCCATGCGACAGATTTTTTGAACAAGACTGTACAATGGAAGGTTTCGAATTATCTTGCATATCAATAGATCTTTCATTGATACCCGTGTTAAGCACAATGTTAGTGCCAGAAACCAATTTGCTTTTACTAGAATTGTTAAATTCTCTCTTCTTGCAGGCAGTCAAGAAATGATTTTTCTTTTTACAATATCTGCAAGTAGCCCCAAAAGCTGGGCATTTCCCGTTAAGATGAAAAGAATTACAATTACCACACGGTTTACCAGAATCATTGTTTGATTTGTTACCAATATACCTTGAATCAGTTCTATTTTGACTGATGTTCATTCGGAATTTGTCCTTGTACCTGTTTTGTATTTGCGAAGTGACTTCAGTTGGAGTTTCAGAATATTCCACAGCATTCTTTGAGCGACTTTGATTAATAATTCCCTCATTTAATTCTAGCTCATCGAGATACATGGCCGTATCTATTGCTTTTTTCAAGGTCAAATCAGGATCTGATAACAGTCTGTTTCTAACGCGCATACTTCTCATACCAAGAATAAATACGTCGCGACACATTGAATCAATGAGATCACCAAAATCACATTTTGAGGCTTGTTCTTTGATTTGCACAATGAAATCAGGAATGCTTTGATTTTCTTTCTGTTTGACAAGAAAAAACTTATGTCTTTCAAGTACGAGATTCTTCTTGGGCTCATAATGGCGGATTAATGTTTGTTGAATTTGAGCAAGACTGAGCTCTGATATTGATTTAGGTTGTATGAGATTGTGTAAATCAGCATACGTTCTGTGTCCTATTGCTGCTAATAAAACATGTTTAGCCTTATCATCGGGAAATGTCTGAAGCTTTGCAGAAATGCTCGAATCTATCGAAGTATTGTTTAATACTTTCCTGCTCCCTGCAGAATTCAGAAAATTGAGACAGCTTTTGCATTGTGTACAGACAGCTCGAAGAACAATGAAAAGAAATATGTAGACTTACGAGAAATGGGTATCAAATAAAGTTTCCAATCCCATCCTCGTCGCCATTGTTGAGTTTCGGGTTCTTTCAGTTCTTCAATTACACAAGAAATGGAGTCAGGAATAAAACAGTATTAGCAACACGAACGTAAATGTATAATTTAGGAACACAGTAACATAATCAGCACAATAACTTACATTGTGATATGAAGATACAAAGTTGCGTCGCACAGGACGGCTACATCATATTGGACATGTTTGACAGGATGAACGCACAGATTAAACACCAACAACATTTAATAATCAGGTCTGGCGTTCGAGTTCAATCAGCATACGACAGAGGCACAAACACTAGATCCTTCACATAACCCTTACACAAAAAAGTCACCTTGAGGCAATGACAGCAGTTGTTGATCATCATTTCCACAACGACCGACCCATCGGTTTGATACTCTGGTGGTTAAGATTTTGTGGACATCGTGATGGAACTGGAGAGGAGCACCATCCAACTGGTAGATAAAGTTCTCACTGTCTGTCTCCAACTGTGGCATGAGCCAATTTTCTAACATGTCAAGATACCCGTATTCTGTAATGGTTGTTCGCTGAAGAAGTGGCTGGAAACTCTAAATTTTGAGATTGCACAAAAAGCATTGAGTTCCGGAAATTCACGAATATGCTCAACAGTACCACGGCAAACAGAAAACTTCCATAACTTGTAATGTGTTACAAAACTTGTTGAGTTTCTCTACAAAACTGCAAAGTTACTTCGTGATACGATCAATAATATATGTACAGTAACAACATGAAACCGCGATCAATCATTTGTAGACACCCTGTTCTTTCCGCTACTTAGACTTCAGTTCATAAACAAGATGAAGGAATGTGATAGCTGATCTTTGTTCTATGAATTTGTCCTTTCATCAAGATATGACCACATAATATCCGCTGTCTACATTTTCACTTGTCACTACAAACAAATTATACAATAGTTTTACCTAATGACCGGGTGCTAACGACAATGCAAGGGGGGCTGACGACGATACCAGGGGGGGCTGACGATGGTGCCAGGGGGAGCTGATGATGATGCCAGGGGGGCTGAGCCGCCCCTGGCCCTTGGCTGGCTACGGGTCTGCACTGATATCCAGACATATCCGCAGCTGCCCCACCCCTTCCCCCTTTAATTGTAGAACATCGTGATAAAATAACCTTGCGAACTAACCGAACTAGAAAATGTACTTGAACATTGTACTTGCACCAATAGAATTTTTATAATGGAAAACTTTTTAAGTTTTTGGTCAAAATTCGTTTACCGTACTACAAAATATCTAGGAGGGCTACAAGGGGGCTTCAGACCCCCTAGCCCCACTGTAACGCCGTACCTGGCGACAAGGAAGACCCCACCAAATGCAGCCAACTTGAAGTCCACACGACAGGACGAGCCGAACGACGACGTCGCAACATGGCGTAGGTGTGTTTTGCGCGCAACGCTGGGCTCGAAAATTAGAAACTTGATTTTTTTTTTACCTAAAAATGAACGCAGGAAATTGCAGGGGTTATTTGTCGTTGGTGTAGATTTTAAAAATAGTAGAAATGTCCATTGTTGAGGACGGCAATGCCGGGACAAGATGGAACGCAATTTGCCAGCATTGGTCTTACGAGCAGTGCTCAAACATTGATCCTTCAGAGCCTCTATATGTGTGATATTTTTGCATTCCATTGCTACTTTGTTTCATTTTTATAAGTGTTTGTTTTATACTTTTAAGTACATTATGAGGACTTTCTCATTCAGAGTCATCACAAGTTACACCAATTATTTCATTGACAATAATGATCATGTTTATTTTTATCTTTAAAATGTGTTCCAAATACAATATTTGAGCTCATTGTAATGTATATTCTTTGCATTTCATTAAACGTCTAATGTTCACTTGTGCGTTCCATCTTGCCCCGTGCACTGTTCACTCTTACCCCACCCAGGGCTGCCCACAGGGGGTACTATGGCGCAGACTGCGATATCGAGATTTTTGAGGGGGATTTTTTCCATTTCAAATAACATAAAATTCAACATTTATATATTTTCTAAAATATATCTAAAAATTTTACACCTTAAATGCACCATATTTAATCCATTAGATGAAGAAAAGAAAGTACTTAGGGGCAGGTATGCTCACAGGCGGGTTTGTGGACTCCGTTGCGTTCACCCAATTTGGGGAGGGTGGATTTTTATAATGGAAATTTGACGAGAACAATATAGCATTGGACACAAATAATAGAACACAACATTTATTGGAACTGAATTTAAAAATAATATCTGTTCACACTTGACATAAAATTTAAAACCTTAGGCTTACTTGAAATTTAGCCTACTAGAAAACGAGAACAAAAAATAATTGGGACTTCATTCAGATTCTGAGCAAGGAATAGAGGATTCACAGTGATGACAAATGTAACAAACAGAATCTGGATTAGGAATACATTGCTCGTGAGCCCATCCCTTACACTCAGTAGATTGTATCCAAGTTTAATTTGGCACACTGTTTGAAAACGGTTCTACACAAACTAGGCAGAAACACTGTTCATCTTCACTTTCTGAGTCACTCTCATCAATATATTTTGTCATTTTAATTTGTTTCTTCGAAGGAGCTAAGGGCTTGCACACACTTTCATTTTGAGAAAACGGATTTCTTTTTGCGGGCTTTAGAGTATCTTTCCTGTCTGTAGTTCTTTTCCCCTGTTCTTCAGAAATTTGTTGTGATTTCTGACGTTCGTTGTTTTTTTTGTGATTTCTTTCCATTTGTTCATCTTCTAGTTTTCTTTTCACTAGGGTGTCCTGTAAGGATGGCTGTCTCTCGTTTTTTCCTACTGAATCATTTGAGCATCCAGGTAAGTCCATTGGCGCAGGCCGAATGACAAGTTTGCATTCCTGTTGGGTGATGGAGGCTCAGATTGGATGGTAGGTCGGTCCACTTTGCATGACTGGATCAGTTAGAAGTGTAGGTTGAGATTCGATATCAGTCAGTTTGGATGACAGGATCAGGAAATGGCCCATTGGGTAACTCAGTTTGTAACTTGGGTCGATCAGTGACATAAGATGGAAGGAAGTCAGTTTCAGAAAAAAATATTTTCATTTTAAGGGTAGATACCAGTGCATCTAAACCCAGATTGGATGTTCGTAGGAGTCGTGGCGAGGGGATAGGCAGATGCAATTATCTTGGGAATGTCATAAATGGTCATGGTCTTGCCCGGATTGTTGAGCATCCATGAGTCACACTCAGAATTAATGTACTTTTTGAGGGGACCAAACACTGTTCTGTCCAAGGGTTGTAGACGGTGTGAATAATGTGGGGGGAAAGATAGCATGACTACGTCTTGATTCTTTGCAAAGTCGAGGTCTTCAATGCTCAGATGTGAACAATGGTTGTCCAGGCGCAAAAAAAAAAATGGTTTCTCAGGAGTGCATCGAACAATAGAAACAACATGTTTAAGAAATTCAATAAAATGTGATTCTATCATCCATCCAGATGGATTAGCACATCCCTTAGAGCCTGGAGGTCCACCTGCAAGAAAATGATTCCTGAAGCGCACACGGGGAAAGACAAATAGGGTAAAAAAAAGAGGTCAAGTGTTCCCCTGTGCATAGCACCACGCCATGAAGGCGTATAGGGGGTGTGGAGGTAACGCCCCACACTTCCTTGATCCGGTCGTGAGTGGGGGTGATGTGATCAGCATCACGCCCCTGACCGCCTTTACCCCCCAGGGTTTCCCCCAGGTACCCACGTTATTCGACGCTGGGTGGGCGCCGGGGCCGCTTCCACCGTTAGAAAAGTTCCCGGATTTGAACCGGCCGGGGATCGAACCCGGGACCTTGAGCATGGTAGTCAGACGCGTTACCGACTGAGCCACCGCGGACAAATAGGGGTGGTATGCTATTTCCTACTGCCGACACTGCAACAGCTAAGGTTATCAAGGTTCCCCTTTCTGCTGAAACCATGACTCCTATTTGCTTAACTCCTTTCCGAGCGACAATCTTATCTGGATTCTGTACCGTTGTCACTCCTGTTTCGTCCATATTCCAAATGTCTTGTGGTAAAAACTTATGTCTTTTCATGACGTCAGAAAGGTTTCTGAAAAATCGTCCTACGTTTGCGTGGTTGAAGCTTGAAGTTCTAGCCAAACTAGTTGCCTCTGGGACTCGAAGAGATACTTCATGGTGCCTCTGTGAAATATCATTCTATAGCCAAATCTTCTAAATACTTGCCGCTACTTCGACTTCAGCTCATAAACAAGATGAAGTTTATGTTCTGTGAATTTATCCTTCACCAAGTTGTGAGCAAAATAATATCTGCTGTCTACATTTTCACTCTTCACTGCAAACAAATTATACAAAATAATTTTACCTAATGTCAAGGGGAGCTCAGCCTGGCTACTGCCCCGCTATGCAAGAACTTTCTAAACTCTATAAAACCTACTAAATACAGGGTGTCTACAAATGATTGAAGCAGTTTCACAATGTTACTGTACGTCAGGGGCGGCCGCTCATAAGGACGATACGGACGCCGCACTGCCGCGTGTAACCACAAGTGATCAAACATTACATTAACATTTATATATTAACTTTTACATTGTCTGAATTGCAAATATTCCATTGCTTATAGATCGTTGGTTAGTCGGTTCTGTATTCATTCTTCCGCAACAATTGCGAACTTTGCACACCATCGTGCGGGGGAATACGCAACTTGGAGAGAAATGTGGCGGGGCGCCGTCCTCCCACTTTACGAGACGTAGAGCATTCTCAGGCGCGCCCGCGAGGGGTAAGAGGCGAGTGAACTGGCTGAATAACACGCGCGGGATCTGTGGCTGGGAGGACGGAGGGTTTGTCGTCCGAAACCCACACCCTAGGCGAAACTGGCCCTCTCTCCGGCCGGAGAACGGTGAACAATGAAGAGTTGCCAGAAGCAATGAAGTTAACATAAGAAAGAAAATTACCAACCATTGAAAAAAATGTACAGACTCTTGCTTGATTTTTGTTATTTACCGTCGTTTTCTGCTACTTTTCGGTAATCACGACGATGAGGATGAGTGATGATATAATGAAATTGATGGAGGGGCATTCACAAAGAACACACATACCCATGCCGGGATTCGAACCCGGGAGCCCTGGCTTTGTAATGCGGTATGCTAGCTAGTGTTGCCCACGGGACGAGACGCGACAGGCTTTTAAAAATTCGAGACGAGACGAGATTGACCATGTGTCATGAGACAAACGAATATTTTCGAGACGAGACAGCATTTCCACGAGACAAGACAGGCCAAAGTCTCGTCTCGTGGGCAACACTAATGCTAGCCACGGAGGTCGGCTATAGATTCTTGTTACACGCAAAATTATCGTATATATGCGTTGTATTTTTTCTAAGTTTAATGAAAAGTACATTTGGATTACAATGATGTGGAGTACATCATGTAGATTTAATTACATGTTTTGATTAGAACGTTTGAAAAAAATCCTGATAATGTGACAAAGTTGACCAATTTCGTCATCTAAACTCACCAAGAGCCGCTACAGGAACCTGTGAACTACAAATTTCTTAAAATTTGGCAAAATAGTCTGGCAACCCCGAAGCAATAAAACGACCGGATGGGAAGATGATAGTATTGACACTTGTTGTTTCTTCGTTTTCCATGGAAAAGTGAAGCTTTTTCGCTACTTTTGTCTCGTAGTTGTGCATTTGTCGTCGTCGCGATGAACAGTGTGGAGAAATTGTTGGTGCGAAGTTTTTCTACCAGAAGTCTGGATGAAAAATAAACATAAAAAACCTAGGCCGAATTTGAATCTAGAACAAGTGTCAAAGAAGGGAGGTCGTGAGTTCACTCGCAAATTTTGCGTTGAAGGGCAGAAGTATGAATTTCAGTTACAAACATGTCTGAAGATTTTTGGTAAGTTTGAAGTTTTTACTTTAGAGCTTCTGGTAACGCAGATATCACCTTTCCAGTGAGATATTTATTTTGGTGCCCTATTTCACATATCAATTAGTAATGTTGGACAGGAAACGTTTTCTGTGTAACTTTTTTACTAGAAATTTTCACGATCAATGCACGTAAATATTCGTCATTGTGCTTATCAAGTTGTGTAGAAATTAATATCCCTTCTGAATTTTCCCCTCTGTTAAACGACTAAATCTGTTAGAATTCTATTTCTTCTTCCATCTTCTTCGCATTACTGTTAAATAATTATTAATTTATTATAATATGTGCAAACGTGTAAAACATGATATTCTGTAAACACGAACGTGTCAATTTCTTATCACTTTGGCTGTTATACGAAATTCACCATTTAAACTCTCCAAATTTGTGTCGGCCACCGTGGCGGAGTGGTTAGCACATCGCTCTACGACGCCACGGGTCCCGGGTTCGAATCCCGACCTGGGCATGGATGTTTGTGAGTGCCCATTCATCAATTTCATCATATCACTCACCCCCATCTTCGGAAATTAGCCAAAAGTGACACAAAAGGCGAAGTAAAATAAAGCAAATCAATAGAGCAAATTTGTGAGCTATCGGCCCTCCACTTTGGTTCACCACGAGCCGCCACTGCTGTACGTGTATTATTGAACATATTGTGAAGTAACTTTACAGTTTTGTAGAGAAACTCAACAAGTTTTGTGACACAAGTGTTCGATATGCCCCCTCTTCCTGATAAAGTTTTCTACAACTGTGGCCTGAGCCAATTTTCTAACATGTCAAGATACCCGTATTCTGTAATGGTTGTTCGCTGAAGAAGAAAGGGCCGTAAACTCTAATTCTTGAGATTGAACAAAAAGCATTGAGTTCCGGAAAGTCATGAATATGCTCAACGGCACCACGGCGAACAGAAAACTCCCATAACTTGTAATGTGTCTCGAAACTTGTTGAGTTTCTCTACAAAACTGCAAAGTTACTTCGTGATACATTCAATAATACATGTACAGTAACATCATGAAACCGCTATCAATCATTTGCAGGGACGTAGCTAGGTTCATCACTTTGGGGGGGCCCAAACGTAAATGGAGCAAGGGCCTCCTCGGTGGTGCATGGTGGCATCGTCGCCTTGTAATCAAGGGGTTCCGGGTTCGATACCCGGTGGATGCTCATAGTGGTTCGGATCCCACTTTACACTGTAGAACCAGTCCCGATTAGCCTTACTGTGTATAAAGTGGACTTAAAACACCAACTCAATCAATCAAAAAATTGGAAAGGAACATCATTTTCTTCTGTAGCCCCCAACAGTCTAATGATATACTCTCAAAAAATCCACAGCCATTATTCGGGAAAATAAATGCAGAATGAACTCATTAGCTTAATGGCTGATACACAAAGAAGAATGTGAAGAATGTCTTTAGATTTGTAAATTTGCTGGAACAAAATTGAGAAGTAGATAAAACCATTTTCCGTGGTTTTAGATATAAAGTGCTGGAACCAGGTTTACAAGTATTGGCAATAGTGCAAATATGAAATGTGTGCGTAATGAGTTCAAGCTAGGCATCTCATGTATACAGTTCATTAGTGTTGCCCACGAGACGAGACTTTGGCCTGTCTCGTGTCGTGGAAATGCTGTGAAATGCTGTCTCGTCTCGAAAATATTCGTTTGTCTCGGGACACATGATCAATCTCGTCTCGTCTCGAATTTTTAAAAGCCTGTCCCGTCTCGTCCCGTGGGCAACACTACAGTTCATACCGGAATCGAATCCGGTATCTCTTAGTTCAAGGCGACCGCGTTAAGCACGATTCTATAGGGCAGGCCCGAGTCTTCTATGGCATCTAATAGGTTACTTGGGAAATGATGACGATAACAAATTATATGCACACGTCTAATTTCTTAAAATTAAACTTATTTGTGTGTGGAAAACTGAATATATGATGGCACTGGATAAAACAAAGTTCCCACACGCTCAAATGATTACGCTCTCGTCTTTGGTTCGGCAGGTTCAACAAGGGGTCCCGGGTTCGATTCGCGATGGAGGCACATAGTTGTTCGGATCTCACTTTAAACTGTAGGTCCAGTCCCGATTAGCCTTACTGTGCATAAAGTGGACTTAAAGCACCAGTTCCATTAATCAATCAATCGAAAGGTTCAAGGTTCGATCGCTGGTGGTCAGGCCGGTAGCCAGAATTTGATTTCGGAAGGAGCTTTCCTTATCGGCAGCCGCCATCTAAAGACGAAAAGGTTGGGGGAGGAGTAAATGAGCTGAAGATGAATTTCTTGGTATATTGCAACTTACCATATACAAGATGTTTAATCCTGTTAATGAAGTAAATTTAATTACTACTACACATTATTAAAATCAGATATTTGTAGGATTTCGGGATAAGACTGCAGCCCTCGAGCCCCTTCCCTGGGTATGTGCCTGCTTGTATTACTTCCAAAATTTCTGTGCTGTTCCAACATCGTGAGGACAATTTGGGAAGTACTTGAAAGCGATATGGAAGCAAATTCTGCTCTCGGAACTATGGGACTCGGTGTGATGACCACGCGCAACCGTATGAAAGAACTCTTCGCAGGCCTTGTCCCTCAATATTAATTTTACTGACTAATTGTAAGTTATTCTCGGCCTCCTTGATGTCATAGTGGTAACGTCGCTGCCTTGTAATCAAGGGGTCCCGGGTTCGATACCCGGTGGAGGCACATAGTGGGTGGGATCCCCGATTAGCCTTACTGTGCATGCAGTGAACTTAAAGCACGAACTCGATAATTGGAAGGTTTTAGAAGAACTAAACATGTATTTTTATGCATCGTACAACTTTATTTCCTTCACCGCACTTTTACAGTTTTTCTTCCTAAGAATTCCACTGAGTATAACACGCTACGAAACTAGAGGTCCAAGGTTCGGACATTGGACAGGTATGGTTGTATTATGTCTGTCCCATCGCCATTCCTTCGGCTCATCATTCATCCTCATCGTCGCATTTAACCCAAGAGGTAAAAAAGTGGCGTAATATAGGAATATATAAATGATTGATTTGGTTTATTTTACTTCGCTTTTCTGACACATTTTGGCTAATCGTGAAGATGAAGGTGGAAATGAGTGATGTGAAATTGATGAGAGGACCATCATAAAGAACACACACGCCCAGTCCGGGATTCGAACCCAGGACCCCTGGCATTGTAATGCACCTTGTTAACCTTTGCACAACAAATAGAAACGGAAAATGCTTGATTGATAAGTTATTTGCTTCTCCATAACTCATGATTATATTAAAAGTATTATTCGCTGCATGACTAGGGATTAATTATATTTGTATGTCTAGCCAACCTAGACACCTAAGCAGCAGCAGCTTCCGCATTTGCAGGTGGAGGCTAAATTAAGAAAAATCACAGAAAGTCAGAAAGGTATACAAATTTTGTAACATAATACTTATAGAGCATGCAGACGGCTGTAAAAACAATCGCTACATATCTAGTTTCCTTCCTTAATTAAAACGTGGTTTATTCTTCATTATACATGAGATCAACCACCCTGGGAGTCGAACCCAGGATCTTGTGTGGTAGTCAGACTCAGACTCTCCTTTAGAATGCCAATATGTTGGATATTTGGTCGATCAGTCGATCCTGATCCATTGTTTCCAGAGGAAGACAATCTGGCAGCTTCTCATTCGACATTTTACTCGCGATGTAGGAAAACGAGATCACAAACACTTCGTGATGCTATCTTCTCGCGTTTACACTCCGACACTTCAAACTATCTGACAGATATCAACTGTCCACCAAATCAACAGATGAACCGACCGCTTCGATGTTTCTCCGAATTTTCAGAAAGTAGCCTTTTCCTCCTTTAGAGGGCAGGTCATTAGCAGGAGGGTTGAGTGCATGTGACAAGAACCGCTATGTCATTCATTCCCGGCCCAAAAACGGGGCAAGCAATAGAATTCTGTTCTTGGAATTTGAAACGCATGGGGATATCTTTTCTGAACCATAAAATAATTAACCCAGAAAGTTCTAGCCACCCGTAACTAAATCTTCCTGTTGTGTCGTTCTTTCAGCGCCCATGGAGCCAGTGCAGGGCCAGATGAAGAGAAAGTGCTGGTTTTGGGGGGATCCTGGATCTGGTGTGCAGCAGAGAGGAAAAGTGCATTTTCAATAGGTCTCAGACTTCCCTGACCGGGGCGGACCACAAAACCATTAACTGCATCCCCTCCCAATACATCTGTTTATGTTCAAGAAACAGGGAAATAAGAAAGAAATGTCTTGCTTTGGTTGGTGCTACTGAAAATTGAAGAAGTGTTTCAAACTACAAGCAAAATTTATTGAAGAATTATTTTGCAGTATTTGTCATCAAAGAAAAATTTCCATCAAATACAGAACAGTTTCCCGGGGCCACGTGAACGTTTGCCGAGGCCAGTGCCCCCGCGTGCCCCCCCTAACGACGTCCCTGATCATTTGTAGACACCCTGTACTTTCCGCTACTTAGACTTTAGTTCATAAACAAGATGAAGAAACGTGATAGCTGATCTTCGTTCTGTGAATTTGTCCTTTTATCAAGTTATGAGCACATAATATCCGCTGTCTACATTTTCAATTGTTACTACAAACAAATTATACAATAGTTTTACCTAATGACCAGGTGCTAACTACAATGCAAGGGGGGCTGACGACTATGCCAGGAGGGGCTGACGATGATGCCAGGGGGGCTGAGCCTCCCCTGGCTCCTGCCTGGCTACGGGCCTGACGTCTACTTGTCAGTTTGGGAAGCGAGACAAAGTATCAGTTGTCAGTATATTCTCTTCTCATATAATCATCCATTTCCACTCTTGCGTCAAGAGAACAAAGAAAGATAATATTTTCTCTATGTTGTGGTTTCTCTTCAAAGTGATCAAGTATCTCAGCTAGCGACAGAGGTCTGTCAGTAAAGAGAAGCACGTGTCCTTGACTTCTTGTACAAGTGAGTAACATGACTTTTTCTTCATGATAAAAAATAACAAAAATACTTCTATATTTCAAGTCGAATAAAATAATAATTCGTAAATTTGGAAATTACAATAATAACCCGTGGCGCAATAGTCCATTGAGGGCCCGGGCCCACCTACCGACTGCCGACTTCATTCCCCCCTGATCCTACTCACTCACTCACCCGATGTGGGAGATCATTCAACCAGTTATGGGGGGACGTGTGGTCAGCACGACGAACCCCCAGTCGTTGTTGTAGGTTTCTATGATCAGGTTACGTCTATCATTCATAGCTCCCCAATTTCCTCACGATGGTGGGTGTCCACCGGTCCCATACTCAGGCCGAAATCTCAGGAGAAAAGTTGTTACGCTTCTCCCAGGAGAGTCGAACCTGAATGCGCCCCGTAGCCAGAGCCCAAAGCATTACGCATTAGACTGCACAGCCAGAGTGCGGGACTATGGAAATAGTACAATCCATAAATTGATATAATATATGAAGTATGCATGCAAACCTTACAAACATAAGAAAATTGTTGAATAAAGTGAAGAATTCCAGAAAACAATACATAAAAAGTGCTTACTCTATTAGCAACGATATTCCCATTGGGTCAAATACGACCCACTTGATGAAAACACATAATTGTTTGAGATAATGAACACTGTAATTTAACTAGCATTCTTTAGGAATCACATTGTAAAATAAATTTGGTACAGTATGAGAAAATAAAACTGCACTTAATTTTCTTTCAAAAACGGCATTTTAGCTTTCCCCACGATCAGTGTGCTCCCAAATTCAACGCCAACTGCAGACGTCATAATTTTAAAAAAAAATCAGCATCCACTATGAATAATTATGAAAATTATAGTATGCACATTAATTCCAACTCATAAATAAGAAAGATAAATTAGTAACAAAATAAACAGTTAACAAAATAATATTGAAGTGTGCAATGGGTCGTACGACCCAATGGGAATGTCCAGTCCTGATTAGCCTATATGTACATAAAGTGGACTTAAATCAAAAGACCAAACAACCAACCAGCATTCAATGAGTCTTGGAAGTGAGCCATGACTCCCTCCGCTCTCTATGGCTCCAAGCAAGAGCGCCCGCAAGGATTTCTTCTCGGGGGGGAGACTAAGATCTCATATCTTGCCCATCAGTCATACAAACTCTTGTTGTTGTTGTTGTTGTTTTTATTATTATTATTATTATATTTAATCATCATCAACATTATTATTATTAAAAATCATAAAATTCCAATTAAATTGAAAATATTTTGGCGTTTTCTACAAGTTCAGACTCGAGTCATCTATTTAGATAGATGATTCACTTTGCTTCCTTTCAATAAACATCTATCTATCACTTTGTTGATGAATAGTTCTTTGTCTTCTTTTACTTTTTCACAATGCACAGATATCAAACAGAGACCACTTAATTTACTGTCTTTCCTGGTATCTCTGCTTCATGTGTTTACTTGCCTTAGGGTACTGTGGAAAAAGTAATAATTCAAAATGACAGGCCAGATACCTACTTTGGAAAATGATTTCCTGACTTTTCGTAATCCCGAACAGGCGAGAAATTCCAAAGGATCTTATATAAAATAGGTTAATTCTTGATACTCTCTGCACTATAAATGTCTGAAATTTCTTGAAATTAACAGTTTTTATTCCAAGAGTGCAAAAACTAATTACTTGAAGGGGAAATAGCGTGTACAATTCGAGATTTTCACCACATCGAGAAATTTCGAAAATTTTCAGTTCTGAAAATTTCCTGACTATCTGGAAATGGAGAATTTTTTCAGTCCCAAACGTCAAGATTATTAATTTTTCCTTCCCAATTCCGTCCCGGCCAGTGGCGTAGCACAGGTTTCTATGGCCCCCTCGCAAGTAAAATATTGCGGGCCCCCTCAGTAAAAAAATTAACGAGAATACTATAACGTATATAACATTGACAATGACGAATGGATGTTAG
>NC_139230.1:151226403-151588903 GCF_977018435.1 Lepisma saccharinum | reverse complement strand
ATATATATATATATATATATGGCAGGGTGAGATTAAAGGGGGTGAGGAGGATTCCCCCTCTCCTCTATCTTCAGCCATTCCAACCAGGAATAATCAACTCTCACCAACTGGATATAGAAACCATATAATTTAATATATATTATACTTATAGAGTCCACATCAGTTCAGTTCATTTTAATTTTAAAGTTCCATAGCTAAGCATAAAAATATCTTTAAACAATTTATGGCAGATGTGTACCACATCCAATGCCTTTTAGAAGCCATGTATTCGGTATTTCCTCAGACATCTATAGGGTGTTGTATTTTTTAAAAATATATATTGAGTTGACATGGTTCCCGATCAACTCGTAAGAGGTCTAAGTTTGGAATATTTGTAAAACATTTGACAAAGCATTTATTTGTAACATAATTATTTGTATCTAACGACGTTCTTCAAGCACTGAAAGTACTATCATTACATATACAAAACCGAAATCCTTCAGATCTCAGAGCAAGCAAGGAAAGCCAAACGCTGGAAAGTTGTTTTATTTCTCTTTTCAATCTTCGGTGGTTAATATGAAGAGCAGGCCAAGGTTTTTTTCGTATTTAGGGGTTAACTTCAAATGGCGTTGTGTTTGTGTTGCATTCGATATCAAAATTAGAGTTTAATGAGTTGGTGTTTTAAGTCCACTTTATGCACAGAAATGCTAATCGGGACTGGACCTACGGTTTAAAGTGGGATCCGAACCACTGTGCCACGTGCCGCTACCGGGTATCGAACCCGGGACCCCTTGATTACAAGGCGACGGCGCTATCACTGCGTCATCGGGGAGGCCCTCCTGTGTGGTGAGGTCCTTCTCGTTCTTGTTCATGCTTTTCTTTTGTTTCGGTGTCCACTCAGAAGTTGTTAAAAACTTATTCTATGTATATTCACTTGATGGGCTAATCGGGACTGAATCTGCAGTTTAAAGTGGAATCCAAAGCTCTGTGCATGTTGGACACTTCAATTACAAGGCGAGATATCTTGTACTGACCCACGAAATGTTTAGTATAAGCAACACGTAAATTGTGTCACCACTCAAAGTTTCACAACGTATATATCATTAAAGCAAAACTTTTCTTAATAACGTTTTTCTGCTTTATATCTTGTTTCGATGCTGTGAACCGTCGAAATACTACTTCGGGTAACTTTTGTTTCACATATTCGATAATGTAATGCACCCAGGAACATCAAATTACTTTCATTCGGTTGAGAAAGAACCATTCTTTGAAAATAAAGCTAAAGTTTGCATCCCCTTCCAAAAGTGGCAGGGGAAGAGGGGGCAAACTCCCCATTTTTATGATATTTTCATCGAAAGTTTGGGCCGCGGCCCACCAAACCTCTCTTATTGGCTTTGGTGTTTTGATTTTTACGTGGTTGCATGCCCTGATGTTTTAGCTGAAAAACAAAAGTTACCCGAAGTAGATTGGTCAAATAGTCTACGAGTTATAACATTTTTTGTCAAATAAGTGTACGAATTTAAAATTCGCGCCAACTTCCATACGTAACTTTGGAGTCCGGGGGAGGGGGTGCATCCACATGACGTGCCAAAGCTTCGTTTAACCCACTGTAAGTGTTTCCGACCTAAAAGAAAGGTATCAAGATAATAAAAAAAACAGGAATTTTGTAATCAGCTGCATGGTCGAAATATCGACCAAAATACGAGTAGCACCTTATATTCGATGGTCGATATATCGACCAAAATACGAGTAAAGGTTAAATACGTCCTTGGGGGCAAGAGGGGGCAAACACTAAAGAAAGAAAGGAAGTAAGGCTAACAAAATCTAAGAGAAGTATGACGAAATAGGATATTATAGTGCCTGGAAAACCGGAAGCACCTAGGAGATTCGACTGAATGAGAGCCTAATTTCAGTGTTTGCATAATAGTTTGTTTTTGCAGTTTTGCCAGAGGAATTTGATTTTGTATACCAGTTGCATCCTGATGAATGTTTTGTCTGAAATATACTACCATTTTCTTACAATAGTTTCTATCTTTCTTTTCATCGTTTTAAATTTGATATGATGCCTACCAGTAGCGGCGATTGGGTACCAAATCTGGGAGGCAAGGGCAGTTCACTTTTTCTTTGTTGACAAGGCTTAAACATTAGGTCATAGGGCGGGCGTGCGGCGGCAAAATGTGTGGGGGATGGGCAATGCTGCCCCCATATTCGCCGCCACTGATAGCGACTAGTTGATATTTCATACATAAGATTGTTCGTTCTTGTGTCCAGTATATGGTGCGATTATGCTAATACTATTTATTTGTATGTCTCGTTTTCTGGTGGCCAGCTCTTGATTTTCCATTAAAGTTAAAATCTAATTGTGTCTTTTTTATGTGTAATACAATATATAAGTTTTCACGTGATTTAAACCAGTGTCTCTCAACCACCAGGCCCTGGCGTCAATTATATTTATTTATTTATTTATTTATTTCGTCTTCTTTTACATGGCGGAGTTAAGGCTATGGAGCCTTTTCTTCCACTTGACCATGTTTACAAAATTTTTGAATGTGGAATATTGAAATACTGAAAAAGAAACAAAGAAAAAATATAAAAATTACAGGAGAATAAAAAAAATACAAAGAAAAATACATATAAGAATGCAAATCTAACCTAGATATACGGGCGCGCACACACCCACACACATATATTTGCCCTTACACATACACACACGTACACACACACACGCACGTACAAGCAAATAATATCGGGCCGCGAGAGGTTCTCCTGAAGTTTGCGACTTGCAGTCCAAGCTGTCAACCACATAGAAAGATGGCCTATCGTTCGGGGTTCACAAGCAATAAGATAAATTCCTTGCTCGCCAGTGCTGATGATATATCAAAGCTACTGAGAGGGGACTGTCACCCGTGCAGCCTCCAAATTTGATGGTTTGGTGGAGCCTGAAGGTTGAAGCGAGTTGCAGCCCGAACTGGCAACCACCTGGAAAGATGACCTTTCGCTTGGATTCCAGTTTGACTGTGATAACACGAAATTCGTTCGCGACTCTGGCGGTGAGCGATGAAATTCTTCCTGCCTGCAAATTTGAAGGTTGACGGAGGGGCACCAAGGTCAATTTAGTTAGCGCAGCAATTTTCATTAACAAATACGAGTAAATTGAAATGGAAATATTATGATTAATTGGAACTTATCGGTGTCCAAGTTAATCAATTGGTGTATTGGTTAACTTATGAATATATGAACATTTTTCTTTGCTCAAATATGGTGAATTGTTTCGTGTTTCCTGGTTTGTGCCATCACAGATCCAGGCATGGGCGTCGGGAGGGAGGGGGTCGAACCGAATCATCAACCCTCCCCCCTGTTAATTAACAGTTTTCATATCAAGTTGAAAAAAGTCAGAAAGCTTGTTACTTTTATTGTGAAATCGAAATAAAGTTCAATTAGTCAGTTTTCAAACATAATAAGGAAGTAAAAAATGCGCTAAATCGAAAAAATTGCGTGAAAAACACAGGAACCAGTTTAGGTTTTCATATTCTATAATTTAAACCAAAGATCAACTAGTTTCACAATTTTCAAAATTCAAGAAATTAGAGTTTTATATCCTAGGTCACACACTATGACTAAACTTTTTCCTAGCCTTTAAAGGTAAAAATTAATAACAAAATACAATAACTATGCATGTCAATCCACTTACTGCATGAAATACAAGAATATAATACAAAAACAGTTCTGCTGGATATTCACTCATTTGGTGCATCGAGTGCAAAAAATATATATATTTATTGCGACATCCTGTATTTTAATTTATTATCATTTGACTCAGGCCTACAAGAAATAGAATTACGGTTGCATTTTACGAATGGAGGATTAATAGACATGCTATTGTTGCACTGTTCTGCAGCTAGTGGAATGTCTATGACATCAACCTTGAAGCATGAAATAGGAATCTTATAACCAGCAGTGCTTACATACCGGGAGTAGTTGGAGGGGAGGGAATGCGTGTAATGACACTAACAGCGTAATGGAATTAGATATAGAGACAATTACTTGTAGGAAACAATAGATAGCTGAGTTGCTTTCCACTAGACAATGCTTTTTTCTTTTGTATGCTTACACAAATGAAAAACTGTCTAGTATTCAAGTAACATTTTTTATGATTGTGGTGATACTTGGTGACGTAACTTCCGCTACCTCCTTATTTGGAATCGCAAGAGCCGAGGGCTCATAAGGAACAGCAGAGCCAAGGAGTTGGCACGTAGTTCGTCAGTGCTCAGCGATGGCGTCCAGCATGACGAGGTCTTTGGAGTATCCGTCCACGTCGTCCCTACATGGGCACGGGGATCACAAAACCAAGATCCGGGAGCGGTTGGTGCTCAAGAACGGAGAATGGAATGTGATCTTGAAGAACCTGAAGAAACCACGCCTGGATACCTTTCTCAGGATGCTGGTCACCATGGAATGGAAGTGGACGTTGTTCGTCCTTCTCGTCCTCTACGTTTTCGCATGGATACATTTCGCCTGCGTCTGGTGGCTAGTTGCATACGCCCGAGGAGATATTGTTGAGCGCCATACGAAAATGCCCTGCGTGCAGAACATGAAAAGCTTCCAAGATAGTTTATTGTTCAGCCTCGAGACGCAAACCGGCATAGGATACGGGAACAGAGTGATCTATCATTGTCCTGAAGCAATTATTATCATCGTGTTTCAGGCCTTGGCGGGCCACCTTTTGCACGCTCTCATCGTGGGGATCGTTGTAACCAAGATCTCAAGATCCAAGTACGAAGCTTGCAATCTCAAGTTCAGCCACTATGCCGTCGTTTGCGTGAGGGATGGAATTTTCTATCTTTTGGTGAGAGTGGCAAATATAGGAAGAGAGGATCTCATTGGAGTCCAGGCAACGGGTCTTCTTGTGAAAGACAGGACGACCATCGAAGAGGAATACATACATCATCAGCAGAAAAGGCTTTCCTTCCGCACAGAGCTACCGTGGCCAATCACTCTGGTCCATAAGATGGACTCGAAGAGCCCACTTTACCACTATTCTCCTTTCGGTCTGGGAAGAGGTGACATCGAAGTCATCGTGACGCTTAGTGCATACATCGAACACACTTCGAAGAAAATGGAAGTTCGCTATTCATACCTTTCGCCGAACATCATATGGGGATATCGTTTCTCTCCTTTGCTTACCAATGTTCGAAATGAAGGAGCGTACGAAATGGACTACGAGAGTTTCGGCTCTGTGCAAAAGATGAAGATGCCTCATTGCAGTGCTCGAGAAGCAGATCTTCGCGCTAGGCATATGCGATTTAACGAACCGAAGTACCCTGGTCGTTTCAGGAATTTCTAAATGTGCTGAAAATGAAGACTCCAGACAGACTGCTGTATGCGCGTGCGCGATTCAAGATTATAAATGCACGACCCTTGTGTTGAATCAAGTCTTTGGTGATGGTGTAAGTGATTATTGAATGTGTTATTTTCAAAATTTCAAAATTGTAAGCTACGCATGACAGAGGTGATGAAACATGAAATGCAGTTTTTCTCTTCTTTGCACAATCTTGGATTAAAACGCAGAAGTGTAGCAACGTATAGTTTTCACACCCTTGATGAAGAAACGATTAATAACGATTACGCTATGCAAATAGACATTGTGTTAAATTATTTTCTTTTATAAAATTTGATAAGCGTCGTAGAGATTCTGAAATGTAAGACACATATGTAATGCGAATCGTCCACATTATGAAATAGTTCAAAGCATTTTTTTTAAACATTTTTGTCTTATCATGCATTGGGAACCCACCACAAAATTCTGACGTAAATTTTACTTTGATCTGGACAGCAGTTATAGGTGGAAAAGAAAATTAACGAGGATACAGAAAATGAACGAATTGATGGAATCCTCTACACAGTTTGTTACTAATTGAGAACAAGATTTTTTGCTGGAAGTATGTTTTAAAGATTGGAGGCAAAAGGTGTATATGGAATATGGTATACTTTGGATAAAATTCGTATTTGTAACTGCATGGCTACATAGCGACATTCAAAATTTCTTATTCGTGTAACGTGAACATTTATGTAGTAAATTTGTTTAGTTTCTTCATATGATCTGCTATATTTCTCCATTTTCAATATTTAAACTCAATTTTATTCCTGAATAACACACAGCCTGTACATTTATGGCAGGGGTGAGAATTTTTCTTCATTTTTTATAAACAGTGATCGGCAGAACATAAAACGCTGAAGTGAACGTTGAAAGGTAAGGCACTAGGTAAGTCCTCCGAGGTACATGTGGTTTCTGTTTTACATTATTTGAAAGATTCCAACCATGTCCATCACATACGACTGTGGCGCACGCCATTGGAATCAGTAATATATATCATAGACTACAAATATCTGCATGTGTTGTTTACACGTAACTTGGATGTAGTTTACATTCCGCAATCCGTCCGTGCGAACTATTGGGCGCTCGAGCGAAAAACTCTCGCTGCAGCACTCTAAAAGCGACATTTTAATAACATCAGCTCGTATCCAACTGAAAACAACCCCATTTAAAATAAAATAAAAAATCTTATATTTTGTTTCAAGCATCAACCGTCGGAAAAAGATAAATGGTGGACAAAAATTAGTAGGTTATCTTTCATCAATCGTGAGATTTAATGTGTTGCTAATATAATGTGTTCGTACTTGCAAAGCAGAATGCAACGTACTTCTCCCACTCAACGCTTGAAGTGGAAAACCTTAGCTGGTGGATGTTGGGTCGAGTCATGGCGCTAGTTCAGCTGGGGATGCTGCTATGGTTTAACTTGTCTTGAACATTGTGTGTAAGTTCGTCTATGAGTGCTATTCTGAGTGCTTTCAACGTAGGTTGAACGTCCGCAATATTTTGTTAATATTACGGTCAAAGCTTGACATTTCAGGCCATTGGAATTGTCGAAATATACGCTTGAGTTTACAGTTAAAGTTAAAAGTGCAAATATTATACAGGGTGAGTCAAAAGTCCCTTAACATCCTCTATAAAATCTAAAGGTGTTATGCTGGTCCAGGGGAAACCAAAGTTGCGTGTGTCAAGCCGAGGTCAGTGTTAACATTGTTCAAATGACATTATTTGAAATTTGTCAAAAGAACGTGATATCAGCAAATTAGGTCTTTCATATTCGAAGTGTCTTTACTCTGAGCAAACGAGGTATGCCACGAAACATGTTTTTCAGTAAATTGCCTAACGGAGAGCTAAGAAAACACGAGTGGATACTATATTCATGAAACGAAGGTAGATTTTCTGCAATCCTTGTAAACTATTTCACCATGGCGATCATTCTTTCATACAGGGATTTTGTGAACTCAGTGAGGCTACATGAACATGAGCGTAGTAAATAATATCGCGTTTAGAAGTGTTATTAATACAGAACATGCAATTAGTGGAAGTGAAGTACCATGATAACAAAACTGTTAATAAGAATAATAATGCTGATGATATTATTATTAATAATAATAATGTTGGCAGGTCCCAAAACAATGGATAGCCTAGGGGCCAAATTTTATAACCCCCTTGATACTGAGTAAAATTATTGTGGCACAGAGAATCAATAATACATAGAAAAGCACTGTAAAACTGATGGATGCTATAATACAAAAAAACGCCAAGAACGAGTATAATTTTATAATTGACATTATTAATCAAGCCCTGTGTGAAATATACTCACGTGTGAAATATACAGGGTGATTCTAAAGGTAGGGTACAAACGAAAACCACAGATACCTCCCATGAAATAGAGACGAAAGTGCCCCTTCCACTTTGCCGAGAGATGCCTCCGTGAGGAGCTAGACAACGCCGAAAACGTGTGAAAATGAACTTCACACCGCTGTACAGCCAGTACCAGTGAAGATAGAAAGGCGGAACAAAAGAAGTCAAAAGGAACACCAATGTCGCCCATCCGAAAAACACTAGGCGGCAGCTGCGCAACGCATGCACATGGGGTTCCACAAAGGAAATAGGAGTGTCCCGCAAGACAAGTGAAGGGAAAGGGTAGCGATCGACAACGGTAGGGACAAAAGAAGCAATGAAGCATGAAGTAACAATTGCACAGCGGTAAACGAACACCATGGCTGAACCATGTACGCGTCTGTTGCCTGTCGAGTGTCACGGACCACTTTTCTTACATTCTCGGTGTGTTTCTTCGTCCTACGTCGTCCTCCCGTGGTTCTGCAACTCCGCACTACTTTTCTCGACTGCACTGCTTCAGCCATGGTGTTTGTTTGCCGCTGTGCAATTGTTACTTCATGCTTCATTGCTTCTTTTGTCCCTACCGTTGTCGATCGCTACCCTTTCCCTTCACTTGTCTTGCGGGACACTCCTATTTCCTTTGTGGAACCCCATGCGCATGCGTTGCGCAGCTGCCGCCTAGTGTTTTTCGGATGGGCGACATTGGTGTTCCTTTTGACTTCTTTTGTTCCGCCTTTCTATCTTCACTGGTACTGGCTGTACAGCAGTGTGAAGTTCATTTTCACACGTTTTCGGCGTTGTCTAGCTCCTCACGGAGGCATCTCTCGGCAAAGTGGAAGGGGGACTTTCGTCTCTACTTCATGGGAGGTATCTGTGGTTTTTGTTTGTACCCTACCTTTAGAATCACCCTGTATATATATATATGACAGCATGTACCAGTGGCATGCCCAGGATTTTGGAAAGGCGGGGTTACATATACTTTTCCTTGGTAGTCATCCCTCATTTTGTCATATTTTCCTAAATTTGACGTTCCTTTTTTGAGGAATATTGGGCCAAAGGGGGGTTATAACCCCCACCAACCCCCCTTGGGCATGCCACTGGCATGTACAGTACATCAAGACCAACAATATCTTGTTTCAGCACTACGAGCTCTCTAAAAGCATAATTATGTTATCCTTTGAGTATGCAGCTATACATTAGAGATTCATCATTGCAAATGACAATTATTTTATCATTCGGTTAACATATTAAACCAATGGTACTCTACAGGTTTCCTTTTTTGTAGTACGTATAGTATATAATTTAGGGTTCTTTTCTCTTCTTCCTTCTGACATCCAAACACTATAGGCACAAATAAAGGAAGTATGAGAAAAAGTGATGGAATCGAAAACTAGATAGAAAATACAAGAAAAAAAAAGAATTATAAATAGGCTAAAGCAGAATAATAGCTAAATTTTCTTGCCTGGCGCAGATGATGATTTCTCACTTACTAGCGCCATTTATATATCAGAGAACTAGCAGGATGATATGCATTTTTCAAAGAGTAACTGGAACATGAAATTGGAGAAACTATTTTTACTTTAATGCAGTAGCGTAGCCAAGGGTGCCCGCAAGGAGGCACTTGCCCTCCTTAGATATCAGGGAAAAGTTTATGTAATTCGAATGGTAAAATTGTAGCAATGTTTTATTGCAAATAATATTATTTTCTGTGATTTACAGGTTGTAGGTTGCAGCAATTTTCTGCCATTCTCAACAAAATAACGAGCACATTTTCACCAGATATTAAAATCATGTTGATTGCCATAACTAGGGCTGTGCAGGACGGTAAATTTTTGGTCGCAAGCCCGTACCCAGGGGACATTTAGACATGTTCTTTATTATAATAATAATTGCTAATACACAGCACTTAATTTATAAATATATTATTTTCCAGAGGCAGCTCGTGGCTTCCCCGATGGCGTAGTGGTAGCGTCATCGGCTTTTAATCAAGGGGTCCCGGGTTCGATACTCGGTGGAGGCACATAGTGGTTCGGATCCCGCTACAAACTGTAGTTCCAGGCCCGATTAGCCTTACTGTGCATAAAGTGTACTTAAAACAACAATTTAATATTTTCTACACATAGAATTATCATGACTGTTCGATGGTGCAGGTGTAAAAAAATTAAAGGAAATTTTAAAACATTGTTAATTTGCGGAACACATAACTATTTTTTAAATATCTTGTAATCTCTCTCTCTCTCTCTCTCACACACACACATTTTCAGATCTGGCTCCTCCCTAAAAAAAAATCCTGGGTATGGGCTTGTTTGGTCGGGACATGATTGGGAATTGAAATTTTTATAATCCCGACATTCAAGACTGAAATAAATACATGCAATCAATCAACAAAAGAAATTGATTGATTGATTTGCTTTATTTTACTTCACTTTTTGTGACATGGCAAATTTGCAAAGATGGGAATGAGTGATGATATGATGAAATTGATGAAAGGACACTCACAAACATCCATGCCCGGGCTGGGATTCGAACACGGGACCCCTGGTGTCATAGTGAATGTGCATAATAAAATAAATATACCATATGAAGACTTACTTAGGGGAGAGTGGGGCAAGTGAGACCACATAAGAAAAGAAAGGTCATATTGTGCATATTATTTATTTGAGAGGAAATAAACTTTTACCAGTCTACACGTGGAACAGTTATGAACATTTTTATCTAGTTCAAATACAAAAAAAATAATTAACTATCTGTTAAAAAATTGAAAGAAATCAAGTCTGCATGTGGAAGCACTTGTCCCACCAGGTGGGGCAAATGAAACCAGCCAGGTACAGATACTGAACACTCAAACTTGGCAAAGAACTTTCATCAGACAAACGTTCTAAATCACTTAAATCATGTGTCCAGATTAATTGAAATATAACTGTCAGATAACTCTTGTATGAAGCTGGGGGAGATGCAGGAGAGTCCTTCCACTGAAATTAACCTAACGGTAGTAAATTGATGTTGATGTAGTTTATTTTACTTCGCGTTTTGTGCCTCTTCGCTAATTTGCAAAGATGGGGATGAGTGATGAAATGATGAAATTGATGAATGGACATTCACAAACAACCAAGCCCGACCGGGATTCGAACCCGGGACCCTTGGTGTTGCAGCACGATGTGCTAACCACTAGGCTACAGGGTCGGGCTAACGGTAGTAAAGCAACGTAAAATAACATACTAGTGAATTAATGAACCTGGGACAAGTGTGACCATCTAAGATTCTAGGTGGACACTCTTGTCCGAGCCCACAGGTTTAATTTACTCTACCCCTGTATGCGAGTCTAATAATACTACATTCACCGTATGTCAGTATGAGGTTCGTAGAGAAAAATGTATTGATGACATGCAATGCAGGGTTCTTTATAAACCATAATCCTTATAATTGATTGATTGATTTGTTGTTTTAAGTCCACTTTATGCACAGTAAGGCTAATCGGGACTGGACCTACAGTTTAAAGTGAAATCCGAACCACTTGTGCCTCCACCGGGTATCGAACCTGGGACCCCTTGATTACAAGGCAACAAAGCATCATCCTTATAAGAATAACACCGAAAATAAATATATAGCTATTAAATCATCAATTTTCAATGGAGCATTCAACTGCTTCACACACAGCCTCTCCAGCTTCTATGACACAAACTAGCTTCTCGCAGGGTCATTTCCTGTTGTGGTCTAGAATTCAGCTAGGGTGGATGCACTTGCGCAACCTGTTTCACTTGCCACACCCTCCCCTACATGTTTTTATGTGTGTGTGTGGTACATAAAATGAGTGATCAAGTAGAAAAGATGACAGGGAACAAGGAGTCAGTCATCTTTGCTGGAACTTTATTTTACTTGCTCTGGTTATATGCGTCTCTCTTCAAAACTGTCTCTGTTAAACAATGTTCAACTACCACATTCAACTGTATGCAGAAATCGACCCAAAAAGTACTGAAGTCTTCACGTGCACCTTAAGGATCCATAGTACACATAGATGTAAAACAGAGTTGCCAAATTTACCTCTCAGTCTCATTACAATTTTTCAAGTTAACAATTTAAGTGTCATAAAGTAACTGTTGATAATGTGACTTCTATTGCAAAGGTTACTGTTAGTTACAGCTACCTACCTTTGAAAGTAGCTTGTTACAGTGAAAATTCTCCAAAAAAGTAACTGTTACATGTAACTGCATTACAAGTAACTATTTACTTCCAAACACTGACATGCATACACAAACATTAAAAATTGTTGTTTCTATAACTGTTTAAACTAAAGGATAATATTAAATACTTCTCTTTTGGATGGGCTTCAGTCCCATAACTGTCCCCTTGGTTGTGCCCATGTGTTTAAATGGAAAGCTACTCACATTTTTGATGAACTTTTAAAATTTTCTTCATCACTTTTACCTTTTCTGTGAACAAAATCACCTAGGCCTCTCACTTAACCAAGTGGTCAAAGATACCATGCTTGACGCGAGTGATCCCAGGTTCTATCCCAGATGGAGTTTCAAATTGTCAGTGCTGACTCAGCATCATATTTGCAATTTGCTAATTTACTTCACTTTTCTTTCACTTTTGGCTAATCGTGGGGATGACTGACGACTAATGATTAGATGAAATTGATGAACTCGCAAACAACACCCATGCCCTGGCCTGAACTCAAACCAGGAATTTTATGTGGTTAGATCGAAAGTTCCTACATCAATGTCATCATATCATCACTCATCATCATGTTCATGATTAGCCAGAGAAGTGAAGTAATATAAACCAAACCAAATAAAATAAATTCATATTGGGGAATGTTGAGTCTGATAATTAATAATAATAACTCATGACTCAACAGCCCTTGAAGGGCCTTGGCGTATCTGACTGTCAGTCTTCCTCCCTCAATCCTACCTAGAGGTGTGAAGATTTTCAACCGGTAATAGGGTGACGTGGGGTCAGCACATCGAATCCTCAGCCATTATAGGAGATTTCCCAGACTGGGTTATGCTACTCACTCATAGCACTTCAATTTCCTCACTATGGTGAGTCGTCACTGGTCCTATACACAGTCCAAAAACCCAGGTGAACTCGAACTCATGCCATCCTGCAGTCGGAGTCCAAAGCACAGCACCTTAGACCCCATGGCCACGGAGGAGGACCTGATAATTATTATTGTATTATATAAATAGGCCACATGTTGGTGGCTGACTGAGCAACAAAAACTGTATTGCTTACATTAAGCTTGTCATATTTACATTACATTCACATGTCTTTGGTCAAAAAATACTAATTGTGAGATTTACCTCTAAAGCCATGAAACAGTATTTACAATTTGTAATTACAATCACCATATATCATTACAACATTACAGATTTATTTCCTGCAATGCCCTACACAGCAGTTTATATATTACAGCCAACACATGTGAACAGATCAAAATATGTGTATGCTATTGTGAAAACGAAATATCAATATCACAGTACGAAATGTTTTATTTGCCCTCGATGCAACAAAATTGGTGTGACATTCTGTACTATTGCCTACAGCACGAATGTCATGAATCAGAACATGTTTTATGGTTTAACCTGGTGAAAGCTTTGGTAGACAACAGTGAATGGGGTTGGTTAGGCAAAGCTAATTGTAGGTGGCAGCACAATGATTGTGTCATTGCGCTTCAAACAGGCAACTGGTCTCCCTTTTTAAAAACATGAGAAATTTGATGAGGACATGCTGTTATTGTATTAAATCACAAGTTCAAGTTGATGTTGACCTGGGAAACTATGTTGGGACACAAACCTTATCAAGACCACAGGTAAGATACTCAAACAAAAAAGTTAAAATTTTCAGTATTTTTTTTACATCAGTTGCAATTTTCACGATTTGAGTGCTTTATTGATGTGAACTGGTACATTAAAGAATAATACGTAATAATTCCATATGACTGTACTTTCATTTTCATAGTTGCTGGCTTTTTTAAAACATGTCATCACATTTATCGAGAAGAATAGTTACTTCTTTTTTTTTAAAAAAAAATCTTATTTTTCACTTCACATCTTGCACTCTCTAGGCATTCTTATTTACAGGAATTATAATTTTAAAAGTGCCTAACACACCCACACACAAAAAGGCCAAAGTACAATGGGGAACATCTGCTAAATACAAAGAAAACATACATTAATATTAAATTATGGAGAGGACATGGCACTTTTAAGGATTACTTGGGGAGTTCCTCAGATTTCGACACCTGCCATTGAATTACACATACTTGCAACCAGAAAGAAAATGGGAGTGGTGTAGCATCTATTTTTTTTTAATAGCAACCCACAGCAGCTGGGAATGACATAAATGACGCTGCCAAATTTAGTGCTCTTTGTGCATAAACATCTGCTATTTAGCTGTTTTGACTACCCTGCCATTGCATTAATATATTAATTCTTAGCTTCACAAGAATATCACTTTTGGAAACATAACTAGTTACATTAACTAAAAGGTTAACAAAACACATATTTATTATCAATTTAGATGAGAAACTCTTCATCTTCACTTCAGTAAAAATAACATTTGAATAGCCACTCCATAGGCTGGGCTTACCAGATACTATCAAATCATGTTATACAGGCAATAAGTTTTCTCCTGCCTGATCAGGAACATGCTGCAGAGTAAGGCTAATCGGGATTGGACCGACCATTTAAAGTGGGATTTGAATCACTGGGTATTGAACTTAGAGACCTCTTGATTACAAGGCAATGACATTGTGACTATGCTACAGGTGAGGTTTGATATGTTAAGCTCTTAAGAAATTCCCAGGAATAAAAACCAACCACTAGCAAGTGATTTTGGGTTAAGTTTACAAGTTCATGAAGCAAGATTGCAGAAATTCTACGCGGTCCTTTAAAAAGTGAAAACAGGTAAAAGCAACACCACTGCTCCCATTCCAAAAAGGATTTCTTATATTGATATCAACCTTCAAAAATTATATGATGATAAATACATTCTAATTGCAAGATCTACCATCATTTTCAGTTTATCCACCTTCCAAATCCTCTGCTCAAGGTCTTCTCTATTTAGCATGGTACATTGACATGAGATGCCACTTTGATTGGTGTCTAGGTAGTTCAAATAGTGAGAATAGTAGACAAACCCTGCAAGATCCCAGCAATGGTTGGATTGTAAAGCTGTCACGAAGAGGATTAACAGTACCACCACATAAATTGCTGGAGACAGTTAAACAATTTGAGATCGTCTTCGTAAATTTTCACAATTTTTTATATAATAAGCCATCTGTAATCAAAAGTTTGTGCAAGATTCTACCAGAAAAATACTCATGGTTTCATCCTCAGGGGGAAAAAAAGTGTCCAAGAACTCAAAAATTTTCATTTACATTCTCGACTTGAGAATGCAGCAGTCAGGAGTCAAAAGGCACTGCAATTATACCAGAAGGACTCTAAAAATGGCAGGCTTCAGAAGTTCTCATCAAACTTAAAACAGGTATTTTTATAAATTTAAATCAAATCACATATGTGCTTAAAAGTTTTAAAGGTATCCATTTTATTTATTGAATACGATCAAATAAATTGGTACATTCTTCTGCAGCATAGCTACGAGTATAACCAGTGAGGATGCTATAAGGACATCTCCCTCCCTTGTCCCCATAAGATCATTTCTCTCCCAGCAAAACAAGAAAACTTGATAAATTAATGCTGATTTAGCCTGAATATTCATTTTTTAAGTATGACATAATAAACATGACTGTGCCCTTCAAAAAATATTCTCTCTCTGCTTTTTCTCCGGTACCGTCAATGGTTATAATACATTTTGATTTCTATATTTCTTATATATTGCTTAAAATTTTAGTAATTTAATAATCTTCCACTCTGTAATACATTTTTACCTCATGTAGGCTCAAATTTATGTATATGGAGGCCTGTGCTAACATTGTGATACACAATTTTAATAATAATTTTTAGACCAAGCTCTGTTGGATATTATATTTATTTATTTATTTGTGTTATATTTTGTATAATCTTACCATATTCAGAAATGAGAGATTGACTTCCCAGTGACTTTAAATAAAGCTTATGCATACCCCTAAAGTACACTGAGGGACTCCCGAGATTTCAGATATATTATAACTATTTTTGATTAAAACCTATTGTGATAATTATGTGTTACTTCAATAATTGTCAAATGTTTCTCGCACATTAAAGAAATGTATGTCGCATGATTGGTGCTTACTTACATAATTCTTTTCAACTCTTTCATTTATGTAATGTTTCTTTAGCACATGAAGTTTTTGTTACAATGCTAAATGAGGCTCTGTCCAAAAGGTACAAAGTACGTACTTGAAGCATGGTTTTAGCAAAAGTGACATCACCTAGTACAGTTCGAAAGCTCCAAGAACAGGAGTACGCAAGTGCATATCTCGCAGTGCAGATGGAAGCTGACTCGGTCACATGATTTCCACACTGGTTCATTTGTTTAAAATCACAGAGGTAGAAAGCCAGCAACACATGTTAAATATACGTTATGGGTCAGCAAGTTGTTGGTTAAAGAGCTTCTAATGTGTGGAAATGTATGTGTATGAACATTTGAAAATGCAACATGATTTCTATGGTGAAAAACAAGTGTTTATAACGTGGGGAAAACAACCAGTACTCAGTTTTATCTACTGATCGTATTTGGCGCTGCAGTCGAAGTGCAATTCGAAAGACTTTCACTTCCAGTCCACGACTTCACGACCGCACTCCAAGACCATACTCAGAGGATACTCCTTTGGGACACGGCCTGAGAACATGGGAGGGAAACTTTCTAAGGAAACACAGATTTTTACATCACATTTGCATGTAAACTTTGCCCCTTTTTAAATTAATGCATTTTCAATTAAATTACTACTCATGAAAGTAATGTCTCAATACCATCCTGCATGTCCATTATATTTTCCCCTCCCCAAAGTAAAAAAATAATCTTCCTCTCTGAATCTGCAATAGAATAGATACTGTTCATCTGCTTCAGTCAAGCTCTCCTTTTCTGCAGTGACATTATGCACTTGTACACTGATACAAGTGCATGGCTACCTAATCTTAAGATGCCTTGTAGTGCACCAGTGAATTCTGGAAAGGATTTGTTATATGGATGTTGTGTAATGTGTAACTACAGGTGTGATATGAATGTTTTAACAGTTCAGAAATTGAAGCTGAATTAAGTAACTATGAAAAGTAGGGATGGGCCGATATGAAATTTTGGCCGATACTGATAAAGTACCAATACTGATAACCGATATTCTACCAATCCGATATAAAATTAGAAATGGTCCATGAAGAATAATAAATGTGTGTTTCGAGGTGACTGCAGTGCAAAAGAAGTTGAATATTTAGACAATTACTTTTTTAAAAAGTAGGGCATAGAGATTATCCATAAAAAATACAACAAAATGGTAGAATTTTGCACTAAATTATAAGATATTTATCGATATATCGGATCGGTAAAATAATCAGTAATTTTACTGATACACCGATATGCCTAGATCAGCCGATACCGATAGAGTACCAATTAATCGGTCCCATCCCTAATAAAAAGCAAGCCTTGAAAAATAAAGACAACTGTGGCATGATGAGTGAACTGCGACTTCCAAAACTGAGTTTGGTAAGTTTTACGTGCAGATAGTCTTATTGGGAATGGACCTATTGTTTATAGTGGGCTCTAAATCACTGTGTGTTTCCACTGGGAATTGACCAGAGGCCCCCTTGATTACACATATTGGTTAATACTTGGAAAAGTTTCACATCAATACCCCTTATGTGGCATCTGCAGCAATTCTATGCCACTGGGTGTAAAGTCACTTGGATGCTGTTACAATGTACTCATGTCCGAAAAAGCACATTTGCATAGTTCAGCCAGGAGAAAAATTGCCATTGTTGGGGACTTATTGAAAGTGGACGAGTGATTAGCCATGTGAGGTTGTGTTATTGCATGTATATCTTAGTGTAGCTTGAAAAAGTTCTGGAAAACCAGAACAAAACATCGCAGATAAAATAAAATAAAAACTACTAAAAGTAACTGATTATTTTGCATCTATAAAAAGTAGTTGCACAAACCTTTAAGAAGAACATAGGTATTCAGACTGTTTAACAAGTACAAAATGGAAACTGTAATTTAACTCAATACTGCTATCATGTCTTTAAATGCCAATCTGTATGCCTTTAACCTTTAGGAGCCCAATTGTCTAGATCGAGATGCTCTGTCAAGGTCATAGTTCTTATGTTATAACTTCACTATTTTTGGCTAAAATTTCAATTTTCTTTTTTCATATTGTTGATAACACTTGTATTTAACAGAAATGATTGTTGCACATTTTATCTTTTCATGAAAATGGCGGGTAAAAGGATACTTCTTTCTTGTGTCCTTTTTCAAGGGAAAAATTTTGCCGACAAAGGAAGGCTGGCTTTGTTGTTCTAAAGCAATGTGTTTTTCCTCACCCCTGGAAACTGCATTGGAAGAAAGTTTGTATATCGGTACCCAAGGTCAAACTGAATGTTTTCCGTGCGGGAGCAAGCGGGGGTTGGGAGTTGGGGGAGGGGGAAGAGGGATTGTTGAAACTGGGTCGTAATAATGTAAAAAAAAAAAACTTTTTTGGGGGATTCCCCCTCCCCCTCAATATATACACCGAATGTGCATAAATTTTATATTGTCCGAATCTGTGATTCATTCCACATACAATGGTACATCATTCATCTCTCTAGGGCAATTAGCCTCTGAGCTACAGTCATTTTAAGGTACTTCTGCATTTTGAAGCTTGAATCAGTGGCATGCTGACCATTCCTTTTGGGGGTACAACTCGCGTTACATTGGTCATACAATAATAATGCAAATATTTTTGTGTTCCTTACATGTCAGCGATAATTTCCATGTGCATGTCGACACTGTCATGTCCTTTTTTTTCGGGGGTGGGGGGAACCCAATTTTTTTAAAAAAATATTTTTGGGGATTCCCCTTCCCCCCTCCATATATACGCCGAATGTGCATAAATTTTATATGGTATTGGGGGTAAAACTCACGTTACATTGGTCGTACGATTATAATGCAAATATTTTTGTGTTCCTTACATGTCAGTGATAATTTCCATATGCATGTCGACACTGTTATATACTTTCTTCTTGGGAGGGGGGAAATCCCTATTATTTTTTTTTCGAAATTTTGGAATTTTGAGTGTTCTCCCCTCCCCCACCACATATATGCTGAATTTGCATAGATTTTATATAGTCTGAATCTCTGGTTCATTCCACGTACAACGGTATATCACTCATCTCTCTAGGGCAATTAGCAGCCGATCTACACTCATTTAATTGAAACTCTGCATTTTGCTCAAAATCAGCTCGGGCATTAAGGGGGTTACATGTGAAAATGGCCTTAGGCTCCAAAAGGTTAATTGGATTTCTCAGGTAGAAGAAGGATAACATTAACATGACATGGGATGTTATTAGATGTAAGGTAAAGAAAATTTAGGCTACATTTAGAAAGCCATATTAGACATCGCACTTTAGGTTTCTAACCTACTTTCTTTCCTTTTCAGGTAAATAAGAAATAACAAGTTACATCAGCATTTCATTAAAAAATGCAACAACTGATGAAGTTTTCAAGTGCCTAAAATAACCTTTCTCAGCATATAAGATGATCTTCACAGACAAAAGGCAGAGTTTGACTGTGGATAACATGAAAGAGATTGTTTCATATTCAGGGTGGCTACTCTAGGACCATGATGACATTCAAGTATAATTCCTGGTTTTCAAGCCCAACTTTCCAAAAAATCAAGGATGCAAGCAGATGTTTCCATAAGAATTTCAAACTCAAATTTAACTAATCAACCTCAAGATATCTTGCAATAATCTTCCATCTGTCAGATAGATTGGTTTGCAAAGGACACTAATAAAGTAAACGAATTGAGAGAATTCGGTTTTATTTTCCATGCAGCTTTCTTTTCCTTCCTCAATAAAAATAAAATCTAAACTGTGAAAATCTTGCCTTAGGACACTGATAAATATGTATAAATTCAACGGGATTTGGATTCATAAAAGTTGCAATTTTTCACGTCTACGGAGAAAAATTCACGCAGAATTCCCGGAATTCATGGTGAGTAGCCACCCTAGTATTGTGCAGCAAATTATACATACATAATTCATTCTTCATATCAACAACAAGTAACTTTTGCTAGCAGCACAAGTATTGTATTACAATAATTTGTAGATAATTTTGAAAATGATGTACACAAATGAAAATTTGGTTAGAAAATTAATTGGTTGTTATATGTAACAATTAAAATTTCTGTTGGTTCTTTTGAAATTTTTTTTTTAAGGATTGTAGCTAATCAGTATTTTTTCAGGAGTTTTGAACTATTTTTAAGTTTTCTGGAACCTACTTCAGGATTTTTCTTAGCCTACTTTAAGATTTTTATAACCTATTTTAGTAGAATTTCTAGAGACTATTTTAGGAACTTAAAAGCACAATTTATAGAACCTAAAAATCTGAGGTCTAGTCACATCATACCACAAACAACTGGTCGGTGAATTAAAATTCCCATTCCATTATTTTTATTTAGCCCTGTGTTACTTTGGTGGGGTGTTGGAAACCTCACCAGTACCACTAAGTTAATTCTTACTAATTTAGCAACACTGCACATTTCCCCTCTGTTTACATTCCAGCCACATATAAATAACATAAGTGCATTTGTTTTGGGGTGTGACACACCCTCCCTGACACGGAATCCATAAAGTCCTACAAAAAACTAAAACTCTATAACTTTTTAGCTGTTGCGTTTAACAATACAAATTTTTTTGGGTGAGAAGGGTGGAAGTTTAAAGTTTTGTTCTGGCCACACTGCTCAGTGACGCTTGCACTGGTAATCATGTGACTTAAGATGGCGTCCATCCAGGAAAAGGTGGTTTCTGTGGTTTGCCGAGTTATAATCTTTTGTTTCAGTGCAGAGAAAGTTCCAGACAACATATGGGAAACCATCCACAGCAAATTCAAGTATCAAGAGATGGTATGAAAAGTTCAAGGCAACGGGAAGTATGTCAGATTTGCCACACAGTGGAAGGCCAGGATCGAGTGATGATGTGATTAAGTCAGTGCAGAACAACGTGGGCTGGAGTCCAATGCTACAGACATTCCTTGTGCCAGAACTTAATAGTTTAGGCATCATTAATGACGTCCACATGCAACAAGATGGGGCGCCGCCGCATTTTGCCCTTGAAGTTCGGCAGTTTCTTAACGAACAATTTCAAGGTAGATGGATTGGCTGAAGAGGACCCACACCTTGGCCTGCAAGATCACCAGACTTGACACCTTGCGATTATTGGTTTTGGGGACATGTAAAGACCGAGGTGTGTTCACAGAAACCAGGTAATCTGGATGACCTAAAAGAAAAAATAAGAGATGTGATTCTGAATATCCCAGGAGAGCACCGTCAGCATGCAATTCTCGGTTTCACGAAAAGACTGCAACAGTGTTTGGACGTGAATGGTGCACAATTGGAGGTTTGGCGATGAACATAACAAGCAGGAAATAAACTTTGAACCTTTCTGTAAGTACACACAAAATATTTTGTTAATAAACTTAATAGTTTTCAAGTTATAGAGTTTTAGTTTTTTACAGGACTTTATGGACTCCCTGTATATACTGCTTTTTTCATATGGACTGCAGTTACATTGACAAATTTTCAAAATAAAAATACTACGTATCCTCAATTTAGATGCAAAATAATCTAACACATTTATTTTTAGTGGTTTTTATTTTATTTTATCTGGTTTCCCAGAACGTTTTCAAGCTACTAGCCATGTGAAGTTGTGTTGTTGTATGTATATTTTGGTGTAGCTTGAAAACGTTCTGGGAAACCAGAATGAAACGTTGCAGATAAAATAAAATAAAAACAATTAAAAATAACTGTGTTAGATTATTTTGCATCTATAAAAAGTGGTTACGTGAACCTTTAAGAAGAACATAGATATCCTCAATTTAGAGCTCATTCTTACATCTCGGTTCAATTTAATGATGATCAAGAGTCTTAATAACCACAAGATCAGAAAAGTATGAATTAAACATTGACAGTGGACAGGCACATCACATCTGAATCCCTCTACTGCAGCAGGTGACAACAGATAGAAGACAACAAGTTTCTGAGAGAAGGGTGGCAGCAGCCACTGAAATTAATAGAAAAAAAATTCAGAGGTAAGTGAGAACTTTCTTTCAGTATATTAAAGAGTGATGGGGTTTTTACTTTGTACATAAGTTCAAATTTTTGTTAGAAATATCAGCAACATATGTGTATCTGTAAAATCAGTATTTTTACATGTTTAGTCACACATTAATAGAATTTTTCCTGTGCCTACAAGGCCTCTTCATGATCATGTGAGCTGTGTATGAAATTATAAGGTGTGAAATTGAACAACATCTATGTAAAACTAGTCTAATGTATAATTTTCCTACTATATTTTTCTTACTTTGAGTCACTTTTCTGCCTCTTTAGGTTAATTGCAATGATAAGGATGAATCAAGGGGCATTCACAAAGAAACACCTATATCCAGTCTAACCTGCAAACTTCGGTAGTCAGATCATGAGCTGACAACTCATAGTAATTGGTAGAGGCACATATTTTTGGTAAATAAAAAAGCAACATTTCGGTACAAAAACTGAGTCAATTTTGGGTTCAAAAGCGGTAAATAAAATGAAATATCGGTGTTACAGCGGTGAAAAACTGGATGAAAAGTGGTATATAAAAAGACATTTTTGTTTTAAAATTGTGAATATAATCCTAAATTTGATTTAAAAACTACACTTATTCCACAGAATTAACATTTCACTTCTAATAGCACATTTATGTGGTTATAAGAGTATTAAGTTTATTTCTGTGTAAAGGAGTCCATTTTTGCTTCTCCAATATTAACAGCAGAATTAATCAATTTTCCGGGAATTGCATAACTCTCAGGATACTTCAGACTTCAGAAAGTGTCGCGTCGGTATATAAATGGTAAATTTCGTGTTTAAGAGTTAATTTCGCTTTTTGAAGTTCATTTCGCATTATTTCGTGACAAAACATGGTCACAAAATGCATCTCACACCTTTCAAAAACATGAAAAATTAACACTACAATGTGTTTTTTCAAATTTCGTTTTTTCGTCAAAAACGAAATATGCATGCCCCTAGTAATTGGTCTTCAAGGCAGAATTTTTCCATTGTGTGGGACTGTTTCAACATAACATGTCTTAGCAGGACTAATGTTAGCAATATTAAGCACTACGATATTTTCTGCCATTAGAGAAAAATTACTTTCTTCACTACATTATGCATGTGATTTTTAAAACTTGTGCTTGAATTTTCAACATTTTACACATAAAAATAAAATAAATTTCTTTAATATTTCTTTATTGCATCAAAAGTAGAACATATCTGTCAGAAAACTTTATCTTTGCTTAATGTTGTACTCCAAGAAATGTTTCATATGTATTTTGTTGCATATGTCATAAATAGTAAAATGAACACAATATATATGAAATTTTCGCTTTTGTACATTTAGTAAACTCAGTCACTCGCATACTCTCAAACTCATATGCATAAAAACATGTAAACATGAAACAAACTGAGAAAAAAATGACAACAGAGAATATGAAAAAACATAAATAGTGAAATTTAACAATATAGTATGTTTTCATAGATTTCTGTTTTGCAATGAAGTCTAGAAAGCCAAGTTTATTTGCTGAATGTTGCACAAAACAATTTGGCAGGTTATGAATTCAAGATAAACCTGCTGTTGCATTTTTAACTTGCAATTTAGCACCAAATAGGTCATTGCATAGTACATCAATTTTTCTAACAAATCACAATCAAATTTAAAAATAACCAAGAGCTTCTTTCTTCTGTATGTCATTCAAACACCACACTGTTCAACAAATGAAAACGTTATGGACTCACTGAATATTTTCACAGATTTTGAGATTCTTAATGTATTTTCCAATATGAAACTTCCACATTTGATTTTCTTGCGTGTATAACTTTCATGGCACAAAAAACAAAATATGAACATCTTTAATAAAATTGTTAATATGAAAAGAGTACACACAGACAATTGTGCTTATTTAACACAATTAAATATACCCACTGGTAATACTTCAATAATTTGCATAGAAGTTCGCTTAAGTCAATGACCTGAAATATACATATAAAAAAGAAAGATATTAGCAAATCATTGTACTAATGCATAGACATTACAGAATGGTACTGGATTACAATAGACTTGTCATGAAGTCAGTGAATTTATCTCAATTTTGGAAAATTAAAATTAGCAGCCTGTAAAAAAAAAACATTCACCACATATGTGCAACCAGCATGCAAGCGACGTACAGCTTCTCATATCACTCCAGATCAAAAGGTTGCATTTATTTCTCAAGTTTCATTTTCAAGTGACAGGTGTTGCTTATCACTTTGGTCTGAAAGCTCCATAATCCTCTACTTTAGGAAGTAAATCAAGGACTACAGTGGCAATGGACCAGCACCTCACCCTTTCCTTAAAATTTTGAATACTCAAATCTAGGGATGGGGACCATTAATTGGGACATTATTAGTATTGGTTGCTGCAGGAGGAATGAATGTATCGATAAAATTGCAACTAGTTTTACAGATGTTCCACAAATAGCCTCAAACTGAGTACACAATTTTCCCATTTTCTTATTGCTTTGTTTAGGTTATGCATGGTTTTCTAAATGTACATCCTCCTTTTCTGAGACAAAACCTACTGCGGTCACGTAAAGGTAAAGCTACCCTCTGACCATTGCAATATGCTGTGAAGTAGTCCTGCATGGGACCACTTACACTCACTCATATTCATTAGTTTCCCACCCTCAACTGTGCTACACTCAAGACCTCTGCATTCATAGTGGAATGACTGGCAGATGTTATCACTAGGTGCAAGGTTGTCCTGTATTACAGAACCTAATTAGCAGCACTCTCAAACTAAAACTCACACATGAAAGGAAATTATTTTAAGCAATTACAATTCTAAGACTGTACGTAAGAACCAAACATGACATATGTGAGAATATGTACAGACTGAAATGTAAAATGGAACCCCTGGATACACATATTGACAGACATGCCTAAACAATTAAAAATATGATATCACAGTGCAACAAATACCTGTCTGCACCTATGGAAAATGATAATCGTATTATGTGAAAAATAAGATAAAGTTAATAACATATTATCAAACACCTTTTTAATGCGACAATAATCGTAGAAACGTATATAAAATATCCACCTACACAGTTTCAGCACACAATCATCTCCATATTTCATTTTCATATATCACTGTATTGGCAAGATAGACTAAACATTTTAACATGCAGATGATGACTATGTTCACTAAGTTTCAATTTTGCTTCATGATTCATATTTGAGGGCCCACTAGCAGTTATATGTGTACTACTGTGCTTTTGAGTTTATTCTGCTCATTTTGCTTTGTCAAGCATTATTCGCTTGAGCAAAGAAATTCTGCACTATCTAGTGTCATTCGTGTGAACTATTGGGTGCTGGAGTGAAACCTTCTCCTTGCAGCACTCTACTGTGAAGGCATATGGGCAGATGTGGAAGTTGAGCACCAACATATTCACAATATTGGCCATTTTGTGGAGGTGGTGGGATCGGCAGCATGTTCTGGCCACCAAGGGTTGCCACCAGACACCCGTTCATTAGAGGCTGGGTGAAACCTAAAGTCACTCCATCCAGGGACATTGCTGGAAAATTCCCACCAGAAATCACTCACCTTCGGAATCAAACCCAGGTATCCGGCTTGGTAGCAAGACAAAAACCACTGCTCTTACTTCAATCATGTGGCCATTATAAGATTGTTCACAGAATGTTTGCCAATTTACATCAGATATACTACTTTGAACTGATACCGATATTGATGTCAATACTCATACTGATTCCCATTGATACCAATGCCAATGCTTGAAAATTGTAACAATTAAAAGTTGTTCAAAATATTGATTAATATTATTGATAATTAATATTATTATTATATGCAACCAGTGTGTTGCTTCCAAATATTCAAGAATTGTATCAGAATACAGAACTGTTCTGTAATCACAAAATACAGTTTTTCACAAAATCTTGGTGCAAAATTAATGGAAACTTTGAATTTTGCATAACTTTCAGGATAATTAGACTGTGAAAGTGTAGTAATGCATTTTTATGGACCCAACGAAAGATCAAAATGCAGGAAAATTATCGGCCGGTATTGGCTGATACCAATGTATCAGCACCAGTATTAGCTCAGCTCTAGTTATTAGTAAAACTTTCAATTTGCTCTTTCAGAGTTAACTATCAATCTCAAGTCATCTTCACAATCTTCAACATGATGTGAGGATTGGAGCACAGTGGGAAAATGGGATTGATGGAAAGGATTGACTTCTACATCAACTTAATTTGAGTCAAAGATTGTTGTAAGTCCATTTCATGCTCAGATAGGCTAAATGGAACAGAATTTACAATTTAAAGTGGGATCTGAACCACTGTGAAATGTGCTTCCACCTGGGATCAAATCTGGGATGCTCTGATTACAAGGTGACAGTGTTACCACCACACCAACTCAGCCAGAGACTGGAAGCAACCAAGGCCAATGATGATGATGATGATGAACAGAAAATACCTTCATTCTCTCTATTTGAAGCATCATTTAACAGAGATAAACAGTTTTGTTTGTATTTATTTTACTTGCATGCCTGTATTGGTGTTTTATTTATATTCATCTAATTAATATGTAACAAATATATCCAATAAATAAGAATTGTTGCGGTAAACCAGTTCAAATTTTCAGAATACACCACTGCTTTACATCACTTTTTTTTGTATTTTTAGGCAATTGTAATGAGGATGATGAATGTTGAAGGAGCACTCCAAGAAAACACCAAAGCTCATGCTGGGACTGGAACCTGAACTTTTGATCTGGGTTTCATTTTAAGTCCCCTTTATGCACAGAAAGGCTGATCAGGACTGGACCTACAGTTTAAAGTGGGATCCAAACTACCGTGTGCCTCTACCAGGAACCCTGAACTTTTGGTGGAGAGATCATGAGTTTATCATTCAAAATGTTCAGCAAAAACAAGGTGGCTTCAAGACACTTAATTTCTAACATTACATAAGTGCACAATAGGTTACTTTTATTAGTTGCATATTTACCTTACATTTTTCTTAAATGCTGGAAAGTTGTTTCAAGAGGTTGGAGGGCAAGATGGCTTCCAATTTCTCCAGCAAGTAATGGAATGGCAAAGATACCCAACTTAACATCTGCAACAGGTAAAAAAAACACATTTCAACATGCCTGACAAAGGAGAGTTGAACATAAACACAAAAGTGGCAATTATATTTGTAAATCTGTAAGGTGCATGCAACATACATTATTTCTTGTATCAAATATCACAATATCGTAATTAAAATAATGCGCTGGAATGAAAAAAATTATGAACTGTCAGAATCATCTCACCATCATTAGGAAAAAAATGTGTTGGAATATTAATGCCTAATTTTACTGTACTCTTTTAAAGTTTTGGCAGGATGTAAAGGCTTTTATCACAAATGGAGCTAAAGCATACAAGGTAATTCAACTCTACAACATGGAGGAAAAGTAACTAATTAATTAAAACTTTTTTATAATACTGGCCACTTGGGAACACCTCCCAATCTTAGCCTTTGAGTTTCTGTGAAAGACCCCCTTGCTACCACTTACAAGGATGCATAACTGAAGCCATCATACAAGCCGACTCAGAAATGCCTGAGAAAGTATAGACTGAATTTGATTATTGTCACCATGGAGCACACATTGTTTGTACATAATTTCCCTGATATGTAAGCTTTCCTTTGATAAACATTTTCATTAAAATAATCATGAACTTCTGTTCTAACAAACATGCTGAGTTGATGACATCATTTTGAAAAACAAAACAAAAAAAAAAAAACCTTTGTATTCCTAGTTTTGTTACTTCAATCTTGGTGAGATTATGTAACATGTAGATATATTATTAACTTACTTCATTTCTCCTAAATGTATTTTAGACTTGTTGACTAGCAATGAAACACTTTTCTTCACTCCAACCCTTTCTGTACACTATTTGTACAAGAATCACTATAATTATCAAAATTTCTGTTGTCTTCCTGTTCTCCAAGTTTTCTCACATTAATTTCAAAAAAAGTATTGCACCATCCAACACAAGAAAGACATTTTATGTTACATGGGCATAACTTAGATTTTTATAATGATTGATTGATTTATTGTTTTAAGTCCACTTTATGCACAGATAGGCTAATCGGGACTGGACCTACAGTTAAAGTGGGATCTGAATCGCTATGTGCCTCCACTGGGTATTGAACCCAGGATCCCTTGATTACAAGATGATGACGTTACCACTATGCCATCAGGGAGGCCCTGGATTTTCATAATAAGCATGTTGTTTAGCACCATTTAAAAAAATGTATATTAATGAATTGGAAGTTGTATTGATATCAATAGTCAACTATATTTGCAGAAAATGTTGCTAAATGATGTATATCATATAAAATAATGAAATATGATGTAATCCATGAGACTGTACAGAACGCAATTAATCTAACATATGTGCAGTTTCATCAGCTCTCATTAACATGCTCTACTACTGAACTATTCTCAGCCTGGCCATTACCAACTGTAAGCAAAATAATTTGTGTAAATTTAATTCCATTGTTTTTAAATAACATACCCTTAAGAACAACCAAACATTTCGAACAAGTGAAACGTTTGAACACAAAGCCTCAAAATATCACGATTGAGTACGGAACTTATACAATCAATGACAGAAAACTGCTTTGACTACCCAATTTTACGTTTTTCTAAGGTCAGTAAATAAAAAAATGTAGAAAAAGTGGGAAACCATATGTAGTTCAGATTTTGCTACAATATTTTGTGTTAGAAAATACTTTATTTTCTCCCACAATTGACATATCAGCCCAGATGACACCCATGCTACATTGTTACTGTGTGTATCAATTAAGCAACCACATGAAAAATCTCAAAGTTCTACTTCCATAAACGGAACACAATGAAACAAAACTATGTGATAATCAGACACCTGATGTCCAATAATAATAATAATAATAATAATAATAATAATAATAATAATAATAATAATAATACACTTACGGTTTTAGCAATAACGCCCATTGGTTCTGGGTACTGGTGTGTTAAGAGAGCCAACAGTGCAGTAAATGAACACAATCCAGCAGTAAAAAGAATGAAAAATGGAAGTTCTTTTTTTGGATACACGCTAACCTCATGGAATGCTGAAAAGTGAAATAAAAATTTGTTTAATACACAAGCTCATATGTTAATTAGTAAAAAGAGGCATGGTGATTGGTCCTAGGTTCAAGTTCCACACTGGGCACAGGCATTCATTTGCAAGTGCCCCTTTTTAAATTTCTCTCTAATGTAATCATCATTGATTCTTTTCATCATGATTAGACAGAAGCAGCAGAAAAGAAACACAAAACAAGAAAAATCCAATGCAAAATATGGTAAAATATGTGAACTTCACTTTAATAACAATATTTTTTTAAATTGCATGAATTATTATTACAATTGTAAAATAGCATTCCAGTCTAGAAGACCTGATAACAGTGTTGATGGGACTTGGCAAATCTTAACCCTCAAAGGTCTGATGCATCATGAATTCAATTTCATTAGTTTAGTAGGACCTCCCCGATAGCGCAGTATTAACGTCATCCCCTTGTAATCAAGGGGTCCAGGGTTCGATTCCCGGTGGAGGCACATAGTGGTTCAGATCCCACTTTAAACTGTAGGTCCAGTCCCAGTTAGACTTACTGTGCATAAAGTCGACTTAAAACACCAAATCAATCCATCAATCATTAGTTTAGTAAAATAACAAGAGCTTGTGTCTTCAATACGATAACAATAATTTTGACTAACATCAAAGATATGATCTAGTTAAAAATGCACAAATGTTCAATCCAATCTCAGCTCTTCTTCACGATTTAAACTTAATAATAAATTTAAAATCATAATTTGGTTTGAACACAACACTCCATCCAAGAGTCAAAAGCTTGGGACCAGTTTAAACATATTTTTTACATAATGCTTTAATGTTATGTTCACACAAAATCACACTACCAGCATGTGGTGAGAGAGGGAATTTTATTATCAAATATAAAATGGTGAAAAACTTGATGTGAATCATGGTAAAAACAAGTGTTTGAACCTTATCTTCATCTGATGTTGTGAATGTTGGAAATGTTAACAGTCATAAGATGAAGACACACCATGTGTCTCTATATTTTTAAGTTTTAATATATATTTTTTTTAACTCAGAAGAAGAGTTTAAGTAAACTTGAAAATTAAAACAATTCTAACCAGATACATCAAGTGACGATATTCTAAATTATTTACAATTTTTGTCAAATGTTTTTTCTATACAGGGTGTTTCGTAAGTTCATTTACAATGCTTGGGAGGTGATTGTATGAGTGAAAATAAGGTGGAAAGTTCATGTAACGAAATTCCGGAAATGGCTTTGTTGCCGAGTTATTGACGTTTGAAAACGTGGGAAAATGATTTTCCAAAGTGAATAATGGCAAAACGGGTGGAGAGAAGTCGTCGGTGTTGGGTGGTCCACTAAGAAATTGGGTACTCTCTTGTCAAAAAATCACGCGGCAATGTTGTGCAATGTCAGTGCAAGGGATTCCCCAAAGGATGTGAACGAAGATGTTGACGGGAGTGGGGTGGGTGTGCGTTCTGCGTGAGCTGGTATCGACGAAAATTGGCATGTATTGAATCGCACCAAAAAAAAAAAGAAAATTTCCTGAGCGAAGGGCACCATGACGTAAAAATGAAAAAAATGAACTGTCATAGGTTGCATACCCTGAAGGGCAGATGGGTGTCCATGTGATCTGACGTTAAGTACCACATATCCCGCTAGGGGTGCCAACAGTGTAGGTTTCCTCATGAAGGAGCACACGTGTCTGTGCCATTCGTGCTTCAGGTGCTGTGCCAGCAGCAGGTTGTTAAACATTCATGGTTGAATGAAAAGACGTGAGGTTCTTGGACAGTAGTGTTGGGCAAACATTTGACCTAGCAGTGTTACGTGTTAATTCTTAGCCACGGCCCATCATGTTCTGTGAAGTGTACTAGTGTTAACAGCCATAAACACTTGTAGCCCGGTGTAAGGGATGGCTGCATACACATCCCAAGAGCTGGCGGACATGCATTTGATTTATGGGTAGGCTGGAGGTAAAAGCCGTGCTGCAAGGTGTCTGCATGGGGCACGTTTTCCAAATAGGGTGTTACCATCGCACACCTTATTTCAAACTGTAGACACTCGACTTCGGGAAACAGGATCAGTGTTGCCTCCTCATCGAGAAGTTGGACGACCACGAAGTGTGCGAACACGATGGTTTGTTGAAGATGTGCTAACTGCAGTGATGGATCATCCAGGCACCAGTATGCACGCACTAGCCCACAAACGAAACACCTCCCATGTGAAGGTGTGGCGAGTCCTGACAGAAGAGGGGATGCACCCGTACAAATTGAAGAAAGTGCAATAACTTTTACCTTGGGACTTTGGCCCATGTGAGGACAAACAATGGTTTGTTCATCAAATTGAAACTATCCCCAATTTTCAGAATACGGTACTATGGACTGATGAGGCTATCTTCACGAAAAGTGGTGTGTTCAATAGGAAAAACAGTCATGTGTGGGAACATGAAAATCCACACGCACTGCTAGTGGCACACATCATCAGCACAGATTTGCAGTGAATGTGTGGTGCGGGATACTGCATGACCATTTGATTGGACCATACATTCTCCCTGTTTGCCTATGTGGACCCACTTATGAAGCATTTCTCAGTGAGGTTTTGCCTGAACTACTAGAGGACGTGCCCTTGGCACTGAGACAAAGACTGTGGTTTCAACATGACGGTGCACCCCCACATTTCGATCGGAATGTGCGCCATTTCCTCAATACCGTATTCCACAACCAGTGCATTGGCAGGGGAGGGCCTGTGCCATGGTCACCTCAATCGCCTGATATTACGCCCCTGGATTTCTTCCTCTGGGGAGAGATGAAACGCCTCGTTTACGAAACACCTGTCATGTCAGTTGAGGACATCGTTGCCCCTATCAATGTAGCTGCAGCATCGATAGCAGACATGCCGGAGTTGTTGGGTCGCACTAGACAATCTTTGATTCGCCGTTGTCGCCTCTGCTTGGAAGTACATGGTGGACACTTTGAAAACCGTCTGTGATGAGGTTCCCTTCACATCTCCATTAAGCATACTGTGTGCCCTTCAGGGTATGCAACCTATGACAGTTCATTTTTTTTCGTTTTTACGTCATGGTGTCCTTCGCTCAGGAAATTTTCTTTGTTTTTTGGTGCCATTCAACACATGCCAATTTTCGTCGATACCAGCTCACGCAGAACACACACCCACTCCACCCCTGTCAACATCTTCGTTCACGTCCTTTGGGGAATCCCTTGCGCCGACATTGCACAACATTGCCGCATGATTTTTTGACAAGAGCGTACCCAATTTCTTAGTGGACTGCCCAACACCGACGACTTCTCTCCACCCGTTTTGCCATTATTCACTTCAGAAAATCATTTTCCCACGTTTTCAAACGTCAATAACTCGGCAACAAAGCCGTTTCCGGAATTTCATTACATGAACTTTCCACCTTATTTTCACTCATACAATCACCTCCAAGCGTTGTAAATGAACTTACTAAACACCCTGTATATGCTAAGATGGATAAAAGATGCAAATGATATTAATTTATTTTATTTATTAATTACGTCTTGTTTATCAAGGCAAAGTTAAGGCTTTGTAGCCTTTTCTACCACTTAACCACTATCACTTCATTCTAACAGCGAGAACATTACTATGGAAATTTGCCTCTAATTTCACAGTAAAGATGGTAAAAAGTAATTGAAACCTTAAAACAGTGCCTTCATTTTGTGCATATGAGGTGTGAAGTTCAAAATTTTGCTATATTAAATTGATTAGTCATTTACTTTAGTCTAACCCTATGACTAACACAAAATGCACATCAAAACAAAAAAAAAATAGGATAGAATTTTAACTGTTACTGATAGATACAAAACCTATTAGGAATCAAGGTTATTGCTTGTTGTGCCAAATACAAATTACCAGAATTTTCCAGATTTGACAGATACAGAAAACGTCATTAATTTAAAATGAAAAGAACCAAAAAAAATGTGAACTCTGAATTCAACAAATTTTAATTATCCAAACTTTTCAATATGGTGTCTATTATTCAAGTGGAAATTAGCTTCAAACATACTATATTCTAAGTTTAAAAAAAACTGTGTACATTCTCAATTATGCACAGTGAGAAAGCCTCTTCCATGGCACATGTCATTGGATGGAAAATAAACATGAAAAATGTTTAACTATAATTGGAATATGAGGTGAAAAAGTTTAAAAAAAAAGGTATTCTATTTTAATTATAACACAGTTGTGTCTCTGCATAACATTTCCTCAGTTCCCCTTCCTCCCCCTTGCAGTTTTCAATGGAATTTTGACAATTCTAATTCCCAAGAAACCTGTTTCTGTTGAGACTGACAGACAGGAAAATTACCTCTAGCTCACTTATTCCAAATGAGGCCAACCTAAACCAGCATTTTGCAGAGGCAAACTTAGGCACTTGTGCTGGTAAAAGTGCCATATTGAAGTAAATAAAGTACAATTATTATATGCTCAAAAACACAATTTCATATTAGAGGCTAACATTAGGAATACAGAGGAACCCTGATTTTACGTTCCCATAGTTTACGTTCAATTTCAATCATGGTCCCAATTTAATGAAATGTTTCCCAGATATTAAATTTTCCCTCATTTTAATTTTTTTTCACCTTGCTTCATTGAAGAACGTACAAGGTAACCAAAAAAGATCTTGCTGTTTTTGACGTCCCATTAATCATACGCTCACAGAGGAAACAAAATAACGCACGTGCCTGCCAAGCGATCGGGAGTTAGTCTGACCATCGACTGACAGTAATACAGGCACGTTGCGCACACACAGCAGTCATAGCTCGTCCAGTGTCGAAGAGAAATGGAAGTATTGAAGCAGCTTGTTCGCATATGTTTGTTGTAAGACTTTAAAGTGGCCTGTCAGCTGCCGCATCAAGTCGCTGCATTTGCCAGGCATTTGGGTAGAATGCCGTGAACGAACGCACTGCCAGGCATTGGTTCCAGAAATTCCATTCGGGAGATGTGAGCCTTTCGGATGAACCTCACAGTGGACGACCACATGTGTTGGATGATGACGCCCTGAAAGCAGCCATCGAGGAGGACAGTGGTCTAAATTGTGATGAACTTGCAGAAAAGTTCCATGTTTCCACTGAAACAGTCAGACTGCACCTGCATGGGATAGGGAAGTCATACAATTTAAGCAAGTGGGTACCCCACACATAGTCGGCAGCCAACAAGGAACAACGAGTGACAGCTTGTTTGTCCTTGCTCACTCGGCACCTGAACACAACCATATTTGATTGCTTGCTCACTGGTGATGAAAAGTGGGTCCTCTATGACACTCCCAAGAGTACCAGACATTGGTTGTCGCCACGTGACCCTGTTCCTCACACCTCAAGACCACCTCTGCACCCACGAAAGGTTATGCTCTCTGTATGGTGGAATTGTCGGCAAGTGGTGCATTATGAGCTCCTTCCACCTGGTCAGACCATCACTGCTGACATCTACTCTTAGCAGTTGCAAAGGTGCACCGTGCATTGCAGCAGAAGGAGCAGGCATTGGTGAATCGCAAGGGTGTGCTGTTCCTGCACGACAATACCAAGCCACATGTGGCAAAGAGGACCCGGGAGACCCTTCAGCAACTTGGCTGGGAGACACTGTGCCATCCACCATATTCACCAGACCTTGCACCAACAGATTACCACCTGTTTCATTCCCTCGACAACCACCTTCATGGGAGATTCTTCACAAATGAGGGAGACCTGCGGAACGCATTCACGGACTTCTTTGCATCCAAGCCCGCCGAGTTTTATCACCAGGGTATTGTGCAGCTGCAGGAACGTTGGCAAAAGGTGTTGGATGCTGATGGAGATTACTTCGAAACCTAAAGGTACGTACCATCCACTGTATTGCTCTTTGTTTATCACTGCTCTAGAACAGCAAGAACGTTTTTGGTTACCTTGTAAAATTGAGGTTACATTGTATATATTTACTATTTTTCTTTACCTGGAAGAAGTTCTCTATCTGCACATTCTGTGCAAGTTGGATATGGATAAAAAAGATGACCCCTTTCTAGGGGATAAGGCAGCATACGGAATGTTCCCTCCCATGTACAATGAAGGAGATGTAAAGCACCTTCAATTTGCTTCCAATGTGGAAGATGAAAAAATGCATATGCAATTGCTTCTGAATCTCCTCGTTTTAGTACATGCTCTGGAGGTAAGATGAGAGGCTTCATTTCCAGCAAGTACTGCAAGAAGAACACATTAATTAACATGTTACATATATAGAAAACAAATACATGATCTAATCACAATACTGGGTGTTTCATAAATAATTGAGGGGTTACAGAAATTTATTGCAAATAAACTACTGAACTTACGTTAATGAATCCAGTCCAGAACGATCGAGGGACGCAAACAGTTTATGCGTGTATGATTTGTAAAGCTGAGAGTTCACATTCCTGCATCTAGGAGACACTCAAATCACACACAGTGTTATGTACAATGTTCTGGTCACCAAGATCACCGTACCTTACACCGTGCGACTTCTTTTTGTGGTGTTTCATCACACGGATGCTGCAGGATATCGCAGCCCTAAGGGAGCGTATCATGGCAGTGATAGACACTATCGACAGGCCCATGTTGATGCAAGTGTGGCAAGAACTAGACTATTGCGTCAATGTTAGCCATGTCACCCATGGTGAACACATTGAACATTTGTAAGGGTACAAAAAAAACTGGTTGAGTTCCTCGTTCGTTCTGGATTGGTTTCATTAGCATACTTTACTTTACTTGCAATACATTTTTGTAACCCCTCAATTATTTATGAAACACCCGTATAACATATAATTGTGAAGTGCAATTCATGACAATTTTCCTTCATATTACAGTGGAACCTCAACTATATGTTTGTCAGTAGACTGTGGCTAATGAACTTAAAACCTAGAGAAATGTAGAATCAAGGAAATTATTATATTATTTTGTTGAATTTGGACCAGAAAATTAATGCAAAATGTGGGAAATTGTAAAATTTGGGAACGTAATTGAAATTCCACTGTAACTAATGTTCTTCTTGAAGGTTCGAATAACCACTTTTTCTACACAGAAGTGTAGAGTGACTAGCCATGTGAGGTTGTTTTGTTGTATGTGTAGCTTGAAAAAGTTCTGGTAAACAAGAACGAAACATCGCAGATAAAATAAAAAACACTAAAAATAACTGTGTTAGATTATTTTGCATGCACTGTAACTAATACTTTAAATCTAGTTCTTACACAAAATTCAAACCAAGAAAAAGGAACACATTGTGAAGAGCCCCTTTTGTTGCTGGACTTGAGGGATTTATACAGATTGACTGCCACTGCAATACCATAATTTCAGAACTAAATCTGTTTCCATTTATTTTATTTGGATTCATACATCATGAAATCTACAGTATCATCAGCAGAAGAAAACAATTAGGAAGATATGTCAGAACAAAATATATTTTTCTACAGACTACAGAAATGCTGTAATCAAATTGTCTTACTATTCAAGGCTTTGAATATAACCCTTGAATTTTATGACAAATTCAGTAGTTCTAAAGTAGTAGCATGCAACAAAATTTTATAACTGAACGACATGACTTCGCTTAGGAAAGGTGGGCAGATGGGGACAGATGTAGCAAACATCAACCTCAATTCCTCTGGGTATTTGAATTTCTTTGAATTTGAATTAAACTTTTTGGGTGCATCAGTACTGAGGCTACTTTGTACCTGTCACACTATACGGCATCCAGCCCCTTATCATAACAAAAATAAAATAAAAGCGTGTCTGAAAACTAAAATTTCCTTATCTTGGTTAAAAGCTGAGGCTAAAAAGGGTGCTCAGCACAAATAAGGACAAAACACAGGATGGCACAGAATTATACTGGCCATGATACCAGTCGCCAGAGCCTCGTTAGTCTGCAGTCCAGGGTGTACTATGTGGAGTGAGGTTGACTATTGGGTGCACTATGTAGAAGGAGCACCCCTTACACCCCAATTCCTCTGGGTATGACACTGTTGTAGGCTCAAGAGTGAGAGCAAATAAGAGGTCCTAATTAAGTACATAAAATTTATAAATAAATAAAAAGAAAAATACAGAAAGGAAAAGAAGTAAAGCAAATAATAAAAAAGAAGATAAGTGCCCTAACAGCAATAAATGGGACAAACTAAGTACTTTCAATGCTAATGAACAGTAAACATGCTACCAATGATACATACCTTTGGTACATGTGGATTAAATTCTACTGCTCTGTGAATAGCTTCCACAGCAGTCATTTCTGCTGTGGTTAAGCCACGTTTGCTGGCAATATCTGGTGAAAATCTGTAATTGAAAGTAAAATTTCTCATTAACTACACAGGAAATTGACTTCCATTCCACACGTGCAATGAACAATCTATAATTATGTGCCTTCATGATACACACAGACCTACACATGTTTCTACTTGTTGGGCAACATTTTCCCGTATAATTACATAACAAGTAGCACCTTGGATTAAATTGTAGTAGTCTTTTTTTGTATGTGTGTTTGTTTCAAGTCCACTTTATGCTTAGGTAGGCTAATTGAGACTACCTGACCCACAATTTAAGTGGGAACTGACACACTCTGCAATGTGTCTCCACTGGGAATCAAATATAGAATCCATTGATTACAAGGCAACAGCATTAGCCACTATGCTATCCGAGAGGCTCTTCAACTGGAAACAGTGTACTAACTTTTGCTAGGAAAAGGAGGATATAAACACAAAAGTCTTGCAAAATACTGGGGTGAATCAAATTCATAGATTAATTTTGCAGTACAGGGGGTACATAGCCCTCCAAACAGGTGTTAAATATGAAATATGGTGGACAGAGTACATGTCTATCTTATCAGACAGGCACCCATGGGCTTATCAGTCAAGTCAAAAATGTAGGAGGAGAAACCTGTTTGTGTGTATCTACAACAGGGGTTTCCAACTGGTGGCCCGCAGTCCGCATGTGGCCCCCGTTGCCTTTTTTCTGTGGCCCGCGAAGCCAGTTTGCAAAATACATTAATTTTATTTATTTTTATTAAAATACGTTCTTTTTTTACTGAAGGAACAGATGCTCTGTGAAGAAAGACAATATCACAGGCAGAATTGATTTTGCAGTCAATAATGATCATCAGAAGAATCTAAGGTGACGTAACTATCTCTTCACATCATGCATTCCACCCCTTCGCTATGTGGAATGAACTCGGCCGCTTCCGCGAAGGCTTCACTCTTTGTGTTTAGAAACAACTCCAGAGTGGCGCTATAGAGATCTGTTTTACTACGCACGAAGTACGAAGAGATTTCCAGTGTTCCAACTCGGATTGTACTGTGACTGATTGTTAAAGTTTGTGCAAATATCGAAATGAGCAATATCTCCAAAAAATGTAAGATTGAAAATTAAAAATAGCTTCCCTCCAACTTGAATTGCGTGATTTGCAAGGCGATGTGTTCCTTCAAACTAGGCAAGAAAAGGGGCCAGAGTTTTTCAAGTACCTTTCAAAAGAACGCTTTCCAAACCTTCGTAGTTTTGAGCAAAGAATGACATCGATGTTCGGCAGCACATACACGTGTGAAAGTGTTTTTTCTTCAATGAAGTTCATCAAGAACCGCTACAAAAGCAGACTGGCAGATTCTTCACTGCTTCACCTTCTCAGACTTTCAAATACAACTTTAATAAAAGAAGCAGATCGGGCTCAATTTTCACATTGAACACTTACTATGAAGGATTCTTATTTGTATGGTGTGTCTTTAATTTCCTTCAATTCATCAATAAGTATTGGGTTTTTGTGAAATAAATTGTAATTATACAATTTTGATTTGTAATTCCATTGTTTTATTGCCTCATTTTAGAAATTTAGGTCATGCGAAAGTACTACATTTTCAGTTCAGTACTTGTATGTAATTTTAACCCCCCCCAAAATGCAGCCTGCCTATCAACTGCTGGATATAATTTTGGCTCTCGGACCTTTTGAAGTCGGAAACCACTGATCTACAACATTATTGGATAAACAGGTTGGATGTTCTACTGATTGTCCTGGGTGCTGCCAAAGCCACACATTTATCCTGCTTGTGTAACAATATGCAGCTGCTATCAATAAATTCACTGTTATTGTGCTGTCCTGTAAGAAATAAACCAACACCTTCACCAGAAGCAACAAGTATTGACCAGCAGGCATGGCATCCTTGTCTTGAATTCAACATTCATCCACATGTCACAAAAAATGCAGCTAGCACAATGCGAGTTCCTTGCCCTCCATATTCACCATACTTCTCTACAACTTATTTCTGCAACTTGGACCACTTTCTGTTGGGTTTCAGAACACAGATGCATGTCATGCACTGGACAAATTCTTGACATCACAGCCACAACACTTTTTTCAGCATGGGATTCACACTCTGGCACAATCCTGGAAGCAGTGCCTGGATGCTGAGGAGAGACTAGTTTAACTAAATGTGTACTGTTTTTCTTAATGTGTGTGATACGTAAGGGGCAGATTTTTGCATATTTGCATGTTTTTCCTTAAGGAAAATTCATATGCTCTCAATTGATTTATCCATTTCACTTGATGTGGGTTACTCTGGTCAAGTTTTATAGTGCATATAAATGAATATTTTAGCTCAACGTGCATATAATTTGCATATATTGGGAATTTGGGAGTAATTTTCATGTAATTGTTAGTTTCAAGTGCGTGTGCTTCATTTTCCCTGTTCTTTGTGTCAGCATTAAAAAATAGCCTACTTCGTCTGGTCTTGGGCACTGTTTGGGTCAAGGACATTCCAAAACTCATCTCATAGCATTGCAGATGGTATGTTTGCGAAAATAGAGAAAACCCACCCTTTCATCAACCAACGACCTTTCGGAGATGTGAGTCACATCTCCAAATTCCAGCGACAACACTGGGGTCGCGTTATTTGAGGATTTTCTGTTAATGTGACATCTTGATAAATCTGTTAGTATGCATGTGCGCTGCAGGAGTGACAATAAATGCCGAAGGAGAGAAGTAACAGCATATTGCTCCAACAGTGGGTAGAATGTAACGATGGATTTACAACTGCTGGCAGATTTATTTACTGTCAAGTATGCTCTAAATATGTAATACATTTCAGGTATTTAGAGTAATTTTTGGCAGTTTAAATGGAAATTTGCCTAAATGCAAATTTACCATGCTCAAACAGAGCTTTTGTTCTTGGTAACAGAATACATCTGTTGCCTGCATAGGCTTGGACACTGATTATTATAAACTTATGTTAATTTTTGTAGACAAAGCTGCTGTATAACCTAGTGAAGGATCATTCTGTTATTTGAGTACAAAATAAAAATAAAGTAGAAACTAAGGGAATGATGGTCAGATGATCAAGATATGCACTATGAGCGTATTTTATTCTTAAATTACACATAATAAAAATACAATAACTTTTTGCAGTCCGTCGAGGATTGCAGCTAAATATTCAAACAACATACTGGTGAGGATTAAACATGATTTTTGGGTGATTTACTTCATGAAAGTAGTTGTGATTTGTGATTTGAAGTGCTAATTTTACTATTAAAAGTAATTGAAAGGAGAGACATGGCAGTCCTATATGAACTGAGATAGCATCCATGGGATTTGTGCACTTATTGATATATGTGTATTTAATGCCATTTTTATGGCGTGTAACATGGTACCTGGTTTTGATATGGAAAATTGTCACAATTATATCTCTTATATAACATGCAGCACAATTTATGTTTTAAAAAATAAGCTTTTCTTATTCTTTGGTCTAAAACTGTGCATTATTTTCCATTAAATGTCCCGTGACAGATAGAGTTTGTTCAACTTCCATGTTACAGTAGTGCGAACCACAGATTCATAGTGCAGATGGTTTGCTGCCAGAGTTCAATATCTGTCTATAATACATGTACAGTACATTTATTTCTGTGCAAACTCCATCGCCACCAGAACTGCACATTAAATGTAGCAATCCAGCTACATTCAGACCATTGTGGTCTATCTGTAGTTGTACCATGTGCTATTTATGACTGTGTTCTTACTTTAAATCATAACGCAGTTAATCTGAATATTACACGAAGTATTAAAATATGGTAAAATTTCGTTGATAGTTTTAAATGGACAAAGATTAGATTTATTATCTTTCGTTGTCCATCCAATATCTTTTCAATATTGTTAAAAAGAAAATAGTACCAGGAGAATTTGAGATAGCTGAATTGGAGAAGAAGTTAGCAATAGCTTCCAGAAACCCAGGTTTGCAGTTCCTGAGATTGGTGATTTCAGTGTTGCAGGAAGAACCTGTCCAGGATTTGACTGCGTATTCCACAACTGAAATTTATTTATTTATTTGAAAATTATGAATACAGAAAAATCCATATTACATCAGGATATCAACACAAGAAATGAAATGAAGAAATACTGTCCAGAGGCATCTTGTGAAATGGAAAGAACATTTTCAAAATACAAACACTTACTTTCTGACAATCGCAAGAGTCTGCTACCTGAAAACATTTATAAATAATGTCTAGTGTATTGAAATGTTAATGTAAAAGAATAAGGTATTGATTAATGCAACAAAAAGATATTTCCAACGAGATACATATATTATTATAATTGCAATATTGTAGCTTTTAGAGTGAACCTCTAAACATTTATAAATTAGTATTTTTTGGTGATCCTAAATAGCACAATTTATCACACTTTCATTTCTATAATTGCGTTCAGTGAGCTATTGATACATTTACTTTGCATGTAAGTCATACAGAACCTTAAAATAGGTTGTTTCGAAAATTTTTAGTGCATATAAATCCGCCCCTAGTGATACGTGAGCCACCACAGGGGCATTTCATCTGCACCAAACCAATATGTGCTTTGCATTTACAGATCTATGCAGAAGTTTACAGGATCAATTGCAATTAGCTTAGTCCCCTTTCCTTCCTTGCATATTAGGGATGGGACGCATTAATTGGTACTCTATATGTATCAGCCAATATAGGCATATCCGTTTATTGGTAAAATTACAGATTATTTTACCAATATGATATATCTATAAATATCTTATAATTTAGTGCAAGATTTTGCCATTTTGTTATAATTTTTATTAGTTGGAAGTAGTCTGCGGCGTTTTTGACAACTTTTTTTTTCTTTTTTCCCCAAAGTGTTTCAAATCAATGAAAATACAGTACCTGGCTGTATTTTTCTTGTTTTACAGCTTTCATTTATCTTTCTACTTTAGAAAGACCCCCATATCTAAATTCAAAGTAGAACATTTGATGTGAAATTCATAGCTAGACAATCAGTTTGCAAACATTATGGCTTTTTTGAATGGTTAGTCTCTTCCAAATGTTATCTTCAAATTCAGTATGTTTTAAAATATATATACATAGTATGTACACACACTCACATAACTTGGGTAGTTTGGCATATATACTTTGTAAATAGAATCTAATAGTATGATATAATTTTCAATGTTTGATTTGTTGTTTTAAGTCCACTTTATGCACAGATAGGATCATTGGGACTAGACCTACAGTTTAAAGTAGGATCAAAACCACTGCAAAATGTGCCTCCACAGGGTATCAAACCCGGGAATCCTTGATTACAAGGTCACGACATTACCACTATGCCTTGGAGAAGGCAAGTTTTAATATTTGAATTTGCATAAAAAGCGAGAGAAAAATAATATATATCTTGCTACATCTTCTAACACACTTAATCAAATGTATCCTTGATGATACAGTTTCTTCTTGAACTATGTCTGTAAATGAAAATCATAGTATCAAACTCCTTTACATTTGTATTTAGCATAAAATATTTGTATTCTGCCTTTCAAGTGTGTCACGTGTAATTTGACCTAATGGCCAATAAACTTGGTCATGGAACAAGATCTGGTGTATTTTGGCCACTTATAGTGGAGGCGGCCTTCCAGCTGGCTCGGAGACTAGTACTATTTGAAAACTTCTGAGAATTGAATGTAAGCAACAAGCACCAAGCTGTACGCCATGTAACAGACACTGTCAATAAGTGACTATATGCTGCTGATTGTTGGGTCAGGGGATCTATTTTTTTCCTTTACTTTGGACCATAATACTGCAACACTACAATTGTATGATTAGCTCTAGCACTTACTCCAACAGCATTTTGCCAACCATTGTGGCAGAGTGGTTTGCAAAGCATGCTACAACATCAGGGATCCCAGGTTCGAATCCCAGGCTGCACATGGGTGTTGTTTGTGAGTATGTTCCTTCATCAATTTCATCATATCATCACACATCATCATTATCATTAGACTTGGCAGAAAAGTGACGTAAAATAACCAAATTCAATAAATACTACAACATTTTGAATCTTCCCTTTGTTCCACATTTTCAGATCTCCCCCCTCCCCCAAGGACATATTTCAGACCCCTGGAACTCTTACCAAGTTCGAAAATTAAATAATGAAAATATACTTGTTTAGCATTTGTTGTATAATTCAGGGTTATTTACTTCCATCAAACTTATTGGAAGGCAAAGATTATATTGAGATCATATGGCTTTGAAGGACAGTATCAAAGAAGATTTATGCATGCTTCTACTTATGCATAAAATATTAATCATAAATTTTGCTTTTCATAAACTGAATCTAACATCCCTTTATGTTATTCAATCAACATTCAATTCTATTTTTCCTTTACATTAAATTTCTTAACTATACTGTTGTTTTGTACAAATTTTGGTGGTGTTTTGTACTGTTATATCTGTATTCTTGTACCATCTGTCACTATGGTTGGATAGGTAATACACAAACTTACATACGGCAAAAACAAATTAGTAACTAGCAGGAATGGGCAATGTGTGTCTCTTGGATGTAAAATTGTTTAAGTAGTTCCAAAATATGCCTTCATGAACCTCTAAAACTCTTAACTGACACTCACTCGGTGGAGTTACATAGTGGTTCGGATCCCACTTTAAACTGTAGGCCCAGTCCCGATTAGCCTTACTGTGCATAAAGTGGATTTAAAACACCAATTCAATTAATCAATCTTAACCGACACCAAGTGAAATGAAATGCCGTAATTAGTAAAAAGCCAAAATTGCCATTTTTTTAAAAAAAAGGCCAGCTGTTTATATAAAAAAAAACTGTCCATTCAAAAAAGCCAGTTTTTTTGTAACTCTTAATTTTTATGGATAATCTCCATGTTCTACTTTTTTAGAAAGTAAATGTCTAAATAAGCAACTTCTTTTGCACTGCAGTCACCTTGAAACATGAATTTACTAAAGAGGTCAATGATCCATTCAGGTTATTAAGGACCATTTGGAATTTTATATCGGATCAGTAGAATATCAGTTATCGGTATCGGTAAATCTTATACTGGAACTTTATCGGTAGCAGCCAAAATTTCATATTGGCCCATCCCTATTGCAAGTGCTGACAACTTACACACATACAAAAACCTCCAAATGGTGCAACTACAAATAATAGATGTGAAACAGGATAGGGCACCACTCTGTCAGTTTGAACAGCAAACTCCAGACAGGCATCCTAGAGGAACAATGGTAAGTACCAGGTGTATAAGCTTAAATCTGCTGTTTTGTAGTCAGAAAAACACATGGTTTGTTCATAGAAAGCAACAAGAAATTTATTCAAAGTACTTGCCCTCGCGAGTTGCACATTTTACTCATCTCTCGGGCAATTTGTGGATACCACGCCAAAAAAAGTCCTTCTCTTTCGAGGCAAACCACTCATCAAGCCATTTTCAGACGTCTGCATATGAATCGAAGTGCTGCTCAGCAAGGATGTGGCCCATCGACGAAAACAGATGTTAGTCAGAAGGGGCCAGGTCTGGTGAATAGGTGGGATGGGGTAGCACCTCCCAGTTGCATGTCTCCAAGTAGTTTTGGACCAGTCTTGACGTGTGCGATGGGGCATTGTCGTGGAGGAAAATACGCTTGTCATGTCTTTGTTGATAATCTGGCCTTTTGTCACACAGAACACGGTGCAATTTGATTAGTTGTTGGTGGTAGCGGTGGGCAGTGACAGTTTCACCAGGTTTCAACAGCTCAAAGTAGACAATACCCTGTTGATCCCACCAAACACACAGCATTGTCTTCCGGCCGAAGCGATTTGGTCTAGAGGAAGATGCTGATGGTTGGCCGGGATCAACCCACGATTTCTTGCATTTAGGATTCTCGAAATATATCCACTTTTCATCGCCAGTTACAATCCGATGCAGGAAAGACTTTCTTTTTTGTCTGGCAAGCAAGATTTCGCATGTGTTTTGGCATCTCTCCAGCTGCCGATCGGTCAATTCATGCGGCACCCATTTTTCGATCTTTTGAACGTTTCCCATGGCACGTAGATGCATGGAAATGGCTGCTTGAGTAACACCCAATTGCTTGGCAAGCATCTTTTGTGTTTGGGTATAGTCCTCGTCCAAAAGAGCCTGCAATTGATGGTCCTCAACCTTCCTGGGCCGATTTTCACGCTTCTTGTCGCTCAGGTCAAAATTGCCGTCTTTGAACTGCAAAATCAATCCCTGCACGTTGTTTCCAATACAGCACTGTCACCATAGGCCTCCACAAGCATTCGATGCGATTCCGCAGCCGATTTCTTCAAATGGAAGCAGAAAAGCAGAACTTCCCGCATATGCTCTTTTTCTGGCACAAAACTAGACATGCTTACCACAGGAACACTGTCTGTTGTTGTCTGCATGTGCTGACGATGTGCACTGATTCGTGTTGGCAGATGTCCAACTCATACAAACACCAGGTATGGTGTGCCCATGGTAGCGTCATATGCTCACTAATGCCATCTATGAGCAAACAGCAGATTTAAGCTTATACACCTGGTATTTGAAAAGTTGTAACAAGCAAAGTCCTACAAATAAATACAGGATTTGGCATAATACACTCCAAGACATTTAAGCTTAAGAATAAGTAAATCTAATATCTGTCATGCATATCATTTACCCATTGTCATGTCTGTTTCTAGGCATACTGTTTATAAAATGTGATTTGTGTGTGCTTCTTAATAAGATATTTAGAAGCAAGGTCAAGTAAGAATTATTTTAATTAAGTCAATTAAATTAAAGTCAATAAAATTGAATCAATTGTTTGGCCAATGCTCCAGCATAGAACGTTAACCACAGTGGCATCATACTAACCTCAAGCAATTCTCTTATAGTGTGAATTGGTAAATTCCACAGTTCTAAATTTAAGATTACAAGATTTATGACAAGAGAGTCTGCCATAACACTATGGAAGTCAGCAAACCTGTGTTGGCATGGTAACAAAAATTCACTTAAATGTATCATACACACACATAAAATACACAAATAGCTTCCCCTAAAAGCAGTTGCTCTACTGTTCTATGCATTAACACTGACTTGAGTGATATGTAACACAATGCTTTATATATCTTATGAAATAAAACAATAACTTACTTGTCTGCCACAGCTCTTGCTTTCAGTAATGCGGCAGTGTAGCATATAGTTGCAGACTTTGGAAGGCTAATATCATCATACTTGGCTAAAACAGCTTGCACATCAGCATATGCCTGCATTTCTAATAATGCTTCTATTAAATTTTCATGGATATTCAACACATTCATAATTGGAGGAACTTCTTTAGTTAACTGCAAAGAATAAAACAAAACAACGTAACATTAGTTTCAACATATTTTTATACAGGATTTACATAGTTATCAATGTTTTAAGTACTGGTTTTACTCTTGATGATGAAAGTTCCTACATAAAACTATTCAGAAATAAAAGAGCATCCTCACTGAAGTTGAGTAAAATGCCAGCACAAATAAGTGTATGAAATATAAAGAACATGTACAGTCACGGACACTGCTGGGTTGTAACGATTCCATTGAATGTCAATGCATTCATTACAACCCAGAACTGTCCGTGACTGTACAGCAAGTAAGTGAACAACTAAAATAAAAATATATCTTCCACTATCAACAGTATTTTAAAAGTTTTTTACTATGGTCCAACATATGTAACAGTCTTATTTGATTTTCAGAGCAATCCTTCAAAGTATTTGGTTCCTCTGAATATGTAGATCAAAATATCTAATGTTAGAAGAGTTGAGGGTCAAAATATTCATGATTTGCTGCTCCCATTTGGTTGTCTGATCATCCTCAACGACACATTATACTTGAAAATTTCCATTACCAAACTAATGCTTAAGTGATGATTTAAATTTATGTGAGACCCATTTCTTAATCTCTGAAAATGTAGACTTAGGTAAATATTGGAAAATATCGGAAGAATTTGGAATGCCTGTTATTTTTTATGGTCATCTTGAAATGCTTCGACCGATTTTGATTGATTGATTTGCTTTATTTTACTGCGCCTTTTGTGCCACTTTTGGCTAATTTGTGAAGATGGGGATGAGTGATGATATGATGAAATGTATGAATACACACACAAACATCCATGCAGAGGCCAGGATTCGAACCTGGTGCCCCTAGCATCATAGCACGATGTGCTAATCACTCAGCCATGGGGGCCGACTTTGACCAATTTTGCTACAATGCAAAATCAGGTCCAAGGTATTTAGTAGCTATATGAATTTCAGCTTAAAACCTTGAATGTTGCTACCGTTATTGTGGTCACAAAACTGGTGACTTTGTCCCATTTCAACCCCTATGCCCCCCTCCCCCCTTTCCTAAAAATACCCTCAAAGATTTTAAACAGTTGTAGCATTACACACACACAAAATTGGTGTCTTCAGAAACAGTAGCTTGAACATTCTCATGCTTATTAAGGTGATGTTATCACTCATACTTCACACATTATCCAGTATATCCACCACGATTGACTAAATTGTAGCAACCATTGAAGATTCTCAGGCAGTGTGGGGAACAGAGGACATTTTTGATGTAATGTCACAAGAAGTCTTTGTCAGAGAATTCCATGCCAAAACCAGCTACGCTGCTATACATCTGCCAACATTTTGCTTCAAGTGCTATCTACTACTCTCTGCCACAATTATCAAAGTAGCAATTCTATAGGGCATCTTTTTACACAACATCAATATGACATCTATGGTACCCACCAGTATATCATTTTATAATCACAGAAGGATATTTACCAACACTGTATTTCCCATCAACTCATAATAAATATTGCTTACCACATGAGGAAGCACAAGTTTTGGTTTGGTTTGGTTTCCTTTTTAAGTCTACTTTATGCACGGAAAGGCTATCATGACAGAACCTACAGTTTAAAGAAAGATCCAAACCACTGTGTGCCTCCACGGGATATCGAACACAGATGCCTTGATTACAAGGTAATGACATTATCATTATGCCATCAGGGAGGCACAGAAGCACAAGTTAAATGGGTTGAAATATGCTATATTAGCAAGCAATCAGACTTGGACATTATCCATTGACTATCATTGGTTAGTGCACCAGATTTGTAGTAAATTCACAGGTTTGTCTTACATCTGAGTGCCACCAATAGTAAAGAGAAATTTGCTCACTTGAGAACACTGGAAGAGGCACTTTATTGAAATGCAGTACAATACATAGTATGTAACAAAATAGACAATGGATAATGTCCAATTAAGATTTTTGCTAATAATAATATTAATAATAACAACAACACTGTCCGTAACGTTCAGATAAATATTATGTTAGATGCATAAATACTCACATCCCTGAACATCTTCATTGCCTCTTTCAATTTACCCAACTTTCTTGCACACATGGCCAATCTTCTTTTGATGTAAATCAAAACATTTGTGTCTCTTCCTAGAATAAGTTAAAATTAGAAATTAGTTGCATTTCAAATACTCATAGCAGTCAATCAAACCAGGATCCTTCATGTGGTGGCCAGTCTCTGATCTTACTTTTTCTAGGGTAAGTAGTTCTCCTGCTAATATTTTTTTTCTTAAATGACTGCACATGCCTGTCCATAAAGTCTTACAGGCAGAAGAGGCTAACAACCACTACAGGTTATCACGATACCCCTCATTCGATATATATATATTGATAGCAGTGTTACCATCCGAGACTTGTTCTTACTCATTTTTGAGAATTATAAGATGCCTATATGTAAGTTGCCTATCAATTCAAATTTGATATCTGAGAATTACAATTAGGATGCTACCCAAATTGACGTTTACAACTACATGTAAATACAGTGGAACCTCAATTTTACATTTTTCAGGAGACCAAGGTGAAAGAACTTAAAATGCAGGAACATGAAAAATCGAGGAAAATTTTACAGCATTTTGCTGTATTGGGACCATGAAGATTGAATGCATAATGTGGGAAAATGTAAAACTGGGGAACGTAAAATTAGGGTTCCACTGTGTAATTTGGTACGAATATTTGTTTATAAATCAACATATTTTTATTAGGAATAATTATTTAATTTGTAAATAGACAAATTTGAAGGCAGTATTTTAAATTAAAAATATTAATGGCAATTTTTTCCTCACTGACTCCTCCTAGAATGATAATTGTTATAATCATGATGGATATACAGATTTTTTTAATATTGAGACGATCATAATTGATATCCAGATATCTTTATTTTCTAGATATCCTCAAATCTGGATATCTAGTGTAGCGTGGCATCGGGATCAAGTAACTCAGTAAAATATAGGTAGACTCGCTGGATGCCTCTACCCTGATCATCTAGGTTTAACAAAGGATGTTTAAGTCACTCACTCCTTGCTGGATTTATGTCCCTGGGCCACTCACTGCTGCGAGCAGGGATATCAGGTCACAAGATAGTGTCTTGAATTGGGTCTTGGAGAACTGGCTGAAAGCACCAGAAGGATGATTGCACCTTGGTGGTAGGCAGTGGCAGTCAGCTGGAATAGATGCTGGGATTCTCACAGGGTGAGTTCTCCTAATCTCAGGAACTGTTTCATGAACTTTCTCTCTCCTGTCGGACTTGGTGAGCTTCTTGATATTCTCCTCTTGATCTCTTATTTCCATGGGTGTATTCATCTCACCCAAATTGTCCTGGTGTCGTAGAGTTTGCACCTCTGGGTGGCAAGGATAAATCTCAATCAGCAGATGGAAATTCCCAGTACTCACTGTTGGCAAGAGCCATTCATTCAATGATTTTGCAGAACTGAGTGGAAATTTATTATCTGTCAAGCTCTGCATCCTGCAGACATTTGAGGTGATTGAACAATGAGATGGTGTACACAGATTTTTTAGCAAAAAATGCAGGTTTGACTAAGACTCAAACCTGGGTCTCTGGCACACCATGCCATTGCTCTACCACTGAGAAACCGAGCTGGCCTGGCTTCGCCTGACTTTTCACTGTTGCTGTTTTACCTGTGTGGAATAGTCTCAGTCAGTGTCACCGCAATGGGATCTGTTGCCTTTGAAACAAGGTTGCCTGGTTCCTCCCAGTGTAGAAATGTATATTATGTATGAGAAGATATCATACATGAAGATTTGGCACACACAGAGATGTACTATGTAGATTTTCAAGCAAAAAATGCAAGCTCAACCAGGACTCGAACACAGGTCTCTGGCATACTGTGTCATTGCTCTACCACTGAGATGGTGTGTTTGAAATATGATTTTAATAAACTGATTTCTTCAAGTTTTGCTTCATCACTAGATATCTTGGTACACTATTATCTGAGGATCTGATATTTGGATTATCAATATACTGTTACTACAGATTCATCAATCAAATTATATGGACGGACATCTGTCAGCTGTACATCTGGATATATTCCACCCAAATATTTGGATATCCATCCTCTGATGATTTAGTTGTGTGCTAAACAATGTATCCAGAAAAACTGTCAACTGAATTATATTAATAAATGTCAGTTCATTACCTGGATATCAGAATTGGGGAGACTTTTCAACTTGAACCAGGACATGACTCATTACAGAGCAAAACTATTTTTAATTGCCTATTAACATTTCATACAGTTAGTATACTGAAATGTATAGCTATTCCATTTTGTTGTTAAGTTTAAACACATTGTTCAAGAAAAAGGTTTAAAAGCTAGTGGGAAATTATAGTTGTCAAGTTTAAGTGTATGACTCCTTACATAAAACTAATTTTTGGAATTTTGAAAACTATGGAATAATTTATTCATTGGATTAAATGGTAAAATATGATAATATAAACGGGTTCTTGTATTTTACACTCAATTTTTTTGATGTAATGCATTTTAAAATTTTTCTATCGTTTGAATACTATAATGCAGAAGGCCTTAGAAAGTTGGCTTCGCGGGCTTACAGCAGACAACAATATGGGGGTGTGTCTGCGAGAACCAATCAGGTCCGCGAATGAGCGAGCCCGGTTGCCACAGCTAGCTCTCGCTGCACCCTTCTGGAAGGGTGAATGACCTCTGCCTCTTGCTACCTCGGCCTGTTTGTTCGGCTGAGGAGCAGACGACACGAGAGTATCGGCAATAGTGTGCGAGCGACGTCTGCTATTAGCCCGCGAAACGCTCTTTCTAAGGCCTTCTGCATTATAACTAATTACATTTTATTTCTGTTATTAACAATAAAAATAAGAAGTTTCAATTTTATTGTAACTTGAAATCAATTATGCCAATTTCCAGGTGGTCAATAAGACTGATTCAACCCCCTCCCAATGACAATGATTACAAAGATTTCTATAATCTGGGATATCTGAATATCTATCATCTTCATTGCCATTATTTTGTGATAGACTTACTCTTTATGAACCTCCCACACAAGTAAACATTATTTTTGACAATTTTTGGGTAATGTTGCTACATAAAATTTTCCTCAAAAAGCAGAAAGAAAAGTAGCAGTAGTGAAATTTTTGCTACAAGCTACAATAAATTTATAGCAAAGCAACAGCTACAATTTTTAACCTTTATTTTCCGGATAGTCGATATGTTGACCAGCAGCACACAGCAGCAATTAATGCATCATTTCTTGAAAACTACACATGATAATTCAGTTCCGCTTTTCTTTTATCTATAGTATACATATATGACATACTCCAATTACACAACAATATATCCATTGTTACTACAATTGCCAAGTGAAGTTTGAAAATGTCCTATTTTTCTTTCATTACCCTCATATTATTATGGGATAGATTTATAAAATTTAACTTCTACACTGCTGCATCTTTTTGAAAAAATTATATTCTACAAGAAAGAATGGGTAAAAAAACAACATTTCAAGTAACATCTGACAATTAAGGGTCCAGGGGGAAGCAGGGGGCAAAGACCCAAATTTCAAAATTTTCCATAATTACGCAAAATTTTCAAACACCGTAATTCCTTTTTTTTTGGGGGGGGGGGGGATGAGCATTACATATCCTCATAGAGTGATCTCTTGTCATGCTTCCCTCAAAATTTGGTCCATCCAGTATCCACAGGGCCGACACTAGAAGTAAATTTTCGGGGATTGTCTTGAATTGGCAACACATCCGCTTTATATAAGTAATGTTATTCTTTTTTTACTCAAGAAGTATTAGTCTGATTTTACGAAACTTTGCATGGTTGTAGGGATATACCGCCTCTATAAATAATTTGTTTCATTCACTTTGGTCAATTTGGGGGCACTTTTTTAAATTAAAAATCTTTTTCATTTTCTTCTTCCTTATTATTATTGGGAGACAAAATGTATACATTTTACCTCCACTAGAAGCCCAGTCTTTAAGAAGAAAAAAGCAAAACCAATTTCATCTGTCACGACAATTAGTCCTCAAGCTACTATTTTTTTTGTAATTCGCAGAAAGTTTGAAAAGCGTGTGCTTAAAAAGGGGCTGGATTCAATGAGAATACAGGCATCCGAGGCTCCGGGAGATAAAGGTTAATATGTAGTGCTTCTACAGCTACAAATTTTGTAGCTAGCTACAGTAGCGCTGCTACAAGTAGCATGCTACTTGCAACCACTGATTGATTTGGATTGATTTGTTGTTTTAAGGCCACTTTATGCACAGTAAGGCTAATCGGGACTGGACCTACAGTTTAAAGTGGGATCCGAACCACTATGTGCCTCCACCAGGAATAGAACCGGGGACCCCTTGATTACAAGGCGACGACGCTACCACTGCGCCATCGGGGAGGCCTGCAACCACTGAGAACTGTATTAGAGATACTGATACTTTGTCATACCGATACACAAACATATCAAGAGAGATCATTTACAGAATCTATAAAACTTATAAACTATACTCTAGCAGGAACACAGTTACAGTGCCACTGTCAGTAGAGAAGAAATCGATGGGCATGTGGTGGCACTGAAGCTGATGTTCAATTGAAAAAATGAAAGTAAATGAAATTCTCTTTTGAACTTACTGCATAATCCTTCCATGATTGAATTCTTATGCTGTGTCTGCTGAGGTTTATCATAATTAGTTACTGCTACATTCAATCCTTGTTTCGAAACTGGCACCAATGCTAATCGAGATGCTTTACTTTGTGCAGCAGAACTCCCTTCTCTCCCGTCTGCTACATTCAGATCTTGCTTAGAAGCCTTCACCAAGGGTAATTGAGCTGCTTTAATTTGTGCAGCAGAATTCCTTTTTCTCCTGCGTCTTCTGTGATTCACCGATTTACCTATAGAAGACTGCAAGCTGAGCATGTGCAGATATATGGTTGGCACATGGTCTCAGAGTGGTCACTCTGAGACCACAATTCACAGAGTGAACGAGTTTGAGTTTTTGTTTTAAGTGGGATCCAAACCACTATGTGCCTCCACCGGGTATCGATCCCGGGACCCCTTGATTACAAGGTGACAACGTTACCATACGCCATCAGGGAGGCCCACAGAGTCAACAAGAAGTTCTTTCAGCAATATGATGTCATCCTTAGTTCATTTGCCATGATGAGTCCAGAAATTTGTGGAGGGCTATGAACAGAAAGGGCTGTTGTGGCTTCTTTAAATAAATAAATAAAAATCTACCTCATATTTTATCGTCAGCTGATATTCTTGTTACAAAAGAAAACTGGGCTACAGAGGGTTACAATTTCCACAATATTTCTCTGTCTACCCTGTTGCCTACTGTAGGAACTAATTTAGTATTGAAGAAGGTATATGTAAAAACGAATACCAAATTACATCAACAAATAATTATATTTAACAAAAGAATAGTTTTCATATTTGTCTCTAATAAAGTCGACAATATATTAATTTTACTACATCCTACCAAAAAGATAGGGAAAAAATAGAAGTTTCTGCATAGTTTCTAATAACATCGACCATATATTAATTTTACTACATCCTACAAAAAAGAAAGGGAAAAAATAGTAGTTTCTGCATGGAATTCGAACCTGTAATCTTTAGACAACTGGGCTAGATTCTTCCCACTTCCCCACTTTCTTATTTGTGTAAGCTGAGTTGCAAATTTTTCTAATGAGTTGTAAACAATCATGCAAACTTTATTGACACTTTGCAGACTGACCTGAAAATATGTTTCTAAGTTTGTTATTATTTACCAAACTTTTCAGAAATCTACAATTTTTTGGTTTGGTGTATTTTACTTTACTTTTCTGCCACTTTTCCAAAGATGAGGATGAGTAATGATATGATGATGGGACACTCACAAAGAACACACATGCCCAGGATGGGAATTGAACTCAGGACCCTTGACATCATAGCATTTTGTGCTAACTACTCTGCCATGGAGGTCGGTTCAGAAATCTACAACATATTATATATCTCTTTCCACAGATATATAATATGTTACATTGTATATAAATTGTTTTACATTTTTATGAATGTTTTCCTGTAACAATTTTTTGAAAGGTAAAAGATTAAACATTGCAATAAAATTTACTAGATATATATTTTCATTGGGTAATAAAGAAATAAGTTTACAGGAGAAAATAACAAAACAATATATCCATTGTTACTATTATTAACAAGCACCTTTTGAAAAAAGTCCTTCATATCCCTTCATTATGCCCATTATATAAATGGCTCCAACTTCTAAACTACTGCATCTTTTTGAAAAATTTAAATCCTACATGTAAAAATGAGTAAAGAGCAGCATTTTCAGCAATGTCCAACAATTAAGGGTCCGGGGGGGGGGGGGGGGGGAACAGGGCCTGACGTTCAAAATTTGACTGGACAATGTGGCAGAATTAACACATCATTTCTTGAAAACTGTACATTTCAGTGCTGTCTCTTTTGTTTATTAGTATACCTCTAAAGGTATTACATACTCCAATTAAAAAACAATATATCCATTGTTACTATTATTAACAAGTACCGTTTGAAAAAGTCCTTTGATTCCCTTGTTACTATGGAATAAATTGAAGATCAAGGGCTATAACTTCTCACACACTGCATCTTTTTGAAAAAATTAAATTTTACATGTTAGAATGAGTAAAAAGCAAAATTTCATGTAATTCCCAACAATTAAGGGTTCAGGGGGGAATCAAGGACAAAGGCCCGAAGTTCAAAATTGTCCATAATTACACAAAATTTCCAAATTTCAGTTTATGTATTTTTTTTAAAAATTGTGGCATGGGCATTACATATCCTCACAGAGTAGTCTTTTGTTCAAGCTCCCCTCCAAATTTGATCCATTCAGCATCCATAGGGCCAACACTAGAAGCAAAATTCTGGAAATTGTTCTGTAAGCTGGCAAAACTGCCACTTTATACAATCTTATTATTTTTCTAGTCAAGAAGTATCAGTCTGATTTAAACGAAACTTTGTATGGTTGTAGAATGTGCCACGACACATACATTTTTTCAATTGACTTTAGTCTATTGGAAGGGGGGGAGGGGGCAGAGGGGCATGCCTAATCTCAATTTTTCTTCTTCTTCCTTTAACACTAATTATTAGGAGGCACAATGTATAAATTTTGCATCTGCTAAAAGCCCAGTCTTTAAGAAATAAAACAAAACCAATTTCATCTCTTTACAATAATTAGTTCTCGTGCTACGATTTTTTTTGTACTTCATGGCAAGTTTGAAAAACGCACTTGAAAAGGTTCAGTCTTCATTGATAATACCTGCATGTGAGGCTCCAGCCTATAAAGGTTAATGAATTTTATCTGTGATTTGCATAACTTATAGGATAATTCAGACTTCAGAAAGTGTTGTGTCAGTAAATAAACTCTAAATTTTGTGTTTTAAGATTTTATTTTGCATTTTGCAGTTCCTTTCGCATCATTTCGTGACATAGGACAATGTACTTCATACCTTTCACATCCATGAAAAATTAACATTACTGGGTATTATTTCACATTTCAGGTTTCTTTCGAAAACGAAATATGCACACCTCTAGTCACAGGCAATCATTCTGTATTTCTTTATCTCCCTTATTGTATTTTTGGAAGATATTCTTCTTTGAAGCAAGAACCGCAAACTTTTACAATTATACAGTATACGGTTTTATACGCAATATCGGACAGGGCCCCGGAGAGCCTGTCTGTGGTGACCAGCTAATGGTAGGAGTGCAATGTTGTACAGTTAGACAATGGTGGAGCACAACTTAGAAATGCAGTGTTCTGTATTTTTCTTGCATGCAAGAAGTTTTCATAAAATTCACCACTTTAGGGTTCATCATAAGATGGGGCAAGACATTTTGAACCTGACTGTCCAAGTTCCATAAATTTCCATTGCCTACAGCCGGAGTTATCATTTCTTGAAGAAACACTGGGAAAGAACACGTCTCAAAACACACAGGGTCTTTTTCCTTCCATCTGTTTCTTTCATTGCCATCATGTCAGCTGAGTTGTTATGTCTTGGGAAAGCAATGGGTGTTAAATTCATCAATACACACAATGACCCTTCATTTTCATGTGTGATCTCAAACATTGTATGTCCAAGTCTGTTTGAGTTCAGCATTTTCGTAGCAAGGTCAGTGTAAAATTATTCGCATATCATCTACTCGTATGCCACAAACAGTTGAGAGAGGATTCAATACAGACCTTATGTTCGATTGTTGTGCTATAGCATGTGTTCGTGAGTATTATTTAATAACGTCACTCTCAAAACCTAGCACCAGTAGTAGAGGGCACAAAAGGTAAAATATTGCATTCACAAGGCAGAAATATTATTTTCATTGGAAGAAGTGTGTGCTAAAAAAATATAGTTGAATATTGGACACACAGCTACAGAAGCATTCTTTCTTTTCCCCCCATATTGGCGTACACATTCATATTTAGTGCTCGTGCAACTTACTCACGTTGAATAAGTTAGTATACAACAGAATGCTTCTGTAGCAACGATTTCGAGGTAGTGAGGGAAAGCCCTATAGGCAAGATAAGAAGGGAAACCAAGAAAGGAATTGAAACCAGTATTATGCTACCCACAGTTGAGAAAAAGAAATTGATCAAAGGATGTAACAAATGGGAGATACCGATCGCTTTTGGAATACTTAAAACTCATAAAGCAGGTGTCCCATTAAGACCGATTATCCCCATGTATTCCCACCCAGGGTATAACTTGGCAAAAACTCTGGTAACCAAGATTAAAGAAATAGGATGTAACACCGAATATAGTGTTAATAATTCACGGGAAGTAGAAGAAGCAATTGAAAAACTCTAAATGAATGAAGAAGATCAAATAATGAGCTTCGACGTCGTAAGCATTTAGCCCAGTGTCCCTAGGGACAAAGCCGCCGATTGCTTATTTAGGTGGCTCAGGGAGAAAGGAGTCTACATAGTCGTGGGATGAGATGGTTCGATTTATGCACTAGGTACAACTATTTTAGTTTCAATAAAGGAGTATACAGACAGAAGGAGGGACTAGCAATGGGTAACCCAATTTCCAGGATATCATCGGGGATTTTTATGCATTACCTGGAGAAAGCAGCTTTTGAACAAGTGAGGGGGAAATATCAAATACTTTGGAAGATACGTTGATGATATCTTGGTAATCAGGAGAAATACAGATCTCACAAGAGGACCGAATTAAATTCACCAAAGAAGAAATGGTAGGATATGAAATGGGATTTTTGGATTTGAAGATTATTAAAATGGGAACGAAAATTAAGACAGGGGTATTTCATAAAACCTTAGCTGGAGATATGTTTATCCACAATAAATCAGAGCATGCCAGAAGGATCAAAAATAACGTGTTCCTCAACTTTTTTATAAGGGGCATAAGATTGTGCACCCATAAGGACGAAAAGAAAAAGGAAGAGGAATAGATTTGCAAAGTGGGAAAAAAGAATGGATATAAGGAGAATGACTTAAATAGGATTCGTAGAGCCCACAAAATATGTGGAAAAGATAGGGAAAATAAGGATAAGGATTGGAAGAGGGAGAAGAAAGAGAATGGAATCGATGGAGAAGAAAAGAAGCATAAGTACATAGGCATCCCTTATTTCAACGGAGTATCCAAAAAGATAGAAAAAGTGATCAAAGAATATGGTATCAAATGTGGGATGAGGGCTCCGCGCTCTGTAGAGAAGTATTTCACGGAATATAAGAAAGACTGTAAGGAAAAGGAGAATGAAGAAGAGAATGAAAAAGGGGTATAGCATAAAGTGTGTTTTTAAGAAAGAATACATAGGGCAAACCGGCAGAAGCATGAAAACCAGATGGGGTGAACATGATAAAGATATTCAGGAAGGGATACCAAGAACTGGGTTATCGTAACACATAATCGAAGAACACGAAATTAAGAAACAAGAAATTGTCAGAATTGATAACAAACTGTAGGGATGGGCCGATATGAAATTTTGGCCGATACCGATAAAGTACAGATATAAAATTTACCGATACCGATAACCGATATTCTACCGTTCCGATATAAAATTAGAAATGGTCCTTGAAGAACCTGAAAGGTTCATTGACCTCCTTAATAAATGTGTGTTTTGAGGTGACTGCAGTGAAAAAGAAATTGCATATTTAGACATTTACTTTTTTAGAAATTAGGGCATGGAGATTATCCATAAAAATTACAACAAAATGGCAGAATTTTCCACTAAATTATCAGATATTTATCGATATATCGGATCGGAAAAATAATTGGTAATTTTACCGATAAACCGATACATCGATATGCCTATATCGGCCGATACCGATAGAGTACCGATTAATTGGTCCCATCCCTAACAAACTGATAAGTTGGAATGTTTACGAAGTGGCATCTATCTGCAAAGATAGGAGTAATAAGCTAAATAGAGAAGATGGGAACGTCGACGACCTGTGGATCAAGATGTTCAAGTGATGGGGATCAACAAAAGAAAAGATCGGTTACCGGGTCACTGACCGTGATTATCACAGCCCAAGAGTTTAAAGAATTTGAACTTGATATGACGTAGCTCAATGGCTACAGAAGAGGAAAAATAGGGGACGGGGACACCAACCGAAGGACTCCCGGCATTCTACGAGAGGCCACGTCAGTTCGTTGCACAACGCACCAACGTGCACATCTAAGTGGGCTTTTAACGTGTTTGTGAGTCAAGCCCCGTGTTCACACGGCCTTTTAGATCAGTCTTTTAATGTGTTTGTGTGTTAAGCCATGTGCTCAAATGGATTTTTAGATCAATGTTTTATAGATGGGAACATGGCAGTTTTACATACGTAAGGTCAGATGACCAAATTTTCCTTTTTATTCCTTTCTACCCAGCCTCACCATAAACTCCCGAGTCCTTGTCTTATCTGATGTGGCTAATGGTAGTTACACTGGCCTAGTTTGGTAACCTGATGAAGGAATCAGTGGAATCCTGAAACGTAGTTTTCGTTAAAATCAATACTCACTATCGTAAGTACCATTAAGTATCTACATTTTATTGTATACTAACTTATTCAAAGTGAGTAAGTTGCACGAGCACTAAATATGAACCTATACATTGAGAGGGAAAAAAGAGAGAGTTACCTACTGTGCTACACAGCATTAGGTGCATATCAGCAAATTTATGGCTAAATAATACAGTAGCAGGGACATATTTACATTGAAAAAGAAATAGGAAAAATACATAAACATTTTTTCAACACCCAGGACTTCTCGGGCAAGTACCTGAAAACAAAGCAATTGTCAGTAAAGACAAAAAATCAATGAGCATGTGCAACATCACAGATGGTGATTTTAAATTGAAAAAAACAAAAAAACAACAACAAATGAAAGTAAATCAACTTCTTGGTTTGCACTTACTGTGTAACCCTTCCATGCTTGGACTTTGATGCTGTGTCTGCTGAGATTTCTTGTAATTAATTTCTGCAACTTTTAGTCCTTGCTTCAATACTCTTTCTGCTTCTACTATAGTTGTGGCCTCCTCTTCTGCTAATAAAATATATGCTGGGGCACATTCGGGATTTTTTTCCAAGGCATCATGAGCTGCTTTTATTCGTGCTGCGGGATTCCTTTCTCTCCACGCTGTTTGCATTACTAGATAAATTGGTACAAATATGATAAACACAGCCCAAAGTTATGACAAAAGAACATCCAAGAAAAGTTGCATTATTACTAGGGCTGAGTCGATACCAATGCCAATACTCTTACCGATTCGCACAGTACCGATACTTCAAAATTGTATCAATTTAAAGCTGTCCAAAATACTGATAAATATTAGTGTGTAAGCAATCTACTCCAATTTATACATCAATTTAACAAGAATTTTGATTAAAAATATTCAGAAATTACATCATAATATTAAAATGCATGTTATGTGATCACAAAATCGATGTTTTCAAAAAAGAACCATTCAAAATCGAATTTTGCATACTTTCCAGGATAATTTGACACTGTGCAAGTGTCACACCGCATTTTTGTACACCCAGTGAAATACTAAAATGCTGGAAAAGTATCGGGGAGGGAGGGAGGGAGGGAGGGAGGGGGAGGGAGAGAGGGAGGGAGAGGCAGAGAGAGAGGGAGGGAGAGGGAGGGAGGGAGAGAGAGAGAGAGAGAGAGAGAGAGAGAGAGAGAGAGAGAGAGAGAGAGAGAGAGGAAAGAAAAGAGGAAAGAAAAGAGGAAAGAAAATAAAAAGTTTCTTTCAATGGAAACCCCATTTTATTTTCAGCTCATTTGAAAGTACGGAAAAATTCATTAAGAATGGTGTTTGTTACATTGTAATACATCAAATAGTTCCCAGTAAATGTAACATGAAATTCATGCTTGAAACAAACATTCTCACAAGTTGATTCATGGTGTCATAACAAACATATCCCCCTTTTGACACCATTCACGTATCGTAACAAACATGTTACTATTCTGCATACTATGCGTTGTGCTTAGGAAAGTAGTTACATTCCAACAACTGCGGGTTACAATAAAATGTGTAGTTTATACATGAGTAAGCTTTGACAAATTATCTAAAAGGTTCTGATACATCTTTCTGAGTTAACAAATATTTGTTAATTAAGAAGTATAAATTTTAAGCATTCCACCATCAGTTACATAAATGTTAGTACATTAACGTCTTACTAATTTTAAATTGACGTTCATTCATTTACGTCATAATTTTTAGTACATCGGAACAATCAACTTATCTCGTTTGGTCATGACAAATCTTTAAGTTTTCAACTATTAAACTTTGCACCTTATACATTTTTTTCTTTCTTTCAAATTGATTTATCAAATTTATCAAATAAAGCAAGGGCATAACAAAGTACACTGATTAACCAGACGTTTCTGATAGTGTACTTACGTCAGAACTGTTGCTGAGAAAATAGTATTTTCAAACTCTGAAAAGGCTGAGATGATACTTATCTATAGCGAGTGTAGGTAAAATTCCGCACAAGCATGCAGGCTGTATGCACAATGGCATTTGCACTTGGCTCTGCCGACAGGCATAGTGGGGATGCACCTTCTGCACTCAACTTCACGTTACAATTACTTGAGAACTACTTGACGTATTACAATGTAACAAAAGCCATTCTTAATGAATTTTTCCATAATTTCAAATGAGCTGAAAATAAAATGGGGTTTCCATTTAAAGAAATGTAAGTGTGTTGAAAATCATACTTCCTTACGTAGTTGAACGTATTGTGTCCACTCATTTCATGAGCCCCTCTCATACCTATATATCTGCGAAAGCAGTTTTTCAATATTTATTGTTGTTCACGAAATATTTCCGGTAGTAATTTTAGGTGACTCACCCAGTATATTTTCAGTCATAATAATTTATTACACATTATAATTAAAATAAACACAATTTACTTCTAATATTGTAATTTAAATATTGTGCACAAGTGTATTTCCCTGACACTTAAGCAATCCATTAATCATCTCCCATAAAACATTCCCCTTTTCTCAGGAGACAGCTTTTTGTTTTTGCTTTTCTTGCAAATATGGGCCATGATTTAAAGATTTGGCTAGCAACAGTGCAAAAATTTATAATGCCATGTTTATAATTCTGAATTATTATACATGTGATACAGAAAACACACAAATATTAAAAAACACATACTGTACTTGTTATTTTTTTACAAAAAAAGTAATGAAAATTTCCAGAAGCAAACTCTAAATACTTTTTTTTAGTGTTTTTCTACCCCTGCTTCAAGCAATGTTCAACAATTAAGGGTTCAGGGGGATATGCAGGGGTAAAGGTGTGATTTTTAAAATTTGCACTAACAACATGGCAGCAAATAATATGCCATTTCTTGAAAACTACACACGATATTTCAGTTCTGTCCATTTTGTTCATTAATGTACCTTGAAATGTATAACATACTCAAATTACAAAACAATATATCCATTCTTACTATTGAATTCCAGAAATTGTTTCTGTAAACTGGCAACACTGCCACTCTTTCCACAAATAGTATCAGCCTGTTTTCAATGAAACATTGCATGGTTGTATGAATATACCCCTTCTACATACTACCTTTTCCTTCATCCACTTCAGTATATTGTGTTGGGTTACAGGTACAGGGGTGTGCCATATGTTAATTTATTTGAAAAAAAAAAAACAATTTTCTTCTTCTTCCATTAATGCTAATTATGAGGCACAATGCATAAATTTTACTTCGGGTAAAAGCCCTGTCTTCAAGAGAAAAAAAACTGATTTCATCTTTCTACAACAATGAATCCTTGAGCTAGGGTTTTTGTTGTACTTCACAGCAAGTTTGAAAAGTATGTGCTTCAAAGGGTCCCATCCACAAAGGGTTTACTCTCACATGAGAGTGTTGGCTAAAGGTCAATTCTATGCCAATATGTATCTGATATTCTTAAAACTAATCATTGACCTTATCCATCAATTGTACACTTCTTCAAATGCATGTGATGCAAGAAGTTTCTTACTGTCATATTCTAAATGTACATATATTTTTTTAAAAAACAAAAGTACCAATTAACACAATAGATGGATGTAATAAATATGTAAATGTTCATGATAACTCACTTTCATACTCTGCTTTCCCGGCATCTGCTTCACATGTAAAAAACGTTTGATGATCTTGAGCTGATAAGTTCATATCATAATATGTCAAAGGTTCCTTATTTGTAGCCCAAAAGAACCTTTGATATTCAGCACCCCTGAAGAGATTAAGTGGATTTCGCCACACTTTGCACTCTGAAAATAAATTGATACAAAATAGTTATTAAGCTCATTATATATTATTGTAACAAATAATGTATATAAGTATCAAAAGTTAATACGATACTATACCAACCAAATTCTGTAAAAAGGAAGCATTAATTCTTATACAGAGCTTTCAATTACATTGCAAGTCAAAAGTTCTAATCATTCTAACTGCATCATAATAACCACCTCATCTTGTAAGTGTGAACTTTTTAATATCTGGATGTAGGAAAAACTTTAATTTCAAGCATTAACTGTAATGTGTTGTAAAGATTAATGATTTGGGAATAAAAATGAAAGCGAAAACAGAAAAGATAATGGCAAACTTTGGGAAAACCTCTAAAACCAAAGCAACTTACAAAAGTACGAGGGTGGTTTGAAAAGTTCTCGGAATGGAATAGAAAGAAACGACTTACAACAGTGTTTTTTTTTAATTTTCATTGTAGTCTCCCTGTACACTAATGCACTTGGTCCAGCGATGTTCCAATGCCTTGATCCCATCTCGAAAATTAGATTCCTCAAGGCCTGTGAAATACGTGTCAACTTCAGCTATTAGTTCTTCCTTTGAAGAGAATCTCCGTCCACCGAGGAAACTTTTGAGTTTGGGAAAAAGATGGAAGTCTGAGGGAGCCAAGTCAGGCGAATAAGGTGGATGTGGCAACAATTCGTAACCAATTTCATGAATTTTTGCCATGACAACGACACTTGTGTGAGGGTGCGCATTGTCCTGATGCAAGATGATATTCTTTCTTGCCAAACCTGGCCTCTTTTCCAGTATCTTATGCTTTAGTTGGTCGAGGAGATTAGCGTAGTATTGTCCCGTAATTGTTTGACCAGTGGGAAGATAATCGATCAACAGAATCCCTTCCACATCCCAAAACACTGACGCCATTACCTTTCCGGCTGACTGTATTGAATTTGCTTTCTTTGGTGGTGGTGAATCAACATGTTTCCACTGCTTTGACTGTTGTTTTGTCTCTGGGGTATAGTAGTGGACCCACGTTTCATCTGTCGTCACAAACCGGCGCAAAAAAATCTGTTTGGTTTCTCTTAAAACGAGTCAAACATTGTTCGGAAATGTCCACTCTGATGCGTTTATGGTCCTGTGTTAAAAGTCGCGGCACCCATCTTGCAGATAATTTTCTCATATCCAATTCAACTGTTAAAATGTGATACGCCCATTCGGATGACATTCCTATAGCTTCAGCAATTTCACGCACTTTCAGTCGGCGATCCTCCATGACCAATTTATGCACTTTTTCAATAATTTCTGGGGTAGTAGCACATTTTGGGCGACCACTACGTGGATCATCTTCTAAGCTGTCCTGCCCAAATTTAAACTCGTTTGTCCACTTTGCAACAGTTGAATATGAAGGAGCAGAGTCCCCCAGTGTGTTCAGAAAATCGGCATGAATTTCCTTTGCTTTCATACCTTTCTTTATGAAGTACTTAATCACCGCTCGAATCTCGATTTTTTTCCATCTTCACAAAGCACTGCACGGGAACAACTACAAAGTGACATCCGCACTACAGGTCTCTACCGAGAACAGTGACGCGCCACGTGTTTATTAATAAAGGATGGCCTATTACTATGCGGGAACCTCGTTGTCCTAGCACTGACATCTGGTGGTGATTCCGAGAACTTTTCAAACCACCCTCGTAGTAATTAAATTCACACTCGAAATTGTGAAGAACTACAAAATCAAGGAAATCTGGGACAGATTAATTGATTGATAATATTATCTCATGAAAATTGCTTCTACCAATCCAATATTATTTATAGAGAGCTTGTAATTTACCACTGTGCATAAAAGTTGTATATTTATGCCCTTTGCAACATGCGTCTTCTTCAAAAAATAATTTTCTATGTCAAACACAACATTGCTTCCACGTATCAAAATGTAAGAAGCAAAATTTAATTAATTTTTCATATTTTACATTGTAAAGAACACACATACTGTGTGGTTTCTCAATCTTCTCTCAGGTAAATTTTATTTCTTGGAGGAGTACATCATATCAACTTGTATTATAGACCAATTAAACATGATGTTGCTACATAACTTGAATGTCATTACCAAATAAAATTTCACTCCATGAATCTTCTATCCTTTAGCTTTGAAACAAGATCACAAAGAATAACTTTTATTACAGTGACAAGCAGTTAAGAAACAAAATAGTGATGTGTATTATACACCAATGTCAAGAATGGGTTCTGGAGAACATTCCTTACAGTTGAGTGGTTATGAAGAAATGGCAAAACAATACATTTTTTCCAGAAATGCACCTGTAATTTATTTTTGTTATTCTTCTGACATTGATTTGTAGTGCATTTAAAATTTTAAAATACACTGTTGCATTTATAGATACAATTTAATTTCTGAAAACCACACTTACGAGTTCAACACAAATACAAAAGTAACAAACAATATGTCGGATTTTCACCTCCAACTTCAAATGCCAAAAAGCGAAGAGTAAAGAACCATGCAGGTCAAACACAGACCTCCATTAGAATCAATAACCTATCTCCAATGTTCCAGAAGACCACGAATCCCACTGTGGTAGAACTCTCCGGAATGTGAACCAAAGAAGTCATCAGGTGGACATTTGAATGTTGTCTGGGTTTTGCAACTGCTGTCATCTAAAGTGGTTGGTTATCCAGTGAATGCAACAAATGGTATTCAGATGGGGCAATGTCTGGGGAATAAGGTAGATGAATTGGTGTTGACCAATGAAGGTGGAGAATTGTGTCACAGGTGAGCTTAGTCATGTGGTCTTGCTGCCACGTTTCTCTGTTCTTCGTGAATATAATCCAGCTGCTAAGAGTACACAGTTGCATTGATTGTCTGGCCAAGTAGCAGTAGTTCACAATGTACTATGCCTTAAGCAGTCCACCAAACACAGAGCATAAGCTTTTCTGATGTAGTGGTAGTTTTAGTTGTTTTGGAACATGCTCATGTGATGCTAACCAATGATGACTGACAGCACTGCAGAGAAAGAACCCACTTCTCATCCCGTGACAGTATTTGGTCCAGAAGGACCCTTCTTTAGATGCGACAGCAAGGAAACACAGGCATCTGCTCATGTTGTCTTCTGAGCTGCGGTCAAGACATGCAGATACATTGATCCACCTTATATCATTTTCCAAGTTTATAGGTGTTGTTGAATGGTTTCTGCACTCACATGAAAATCTTCTCCCAAATGGTCATGTGTAAAACCATTGTTCCCTCAGTAACAGCCTGCAAAGTCTATGGCTGTTGGTCTTCTAACATGTGGTGAATCTTCGAGATATTCATCACAGTCAGTAAATCTTTGAAACCACTGTTGCACTGCCCACTCTTCATATCATTGCCAAAAGCATGGCAATTTCCTTTCCTGCTGTTGTCGTGTTTGCTCCAAGTTCAAGCTCATACACCATACAAGCCCACTGATATTTACATTGAACTGCACCAACCACAACCTGTTGGCTGAACATGTACGTGGCCACTGACAATCGACTATTGTCTTATCTATCTGACCTTGGAACTTGCCAAGTGCAATAGATTTGGCATCATCAGAAACTGACAGAACTTTCTTGGTTACCTTTACAGACCAAAACAAATATACCTAATTACTCAAAGGTAAAAAGTTTCATACTGCTTTGAAAAGGTTAATAAGATGACTTGTCATTGAATCTTGACAATACATCATCATGAAGAAGTTCTTGCACAAGAAGAGGCAAGTTTCATCATTCTAATTACTTGCCAGATTTTACATCTGCCTGTTGCATTTCATTCACCAAAGTGAAATCCACCTTTAAGGATTACTGCTGAAAGCAGAAGCTATTCAACTATGTCACACAAACATAACTAACTAACTAACTGTAATTGATTGATTGACTGAGTTGGTGTTTTAAGTCCACTTTGTGCACAGTAAGGCTAATCGGGACTGGACCTACAGTTTTCAAGTGGGATCTGAACCACTATGTGCCTCCACCAGGTATCAAACCCAGGACACCTTGATTACAAGGCAACAATGCTACCACTGCACCATCGGGGAGGTACTTTCTAACTTTAACTATTTAGTTTAGTGTTCCCTTAAAATTTGATTAAAGTGCTTTGAAGATGCATGCAAATAGGTATGTTCAATGATTTATCATTACAATAGTGTAAAAGATGTTCTAGAATGTTTAAAACAGTTACACTGGAACACAAATTTATTGCGTTTTCAGCAAGCAATGGTGTCTAATTCTGAATATGTGTATAAGTTTACAAGTTTGTCCTGTCACATTAAAAAAAATAGTCACATCACAACATATTTGATCTCATGCAGTATTATATTTCTAAGTTATGGTGCTAAAACCAAGTTATGGTGCTAAAACCAAGAATAATGTCACTATCTCTCTATTTAGTCGCCCTCCTACACCCTCCCATCTCTGTTGTTAAGACTATTTATTTGGTGCCTTATGATCCTCCTATTCAATTGTTACAAAAAGTACCTTACGCGCTAATTGTGGTTTGACTTCTTCACACTGATGTTAGTATCTCATTTTTTAATAATTTCATAAAAACAAATACTGTATTTACTCATGTATAATGCACACTTTTTTCCAAACTTTTGGCCCCTAAAAACTGTGGTGCATATTATGCACAGATTAATTCAGGCAGCCAACATAAAACTGAACAGGGTCATTCCATGATTTTGTGACACTTGCATTGATTTTTCATGTTCACGGAACCCTATCATGTTATATATCATTGTAAAGCTTAAATTCTGTAGTTACTGAATATGGCAACAGTATTCCATTCAAGATGGCAACACTAATGTGCAATGCGGTTGAAATAAGCTCATCACAAAATGAAGGAACGTTCTGATTTTTATGGTACTTTGGATGAAAGAAAATATAAGGAAAAAGAAAATAATAATTAAAATATATTACTGACCAAATAATATGACATATGAAGTGTGTAAATGCCTTAATGGAAGATATCTTGTGCTGCTAACTGCTAGTTTGAGGGTCCTGAAATGTTACGTTAGTCATGGAAAAAGTATTGTATTTTTTTTTAGAAAAAGTAGAGGAGATATGAGCAAAACCACATAAAAAGTTTAAAGGCCATGTCCAGTGCTCGAAAAATCTTCTTCAGAGCTAGGCGCCAGCTCCGAAAATCAGGCGCCAGGAAACAACCTACTAGTAATTGTGGATACTATATGAAGCTTAGCCAGCCCCTGTGGTGGAGTGGTTAGCACATTGCGCTATGATGCCAGGGGTCCCGGTTTCGAATCCCGGACTGGGCTTGGATGTTTGTGAGTGTCCATTCATCAATTTAATCATATCATCATTCATCGCCATCTTTGCAAATTAGCCAAAAGTGGCACAAAAAGCGAAGTAAAATAAAGCAAATCAATCAGTCTATAAGCTGAGCATCACCGTATTCAAAACATCGCTAAATTATGTGAAAAAGCGGTAAATAGTAAGAAATTGTTACTGATTCTATAGAATGTTCACAACGTTGATAAAAAAATCATTTGCTATCTTACGCTGTACTGCAATTTGAACTTAGAATCTTCAAAGTTTCGTACACTGAAACTTAAAAAACAGCAATATTACAGCAAAGATCACAGTCGCCAAGCTGAAATTTTTCGTCACCATGGCGACCTGGCGATTGGGATTTTTCGAGCCCTGGCCATGTCCCACAATTTTTCACTTTGAAATGTAATGTTCTGCAACACCAAGAAAAGCAGTGATGTTCTGGCGGAATTCGAGGATGCACTTCCCATCACATGGGATGCATATCAGAAGTATTTGTTGGGTGAGAAATAATAGAAAATAACTTCCTGAGCACTGCAAATGCATAATGTAATTTTGATCTCGCTTTCTACTATTACAGAATAAATAAAGTGGTTAAAGAGTTGAAGCTTTGGGATGCTAATCATAGTGGGGAGGGAGAGGGGGAGGGGGAGAGAGAGAGAGAGAGAGAGAGAGAGAGAGAGAGAGAAGAGAGAGAGAGAGAGAGAGAGAGAGAGAGAGAAGGGGGAGGGGGTGACATTGGTTGGTGACTTATTGTTTACACAAGAGATACACATAGCAACAGGTGACTCACTGAAGAGATATGATGTCATTCACTGTTGATCAGCATAGCAACAGCTTTACAACATACAACTAAGAAAGCCATTTCTTGTCCCTAGATTGTACTGCGCATTATATACGAGATATAATTTTTTGTCACTTTTCCCTATCAAAAAACAGGAACACGCACGCACATTATACACACGTAAATACAGTACCATTATAATCAATATGGAAGGAAAAATATGAAACTAGTTTATTTATTTATATAATTATGCTGGTTGACATACTAAATTTAAAAACATTCACTGTAGAAAGTACAACTATATGTAACAATTAGCACATTGTCTAAGGGTTTAATTTAGTGGAAAATTAGCATGCCAATTTTACTACAATCACTGAGAAGTTAATTATAGGAGTAAGAGACGTCTGGTTCTTTTTATTAGTAGCATCCAATGTTTTAAAAAAAGGTATAGTACATATTTCCAATTCAAACAAGTGATGAAACTTTTGGTAACATAAATCACTACAATGTCTAGCACAAAGTATATTGTCTGAATTAATGGTACCAAAAGGATTATACTTACTGCACCTATTGTTGTGCAAAAGAATTCAGTTTCTTGGGTGAGTGTGAAATTTCAAATAGTAGTAATAATTTTAAAATTAAAGTAATAACCCGACCCTGTGCATTCACAACTGCCATATACATTAAAGAGTCCTAATACTGGAGTTGGAGAGCATGTACGATAATTCCATATTGTTAATCCATTTAATCATACTACAGAAATCAGTTAAATGAAAATGCAATGTAGTGTGCATCAAACATGATATTGGAAAGTGTGTGATTCATGGATCTTGGGGGTCATGGATGGAAGATCTGAATATAGAGGGCATATGATTAACCATGTTACCTTATGTAAGAATCTTCATCTTATGTTGAGTTGAGCCCATTGACATGATGAGATGATCCATCCATAAGTCAGAGGTCACAGGCCAACCTTCAAAATGTTATGGAGGTTTGAGCTCTGCAGAAGAAGAGGTACAATGAAAATACAAGGATGATCAGATGAGAAAAAGAACAGACAATGTTAGATATGAAGTATAAATTTTTGAAGAGGTTATACTGCTAAGACAGGTTAGCTACAGAGCTTTTTCAAAATGCTCCATCCAGCAAAACAACACACATCAAGTAGCAGCAATATATTCATGCAGTATTATGAATAAATATGCAAAGGAACTTCTTCAGACATCAATTAAATTTGGGAAAAATGTTCTCTCATCCAAGCAAACTTTGATGAATGCACACGCGAAGAGGCCTTCTACTATAAAAACTAATTCTAGAATCTCTCAATGTAATTTAAATCCTAGAATTAGGTACCCACAAAATGGACGAATACTTATGCAGCAGTAAAACAACCACAGCCAATTGAAAGTTCACAAAACAAACCTGACATAAAAAAGGGTGTTGTAGAAAAGCAGAACCTGATAACAGAAGATACATTAACCAGGAGAGCTTGAATCAACGTGATTCATGATGAATAAACACACAACCACATTACCAATTCACAAACAGATAAATCCAACCAATATAAATTTGCCTCAGCTGTAAACACAGTTCAGTGTAGTAGGGTGTCTGCATTGTCCCTTAATTTATATGTATGAATGTATTTGCATGCACATGCATGATAGATAATAGTACTGTAAATTGATAAGGAAAATGAAATGAATCTTGATGTCCAAAATAATGAAAGACCAACATTATTTAACAAAAAATGGAATACCTAACATTTGTTTTAAAAAAATGCATCTTCCATCCACGCTACTGTAACAATTATCTGGTTTCTAAGTATTCATATTAATGATATCTATAAATGTAGCTCATAACTGAAGATTAATGAAGTCCAGTATTATAACAGTTTGAAACAAAGGCAGTTGACTAACACAGTACAAAATAAGCATATTCATAATCAGTTTTCAATGATAAAACTATGTGAAGAAATACACGTACATGAACATCATTCAGCCAAATTACTACATCACATGAATGAGCACGTACTGAAAGTCACCAAGCTGATCATCACCACTTTCAAAAAATTGAACACACAAAATTACATAGTTTACATACTAACACTGCATTCATCCATGCATAAAATCACACACACAGTTAATCTGATGCATAAGTATTTTGTTAGTGCATATTTTCAGTGTCCAAGGGGTGCTCAAGCAAAACTGGGACTTTTAGGTTTACAACTTTGTCAAAATTGAAACTATATTTACTTCTTGATGCAATCGTATTCTACATTACACACTTGTTGCAGTGTTTCACTAATGCCTAGATACCATATTCATGGTAAGATTTGTTAGTATGTTGTAGCCAGGATTTGACAGACTGTTTCACTTAGCTTCTTAGGCAGCTTTCAGACAGGACACAAGTGACATGGCTCCTTCAGACTGAAAAAAAAGAAGTCATTCACTGTGCATGCATGACCAACAGATCAAGGTGACATGGTGCATGCTATTGAGAAAACAGCCTAGTTCAAGTGACACATCCAGCTTGTCATATAACTTTGGTATGAAAGATTGCATTTATTTCTGAAGGTTCATTTTTAAAGTGATATACAGCATGTTTCGTTCAAACCTCCCACATTTCAATTCATCATTGCTAAAAGGTTATGAAACATAATGGAATGCGAGTGGTACTAAACAAAAGAGAAACTCAAAGAATTTTATTCCATGACCTTGAAGTTCACCGTTCTCTCACTATGCAGCACCACAATCGCATAAACCACAATGGCGACTCCGCAACAGTGTACACAATCTGTATTCTGGTATGCAGAGACCAAATCAATCATTACAGTGCAAAGAAATTACCAGAGAGAATATGGAGGTGAAGCACCTGATGGTGACTGGAAGTGTTAATAAACCATCCGGAGGTTTTCAGATTGGATATTATTCATACTACAAACGGTGCACACATAGAGGTGTATTAGAGTTCAGTGTAGAGGTGTATTAGAGTTCAGTGTAGAGGTGTATTGGTGCATTCATGTTTAGTGCTACATGCAATAAAATTCTTTGAGTTTCTCTTTCATCTAGTACCACTCGCACTCCATTATGCTTCATAAGCAATGATGAATTGAAATGTGGGAGGTTTGACTGGAACACCCTGTATGTTGTTTCTCTCTTGTTGCATGTCACTTCAGTTTGAAAGCTGCCTTAAGAACTGTCTATGTTGAAGTGGAAATCACTGTGAGAAAGCTTCAGAATGTAAATGGGGATAAGGTAATATCACCTAGCTGAGTTCCTGTAATATGCAAGTAGTGCAGCAATTGTCCTGTAGAAGAAGGATGATGAAACCAGGCCATAATTCACCTGCACAGCATGATTCCTGACTCCTGCAAATTCACATGTTACCCATTGCTTGTTCAGGATCAAGTGCTCTACACACTTAACATTCACGATGAATATTCACATGAATTAATAATGTGAGATTGCCACTCATGTAAGTACACTTGCCTTTTAAAATGTTTCCACCATTCAAAGCTTTTACTCCAGCTCAATGTCTCATCACCCTATTGTGCTTGAAGTCTTTTGTAAATGTCCATGTACTTCACGCAGTCTTTCACAAGAATCTTTGTGCACTATTACTGCTGTCCACCATTTACAATAACTATCAAGTGGCCCGAGACATATGTGATGATAGAAGATGCTTGTGACTTACCACCATTATTATCTCTTCACGATCGGATTCTTTTCTATGACTATGAAACTAAAGTACCAGCTTGGCTTTAACACCCATTGTATGTAATTCTTGGACAATTAAAAAGCACTTAGCTAGAAGTAAAAAGAAATTCATGCATTAGATTTTTAAAATAAAGAAACTATTTCCCCTTGCATCTACATGATATTTATTGTTCAAATACCAAAATTATGAACAAAATCTGAAACGTAATCAATAAAACCGTTATTCAATGTCATGTTCTTCAAATATAACTAAAACATATTTCATTCAGTGAATATAGGCACAGAAGAAATGAAGCAGTAATCTGATTTATCCAACATTTTTTTGTACAATGTTTATTTTCCTTATTGATTGATTTACTTATCACTCCAATTAAAATAGGCATATATGGAATAATGAAAATTCAAAAATTCCAATTACAACAATAATGTTGAAGCAATGTTTGTTCACAAAGTCAAAGTTTGTCTTAAGATCACCTTATGCAGAGATAGGCTAATCGGGACTGTGCCTACAGTTTAAAGTGGGATTAGAACTACTATGCACCTGCACCAGGATCGAATCTGGGACTCCTAGATTGTAAGGTGACAGTTACCACAATGCCATCAGGGAGATCAGAAATGCTTCTTCGAATAGGGCCAAAATTTTGTTGAATCCTGTAAATTAAGTGCTTTGGAATGGAATGGCAAAATGTTTACATCATGAAAATCATTTCATGTTTCACTTCCTGCTGGGACAATTATACATTTTAAAGAAACACCTGGGTACACAAAAAACTGCATCATGATGGGTTCCACAGACTTTGAATCAAATGCAGAAATGGCAATAATACAACGCTGCTTATACCCACCTGGAGCACTACAAGTGTGAAGGAGAGGTTTTCTTACAACATATCATTATGCTAGATGAGACACGGGCTAAATCATAAGAGCAAGAATTAAAATTCACATTGAATGAACTATGGGTTACCACAAAAATAATTATTTTTATCAGAACCCCCAGCAATGTAAAAGTTATGGTTATTTTCATGTAAGATTGTGATGGTGTTTCCTGATGCATGTCGTACCTCCAGGTTATAACACCTATTTGTAAATTCAACATTACATCAGTTATCTACAAACAACAGTGGCATATTCTCCATGTTACAACATTTACCACTTGTAAACCAATCCTTCTCATATACTTTTATACATTTAGCTTTAATATATGGGAAATCGCTCACTATATATTATGAAAACTATTAAATCAAGCTTTTAAAACTGAATTTTAGTAAATTATTTAAAGTACTTAAAGATTGGTGTATCACTAATCATTCTCCATCGCACCCTTCTGATGAGCAGATTTCATCCTCAATTGTATGCAGAGAGGGTGAGAACTGAAGCAACTGGCTATGTAGAAGCACACAGCTTGCGGGCATCAGTTTCCACATTGCGAAAAGAGTATTATGAGAGAAAACTACTTGTTCCTTTCTGTTGCTGTGCTGCACTTGGCAGAAACAGTGCTGCTACATAAAGGGAAATTTGCCTTCATGAAGAGATATCCATGTCCAATTTTAGGTGAAAATGGAAGTGTTATAAAAAATATCGAAATTGGTGGAAATTTTGAAGTTGTTGGACTCCTGTTTTTGTTTTACTTGCATTCCAACATTGGTGATTTTCTAATTATATATAATTCATCTAGATGGGGTGTATAATAAATATATATATATATATATATATACTGTTGTGGTAAACCAGGACAGATTTTCAGGATAAGCCACTGACAAAATAATGGAGGAAATTTATTTATTTATTTATTTATTTATTTATTCAAAGTTTCAGATACAGCACTTTTAAGGCCATTTTACACTGAAAACTCTAACAAATAACAAGAACAAGTCAAGGTGGTTTAAGGTAAAAACAAGAAAAGTTAAATATAAACATAAGGCATAAACAATGAAACAAATAAAGATTTACATATTCATTTTTAGGGAAGATCGGAAAGTGCTTTCAGGGGCAAAAATGTCTATGTTTATGGGTAAATTATTGTAGAACTGGGGCAGCCTGTGGAATAGAGCGCGCTGTATAAGAGAAAGCCTAGCTGTGGAGGTGTGGAACAATTCAGTGTTTCGGGTCGATCGAGAGGGAACTCTGAAGTTGAATTCTGTAAGAAGAGATTCAGATCTTAATTTCCCATTGATGATTTTATAGAAAAAATTCATATCGGCCATATCGCGTCGGGTCTGCAGTAACTGAATGTTCAAAGTAGTCAGGATGTCAGGTTTCTGAAGATGCCGCAAAGAAGGAATTCTATGACGAACAATGGCGGTAAAGAAGCTGAGGACGGAATCCATGCTAGAAAGATTTGTATTGGAAGCCATGGCCCAGACTGGAGAACAGTATTCGAGAATCGGAGAAATGAATGACTTGAAAAACAGGCTAAGAGAAGTTGGAGTATCAATTTCAGTGAATCTGTACAGGAGGCCTAAGAGGCGCATTGCACTTTTAGTTGTAGCTGCGATGTGTTCCTTAAAGTTCAGCTTTTCATCTATTATAACACCTAGATCTTTTTGGGCCGCAACTGTAGTAATATAATTGTTTTCAAGAACATAATGAGAATGTATTTTTTTCTTTTTTAAAGAGACTGTGAGGGAGGAACATTTCTGTGGGTTAAGTTGTAGATTCCACTGGTTACACCATGTGACAAGTTCGGAAAGAGCATTCTGGAGAATCACAGCATCTTGCGTGGTTGAGATTTCTTTGAAAAGTTTACAGTCGTCAGCAAACATGAGTAAATTGACAGGAAATGAGGAAAGTCTTTGAGGGAGATCGTCCATGTATAGGATGAACAAGAGAGGGCCCAAGACGCTCCCTTGTGGTACCCCAGACAGGACAGGAAGAAAATCAGAAGAGGCGCCTGAAAGGGTGACACGCTGTGTCCTTGAGTGTAAATAATCCTGGATTAAGGAGAGAAATTTGCCATGTATGTTAAATCTAGTTCGTAATTTGTGAATAAGAAGAGCATGGTTTATTTTGTCAAAGGCTTTTGAAATATCCAAGTATATCACATCTAGCTGGGAATTTTTGGAAATAGCCCTAGTGGCATGTGAAAGGAGAACTGAAAGATTAGTCAAGCAAGAGCTACCTGGAAGAAACCCGTGCTGGGCAGTACCGATATGCGGAGATGTAAATCTGAATAATCTGTCCTTAATGATTTTTTCACAGATTATAGACAGAGGTGACAGGAGTGATATTGGTCTGTATGATGTAGCACTATTTTTATCTCCAGACTTGTGAATGGGTACAACGTTGGCTTTCTTGAACATCTGAGGAAACACGCCTTCAGAGAAACACCTATTTAGCAAGAGAGAGAGAGGATGAGCCAAGAAGTCGGCAGTGTTACGGAGGAAAATCGTGGGAATTTCATCTGGTCCTAAAGAGCGGTGTATGGGTAATGAGGCAAGGAGAGATTTAACTTCATGAGAAGAGGTTTTGATAGTTGATAGAGAGTGTGAACAGACCGACTGCACGTCGGGGAGTGGGTTGGTTGAAGCATGCGAGGTGAAGTTTTCGTGAAAGAAACTGTTGAATAAGTGCACTCTTTTATCTCCACAGGCTGATTCCGATTTGTACTTGATTTCCATGGGGACGCGTGGTTTTTGCTTTCTTGAATTTAACAAAGTAAAGAATTTCTTTGGATTGGTAAGGCACTGTGCTGTTACGTTGTCTACGTAGTCCTTATATTTCTTCTTAAGTAAATACTTGGAGTGACGTCTAATGCTACAGAAGGTTTGGTGTGTATGCACATTGGGGCTTTGTTTCCACAGGTTCCAGGCTTCCTTTTTGTTTTTTAGCACCAGGAGAACTTCATTGTCAAACCACAACGGATATTTTGTCGATTTCGGTTTCCTGGCCGGCACGAAGTCATCAATCACGGCGTGCAGTACGTCCACAAACATCTCCACTGATTTGTTGACGTCATCATCCTGCACCAGACACCACGGGTAGAAATGAAGAGCTCGGCGAATGTCCTCCCAGGGTGCATTCCGCCACAGGCGATAAGGCTGCTTTTGCGGTCGAGACTTTCTCTTCTCCACGGGGGGCAGGTACACAAGGACATCTAGCGAGTCGTGGTCCGATGGTAAAATGTTTCTTTCCGGGGTTATTTCTGGATCAGGCAGGGTTGCCAGGACGTAATCTAAGTTGCTGTCACCGCGTGTCTTATGCATGTTGAATTGCTTCAGACCAATACCATTCACGAATGTGTCCATGAACCATTGATCAGCCGGGCAGTTTGGAGTACCAGACGTGGGGGTGTTCCAATCGATGGAAAGGTTAAAATCACCAAAAAGCATTACGTCACCACACGTTAAGGCTGCCAAGACTGAATCCCTGCAGGCTTCCAGAATTTGCACGGGAGAGTTTCTGTTCGGTCGATAGTACGAACCAATTAAAATTTTTCTACCTTTCTCAATGTTAAGTTCAACCCACACGATTTCACAGTCACGGTTCAGATCCTTTCGAATTTTGCTTTTCCACTTCACATTCACGCACACCATCACACCCCCTCCTCTTCCAACTGGCCGATCATTTCGAAAAATATTGAAGTGACTCGCAAAAGGCAATTCATTGTCTGGAACAGTGTCGTTCAGCCAAGTCTCCGTAAACACCAAGCAATCATAGTTTAACAGCTCCGTCAGATGAATAGTACAGTCGGTGAGTTTATTTTTTATGCTTTGAGCATTTTGGTAATAAACTGAGAGGGAGGTAGAGTTCCGTTGGAGAGGCCCGGGGTTCAGATGAACGTCACCACACAGGAGCGCGAGGCACAGGAAGTAACGGTAGCTGGCGAGGGTTGTTGACTTACCTCGAGGGTGCGGCTCCCGTTGTACCGGCGGCCGAGACATGGCTGCGGAGAGCTCGGGAACAATTTGAATAGCAGGAACAAAGTAACTTCTATAACCAAGTATCCAGTTCGTGATTACAGGATCCCTGGCCCACATTGACGAGCCAGGGTGTAACTTAACAGTCTCATGATGTTGAATAACACAAATGGCACAAAACACTACAAGAATACAGGCTGAACTTGAGGAGCGAAGAAACGTACTCCGTCTACCATCCGCCATCTTGGCGGATGGTAGATTAATTCATTGGGTAGATTAATTCATAAATTATTATTTATGTTTCTACATAAATATAAGGTGAAAAAAGTGGCAGTCTAAATAAAGTAACACTGTTACTATAACAGAGAGAAAAAATGATGCACTACAAACTGGAAATACTAGAAGTCATATTTTCAAGGATATTGTGATGTTAACAAGGCAAAAAACAGGTGATTTAAGACTTTTTATTTAGTTATTTATAAGTAATGTGTAAATGGGTACTGTTAAAAACTTAATTATTGTAAAGTAAGTGCAAATAAAGTAGACATTTTATGCTATTTTCAAATGCACAGTTTAATTCATGAATGTCACATTTTCTCCACTATAGCCATGATCAAGAATTATGGAGCCCTACCTATGTGGTTTCACAGCACAGTGCAATGAACAGGGATAGCTTTAGCTTTTGCTCATTTTGAGCCAATTTTGATAATTTTTATTCAATTTAAGATAGTAAATGAACAAATATGGTACATCAACATAATTGTAACAAAATTGTGATAAAATTGGCCATAAATGGCAAAAAAGTCCAATAAGATAATGTTCCTTTTTTCAAAAAGAGAGAAGGAACTGTCTTCTATAGCTGTGATAAAAGGTTACATATGCTAGAAACTGGGTTTATAGTACATAAACAACAAAACCATCTAGTGATAGTATTAAAGATATAAGTTCTAGATTATTGACATTAAAGAGTTAAAGGAGAGTTCTTTAATTATAGCCCAAAAAATGACATAAAAATAGTAATCAAGGACTTCAGTGACAAGATAAGACACTGAAGATGTGTATCAACCAACAATATTTAATAGTCAAAAAATGAAGGTGACTAGTATGATGAAATTGAATGTTACGCGGTTAAGAATTCCAACGGTGGTTAAGAGGTATAGAAGTAAATTGCAAGAGTGATTCATCAGGATGGAACTGGCAGAAGTGGAAAATGTAGATGACAGGTGAAATGGATATAAGCTTAGGATTAGTAATGTAGTAAAGGAAATACTTGGAACACAAAAGATAGCAAAGAAAGAAATGTGGTTCTATGAAAAATAACAATATGTAACCAAAGAAAAGAATGATGTATGTTAGAGGATGCAGCAAACAAGTGCAACAAGGAGAGTTAGGGAGGAATATCAAGAGGAAAGAAGCATTGAAAAGAGAGTCCATAGGAAGAGAAAAAAGGTAATGGACGAAGCAGGAGATGAAGCAATTGGAAAGCCTGTATGAGCAGGATAAAGAAGGATATGAAGAGTATAAGGCAGATGTATAAGCTGGTAAATAATACAAAAGATGTTTTTAAGCCAAGGACAACAGTCTGTAGAAATGAAACAGGCAGTATCGTTAGTAACTGTTATGAAATTTTAGAAAGGTGTAGAAGGCATTTTAATGATGTATTGAATGGCAGTGCAGATGTAGCAGGTATGCTGGAAGAAGGGTTAAATGAAGAAGAGGAAGAGGGAGGAGAAGAGGGCATAGAAAGTCAAACCTTAGATGAAGTATGGGAGGCAGTCAAGATGCTGAAAAATAATAAATCATCTGGGAGAGATAACTTGCAAGCAGAGCTGCTTAAGCATGAAGTGTGTGTCATTAGAGGTTTGAATGAAATAATAAGCATAATTTAGAAAAAAGGAGATGTCAAGTGAATGGAGGATTAGTATCATAGTAACTATCCACAAGAAAGGTGACATGATGGGAGTGTGCAAACTGTCCTGCAATTCAGTGGCGGTGAATAGGGGAGGCAGTTGACACCCCTCTTTCTTTGCCACTTTTGCCCCTGCACTATGCTAAACCTTCTCAAGCAAGGAAAAGTAAGCTGTCCTTGACCCCCTAGTTTTGGCACCTCTCAAATTGTAACAAACTGCTAGTGAAATAGGATAGCTGCAATTGAGAATAATGCCAAAAAAAGTCATTTTTCTTTAAAGATGGCTGTTTAGTGAAAAATCCATTTAAAAAACAGCATTTTGCAACTCGAACATTAAATACGAAATTTGTGCAATAAATAAAAAAAAATAATAATACAGCCTTCACAAAATCAATTTATCACCATCACATATTGACCATTAACCAGCCTCAGCTATTTACAATACATAACAAGTACTGGACACAAAAAGGTTAGATGATACGATGGACACTGCAAACATTTTGAGACAGGCTCTGTTATTGTTCATTGTTTCAACTCCAAAAAAATACCTTCAGCAGCGTCATCTTTGCAGATTCACCAGTGCCAGTTTCAACCTGTTCGGCTTATCGATGTTGCTCAGAGGTCTAGTTTGTTTCCGTCTGTGCCGCATCAGTCACCTGCAGTTATTGAGCTTTCATGCGATGATTTTCTATGGTTTTAAAAGTGGGTTAAACGAGTCCCAAAGCCTTGAGCTATTGCACCAGACTTTCGGGGAGCTTGCTCCTTCATGTTCGGTGGTTTTGAGAATTTAAGAGAGATCGAAACTCATGGGAAGGCAAGGAGAGGAGTGGGCATCTGGCAATTGCAGTGACTGTGGAAAACATGGTACCAGTTAGATATAGTGAAAACACATTTAACTCGTTTATTTCCGAATTATTTACATTTGTACTTACCTTATATGTATAGCGGAACATTTTTCAACTTGGGATTATGTTTTTTTCACTGAAAAAAGTGTAATTTTTCACATTACAAGTATTTATTGGCCGTTGCTAATTCGCTTTCATTACACACAATATGGCGGGCAAATCTTGACTCACGTTGTCTATTGTCAGCTGATATGCAGTGTTTCCAAACTTATGAACCAAAAAATGCCACACAAACTATTCACAAAAGGTTTTTAAGCGAAAATTGATCCACAAACCATTCACGAAAGGTTAGGTTAGGTTCAGTTAGGTTAGCCAAACATAGAAAATTAAATTGGAAAAAAAACAAAAACGCTCACACGTCATCTTGTAAACCTAGCACGTGGTTGCTACACTAACACTTATTAACCAAAAAATGATGGTTTTTAGGCTAACATTGATCCAAGAACCATTCATGGAAGGTTAGGTTAGGTTAGGCGAACAGAAAATTTAATTGGAAAAAAACAAAAACGCTCACACGTCATCTTGTAAAACGACCACATGGTTGCTACACTGCCAGGGGATTACATATTCGAATGCACAGAACATTTGATTCACGTAGTCGACGGTAATGGTGGCATGAGCTATCGTGCAACGGAGATACATTAATGTCGAAAATGACATTATTTACCAGCCAAATAAGTTGCACGAATGGAAAGAACACTATTCCCAGCTTCCAAAAGTGCACAGGAACTCAATTCCGTAAGTACTTTCCCGTCATTTCTCCTGTAAATTTGAAGAAATCTGTTTTCACTATATCTAACTGTTACCGAAAACATTGCTGCTGTGGAAAAAAGGTTCATGAAAACAATCAAATGACATTTAATGACAATGACATTGGATCGCCAGCAGTGTTCAAGATCCTGCACAATTACTTACGAGTCAGGAAAGTTGCATCCTGATAGGTTGACAGATGAGAAAAAGCATGTTCATGTTGAATAGTGCAAAGAAATGCAGGCAACACTAGATGCATTTCTGACATCGTTACTGCTGATGAAACCTGGATTTACCAGTTTGATCCACAGATTGTGTGTCAGTCGACAGTGAGGATTTTTCCCGATGACATTCCACACACAAAAGTGAAGCAGCCCCAAAGTGTCTGAAAGAAAAAGGTGGCAACTTTCTTTTCCAAAAGTGGTCATGTCACATCTGTTCCCTCGGAGGATCAAAAGACTGTGACTGCTCACTGGTATACAACAGTTTTCCTACCAAATTTTTCAAGAAGCTTCAAGAACGGCGAACAAGGACACGATTGCTAGGGACTGTCTTGCATCATGACAATGAATCCACCCACACAGCCAACATCACCATTCAGTTCCTGGAGTCCACAGAAGTTTAACTTATTACTCATCCACCTTACAATCCTGACCTGGCCACATGCGATTATTTCCTGTTCCCGACAGTAAAAAATCACATGTGCAGAAGAACGTTTTCCATCTCTGAAGAAACTGTCCATGCCTATGAATGTAAACTTGCAGCACTTGATGAAAATGAGTGGAAAAACTGGTTCCAAAAATGGTTTATGAGAGTGCAAAAGTGCATAGAATGTCATGGTGAGTACTATGAGAAAATACAGTAATGAAAATGATTTTATCTTTCTTAATTATTATTAGGGCTGAGCCGATACCAGTGGTATTGGTATCAGAAAGTATCGGTTGGAATTCATTTACCGATACCAGCGGATACTTTTCCGCATTTTGGTTTTTCACGGGGTCTGAAAAAATGTCGCGCGACATTTTCACGGAGTGTAATTATCCTGGAAATTGTGCAAAATTCAAACTTTCCTCTTATTTTGCACTAATTTTGCATGAGAACTGTAATTTGTACACTATCTATTTTCATATTCTGATGAAATTCTTGAATATTCTAAACCCTATTTCTTGGTAAATTAATGCATATACAGTAGAGCGTCGATTATCCGAACGTCGGTCAACCGAACGACCGCTTAACCGAACTGTGTACTCGCTCGCACCTGTTACTCTCCCACCCTACCGTCCATCACCAATGCGTATGTAATATGTACATATTTTTGATTAATAAACTATACCACATACTATATATTCCTACTAAAGTTGCCTTTGTACGTTACTTTGTAATACTTAAAGAGATGCCTGTTTTTATGAATAAATTTACTGTACAGTACTTCTTTTTGGCAAATAAACATGTACAGTTCGATTATCCGAACAAACCAGTTTTCCGAACACCCATGTCCCCCAATTACTTCGGATAATCGACGCTCTACTGTAATTGGAAAATAATATTTACACACCGATGTTGATCAAAATTTTGAACCAATTTTAATTGTTGCAATTTTCAAGTATCAGCATCGGTATCGGTGGGAATCGGTTCAAAGTGGTATCGGCTCAGCTCTAATTATTATGCACCTCAAAACTTTCATAGTGACCCTCGTATATGTGGCATGTTAACTTCAAATGCACCAACCTATAGATTTTAATTAAGAACAGAACCCCAACTTTAAAATCAAGACACCAAATTTAAAATTTTGATTCATGGGGTCAACAACATTAATTTTAGCACAACAATATCATTAGTATATATGTAAGTGTGTGTATGTATTAGTACATGGTATGTGTTGAGATGTCTACACACAAACAAAATATTCCAGTCAAAGGATACAGTTTAGCAAACTGTTACAAATCAATCTGTTTAAGGGTAGAATGTATGTTCAGCTAACACAATTAGTCACATGTAATGCTGAAGAACATACAAAATGAAGTGAATAAAGGCAGACAGGTGAGAATAGAATGAGTCAAGTATAGAGGAATACCAATACCTTCACTACTGTCCAACACATCTTCAAATAGTGTTGAGAGTGATCCTTGCATAATTTTTGCAAGGAACAACTGCCAACCCTCACAGAAAACATACTCACTTCTGAACTAAACTATCTTTAGCATTTTTTCCTTCCAATCCTCCTGTCATGAATGTGGCAGAAGACTATGATGATATAAATTGTTCTGTTCAGAGAATAAATTTCACGAGAATAATATGCCGAACATGTAGAAACACATTTTTTAATGGCATTTGAAAAAGTTTGCCTTAAGTCCACTTTATGCTCAAACAAGCCAATCCTAGTTTAAAGTGTGATCTGGAGCACTGCGGAATGTGCATCCACCAGGTATCCAATTACAAAATGACAGAATTACCACTACATCAATAGGGAGAGTTGTGTTTTATGACAGGTAAACAGGTAAAAAAAGGTATTATGACAGAGTGAGCTTTCTTCAGTTGTACAAATTTAATTACTTGATTTACAAAAAAAAAAAGGTAAAAAAAGGTAAAGTGCTCCCCTGTGCATAGCACTACGCCATGAAGGCGTATAGGGGGTGTGGGGGTAACGCCCCACACTTTCTTGATCCAGTCGTGAGTGGGGGTGATGTGATCAGCATCACGCCCCTGACCGCCTTTACCCCCCAGGGTTTCCCCCAGGTACCCATGTTATTCGACACTGGGTGGGCGCCGGGGGCGCTTCCATCGTTAGAAAAGTTCCCGGATTTGAACCGGCCGGGGATCGAACCCGGAACCTTTAGCATGGTAGTCAGACGCGTTACCGACTGAGCCACCGCGGCCACTTGATTTACAGCAAATCCAAATTTGTGGCAACTAAAAAAAAAAATGCTACCTAAAAGTACCTAATATTTTTTTCAGACCAACATCTAAATGCTACTTTTTCGTCATCCTTTTTACTTTTAGAGTGCATAGGATTAGAATGTAGACATGCATTTTTAAGACTACAACCAGAGACCTTCAAAAGCACTTTGTACTACTCACCCATGCCCACTTGATCACTGCAACATATTTTCCTGCTGCTTGGTCCAGTCGAACGAACAGGTAAGACAAGTTTACCTGATTTTTGCCACTCAAACCTTAGGAAATCCATAAGTTTTCTGCAAGACTTAGCAAGTCTTCAATACTCAGCTAACACACACTCCGTGCAGGTTAATTCATGTTCTGAGCAATGACTCACCAGTTCCAAATGTGGATTCTTTGCAGTAACCACTGCCAACTCTTGCACTTTTACGAAGCTCATAAAATTACGAAATGCTGCAAGAGCTTTCCATCAACCCAAGGAAACAAAAATCTCAAATCTAGCCCTTTCAGTGCAGACAGCATATATTCTATTGCCAAGAAAGGCACATCAAAATTTTAGCTTTATTTAAATGATGCATCAGCAACACACTTAAAATCCATTTACACACTTGTTTTCTTCTATGATATCAAAACATGTTCTAATCAGCAACATCATAAAAGACTTTAAGAAGGCATAGGTTTATGGAAATGAACATATAACACAATACAAAATCCTGTTTACATGTTCATTACCTGGAACTGGTTGCTGATTTGAATTACTATTGCTGCTGTTGTTCCCATTGTTACTTTCATTTGAGTTATCTCCACCTCCAATCCAGGGACTGATGTGATTCAAAGACACTTGTTCAATAAAAGAAGTTCCATATTTCCTGAAATACCACCATTCAAATATCTGAAGAAGAAAATGAGACAAAAAATTAATTACATCACCCCAAATGAGAGGACAGAATATTAATTACATCATCTAGAACTTATACTTGATGAAAAATATGATATAAAAAACAGGGTTGTTAAAGGTCCAGGAATTTCAAATAAATTCAATTCTGGTCCAGGAGAGAAAATCAGCTCTGGGCTGTAAACAAACTTTTTATCTGTAAAGTATTTCAATTTGGTCCAGAAACACTTTTTTCCGATCAATTTAAATATGGTCCAGGAACCTCTTTTCCAGATGGATTTAAATACATTCCAGGAACCTCTTTTCCTGATCAATTTAAATATGGTCCATGAACCTTTTTTCTGGATAAATTTAAATGTGATCCAGGAACCTTTTTCCTGGATCAGTTTAAATAGGGTTCAAGTTCTGTATTGAAATGAAACAAAACAGAACTTGGACCGAATTTAAATTGTGCGAGAAAAAAGGTTCCAGTCCTGGATCTTAAACAGGGCTGTAAAAGGTCCAGGAATTGTAAATAAATTCTATTCCTGTCCGAGAGGGAAAATTAGCAAGTGTAAATGGGTTCTAGACCATAAAGAACATTTTTATGTTTAATGTATTTCAATTGAGTCCAGGAACATTTCTTCCAGATGAATTTAAAATACAATCTTTTTTTTTTTCAGATCAATTTAAATACAGTCCAGGAACCTTTTTCCAATAAAACAATACACAACTTGGACCAAACTTAAATTGTGTGAATTCCGGTCCTGTTGCAGAACCCAATGAAACCCATTAGAATTTATGGATTCCTGGACCTTTAACAACACTGATAAAGATCCTCAAATATACCCAGACTTTGTTATTTATTTTAATGCACATAGCTGTTTAACATCTACTTAATATTTATACTGCACAAATCTGTAATAATATTTAGAGAAGGGTGAGTATCACGAACCACAAAACTGGGGTGGGGGCTTTCTAATTGTTTTTCTTTACATTCTTGTGGCCTCCCCAATGGTGCAGTGGTTGCCTTGTAATAAAGGGGTCCCAGGTTCGATACCTGGTGGAAGCGCATAGTGGTTCGGATATCACTTTAAACTGTAGGTCCAGTCAGGGCTGGATTTATCTCTTTGCAGTCCCTAGGCCAAACAAGCTCTGCCGTCAGCTAAAACATCAGCGCATGCAACCGTGTACAATTCAGAATGCCAAACCGAGGAAGGGGGTTTGCATGGTGCGACACCCAAATTTCAATGGAAATAAACATAATAATCTGGAGTTTGCCCCTTCTTCTCCCACTATTTTGGAGAGAAGCCGCAAACTTTAGTATTCTTTTCAAAGAATGGATATTTCTCAAGAGAATGAAACATGTTTCATGTTCTTGGGTGCCATACAAGTTGAATAATAAGCCAAAATGTGATTTTTTTAATGAAAAATAGGTAATTTGCATTTTTGGAGGAATAACAATATAACAATAACTCGGGCACTATGGGAGCAATCTACTTCGGATAAGTTTTGTTTTGCAGCTAAAACATCATAGCATACAACCGTGTACAATTCAGAATGCCGAACTGAGAGAAGGGTGGTTTGGGGGAGCGACCTCCGAATTTCAATGGACAAAAAAAAATCTGGAGTTTGCCCCACTCTTCTCTCGCTATTTTGGGGAGTAGGCACAAACGTTAGTATTATCTTCAAAGAATGGACGTTTCCAAAGAGATTAAAACATGTTTCATGTTCCTGGGTGTCATACAAGTTGAATAATGAGCCAAAATGTGAAACACTGTTCGGAAATGTGGCATGGATATGTTGCGGAGAGGGGGGAGGTTGGTCATCAATATTAATTTCCCAGGCTTGCTCCAGACTTGTGTCAGAGATTCCACCCAAACATAAGAGTATGAAGGTCCAAAACGCACATTCATTTCGTAATCAGCACCACGATACCATATGGTATCATCGGGCGAGTACGACCTTACTCTGATGATACCATAGTAAAGGTTAAGCCTCTAAATATTACGTGGAAAATGCATTGAATTATCAATTTTTTTCTTGTCCATATGGGAGTAGTAGGGGGACTTGTCAACAGATGGAGGGGATAAGAGCAGGCGGTGCCGTCCGATAATTGTCGGACGTCGTAGTAAGGCATTTTGTTGGTCAAACTGAAGGAACATTGAAACAAATAGGTTCCATTGATATATACGATTTTTGTCGAATATCGCCACCCGACAAAGTACCTCACTACAACATGCGACAGAAATTGCATGAACTGCAACATCCAACAAAAATCGAATGAATAAACAAGAAGAGCTTTAGACTGCAAATATGCTGCTCGAATTTTGTTACTCTTCTGACTCACTTCACCTTATTTAATGTAGCAGTGCTTACGAAGGTTTTCTTTCATCATCCTGACGTATTACTGGTTTCGCACAAGTTAACATACGTTTACAATGACTTGCACTATTCTTAGATGTCAAGAAGAATCCAACCAAATAGGATATATATTGAATACGAGGGTCACTATTTATATTTTGAGCCTTGGCAACACTGATTGAAGTTAGGCGCGATTTGACGTTTGCACGGAATCGTCTGGCATTATTGACCATAACGTACTTCAAATGTTTTGTCAATAGCTTCATTTGTGTTGTTTATGTTGCCTTGGAGATTGCGCGACAACAATAAAATGGAATTAACTCGTGAACATTTTCGTGCGATGATATTTTACGATTTTCGACGTGGATTATCAAGACAAGAGTGAATCGATCAACTTACTTCCACATTTGGCGATGAAGCCCCATCCTTTGCCACTGTGAAACGCTGGTATAACGAATTTAATCGTGGCCACCATTCGCTCACCGACGAGATTCGCGAAGGTCGTCCAAAATCAGTTGTTGTTCAAGAAAACATTGATGCTGTGCAAAACCTAATACTGCAAGATCGTCGTGTGACATACTGTGAGATTGAGGCAACCATAGGCATTAGTTCCACCAGCATATATAAAATATTACATGATCATTTAGCTGTGAGAAAGGTATGTTCTCGTTGGATCCCACACAATTTGACAAAAACTCAAAAAGATGCTCGCATCAATTGGTGCAAACAAATGCTCAATAAATACAATCGTGGTGCTTCAAAAGACATATATAAGATTGTAACAGGTGAGGAATCATGGATATATGCATATGAGACGGAACGTAAACAGCAGTCGACTGTATGGGTGTTTCAAGATGAACTCGAAGCACATCGAAACAAATGGTCGCCTGTTTTTTCTGGAAAACTGGTCATGTGGCAACTGTGTCTTTAGAGGAACGTACAATGGTCAACTCTGAATGGTACACAACAATTTGTTTGCCAGAGGTCTTCGGTCAAATACGGAAAACAAACAAACGCCGTCGGATCATTCTTCATCAAGACAATGCCAGCTGTCACACATCTCGTCTAACAACCGACTTTATGAACAGTCAAAAAATCGAATTGATGGGTCATCCGCCGTACAGTCCTGATTTCTTACCCAATGACTTCTTCTTGTTCCCGAATGTCAAGAATAAATTGAGTGGACAACGATTTTCGTCGGCGGAAGATGCCGTTGATGCGTTCAAAAACCATATTATGTAGGTGTCTCAAGAAGATTGGAAAAACTGCTTTGACAAATGGTTCGAACGAATGCAAAAGTGTATTGACCATAAAGGAGAATACTTCGAAAAACAATAAAGCAGTTTTCAATGCCAAATTCCTGTTTTTTCATTGTTAGGCTCAAAATATAAATAGTGACCCTCGTACTATCATGAAAAAGTGAAACATAAATCTGCATTGGTGAACGTTATAAAAATTGGCAAGTGCATGCTCCCAACCTCAAATTTACTGCAACACTACTACTGCAATGAAATTAACGCCACTCTCTGTCCTGTCTGTTTAAACTCATGAGAGATGGTCATTAATCTCTCACTGAGTAAGGTTAATGTCCAATATTATGAAATAAAATACTAATAATAAATACGTAAATATTTTAATATCATATTTAATCAAATCATTCGATCATAAAAGCAAATCACTTTCTTCAAGAATTGACTTTTCACTGCCAGTACTGCTAAATTATCATTTTCCATCTACTGATTTATACGAGGGGTGGCCAGAAAGTAATTTCTTAGTAGTAGGGACATTGATTTTTCGCAAAAGCCAAAACCGTGAAAAATGGTAATTGCTGTGAAGTTATGTTTAGGATGTCTGGTGCAGTGATGTCTGGACACATTTTACACCCATTCGAATATCCAAATAATGCGAATTTGGCATAAAATGCGAATTGTTGGCATTTTTAGCGATTTTTTTTTAAAGAAATGTCCTAAAACAACCAAAAATTCTATGAAATCCAACATTCTTGTCTTTTCTAGGCCATGTTTGTGTACATAGAACATGCAAGTTTTCCAACATTTTACTCAAGAGCAAACTATAGAGTTATACGTACATGGAATAACTCCGACAGCCACATTAAATCATGTATTTTCCACGATTTTTTCGACCCCTGCGGGGGAGAACCGGGATGTTTTCCACCTATTCAAACTGCTCCGGTGCCCACCCAGCATCATATGAAGCTGGTACCTTGAGGAAACTTTGAGGGATAAAGGTAGCCAGGAGTGTGGTGCTAATCACATCACCCCTACCTTCAGCCATGATCAAGAAAGTGTGGGGCCCTAACTCCACACCCCTACTATACACTTTCAAGGAAAAGTGCAGGGGAGCACTTTACTTCTATTTTCTCAAAAATCTGTTCCAACATATCAAACTGTCACGAAAATACGTAGACCATGCGACCTACAATTTAAAATAATAGTTTAAAAGCACGAATTTTGGGAAACGTAACACTAACAAGTCAAAAAAAGATAATGCCAATTTTTGGTGCCATAATATATCGGTATCTATCCCGTGAGATTGATTGATTTAAGTTTTTTGGGTGCGTCGCCACTTATGGTCATTATGCACCCTTCAGTATATATGGCGAAAATTCCATTATCTAAAATCCTTACCTTAAAATTAAAAAAAGGGGTATGGAAAATAACTTTCCCAAAATATCTTTCAAGATATCAAACTCTCATGAAGAAGCGTAAGCCATGTGACTTACAATATGAAACAGTGGTTTAAAAACACCATGAAGGTATAATTTCAGATATTTGCCAGAAAATGCGCTAAAATGAAATTGTGAATTTTGGGGAAAATAACACCATATAGTAAAAAATAAAAAATAAGAAAATAAACCAATTTTTTAAAAAAAATAACAAAATATCAAGGTCCCTACCGATTAGGCATAAATAAAACAAGAATATCAGTTGTAATTTATTGCATTAGTAACAGTGAGTCCCTAACCTAATTTTCTGCATAATCAGCACCATTGTTCTGGCATTTGTCATAGCATGGCACTAAATATTGTATGCCCATGGTATATGTGTCTGACAGCAAAGACTGGAACTATCTCTACCGCAGCGTAGCTGTCAAATCCTTGCCCTGCCAGAAACCTCTTCAGTTAAGCAAAGAGATGAAAGTCTGAAAAAAGCTCCAATGGTGCCTATACGCAGCACTAGTGGTCGGAGAGCGACACACACACATGCAGGCAGGAAGAAGTGGCATGTAACTGTAATCTGGTACAGTTCTAGGTTAAAGATTGCAGTTCTCATACAGTCTCCCACCGACTGCGATGTAGCCTACATTGCACGCTCAGAATTTGGCACAGAGCCACCAGCAATCGTGTGAGGTGTGCAGACTGGACGTCGTGAGTGATAGTATGGTCAGACGATGGTACAGACAATTCATGCCAATCGAATGTGCACAACCCCATACAGCTGAGTACACACAGGCCCTTTGCATCACTTCAGGTGAGAGATCTTGGACCACTCCCTTTACAGCCCTGGCCTTGAATGTACAGGATTCCCCTCATATATGAACTTTCAGAAGCTTTTATTATTAGAGTGTTCCTGTTTTAATGTGTGGTTAGCTAAATCAGGTACCTATACAATGCAATTCTGTAAATTCCTTGCGTTAAATTTCTAATACCTACATACCCTTTTCATCAGCAATAATGGTATAACTGCATGTTGTCAGAAGCAAAGACCTAAACACTAGAGCAGTAGTTCTCGACCTTCATGAAACTGTGGGCCAGTAAATTCATTATTTAAAAGTAAATGCCTGCATCCCAAGAATTTTCCATGTAAGTACGTTTTCAGTATTTAAAATATAATGCTTGAATTGACACGTACACTATATAGCCAAAAGTCACGGACACCTAAGTGAATGTGGCAGTAGTGTCATGGTCTGGGGCTATTTCTCCTGGTTTGGGCTCAGGACATTAGTTTTTGTCAATGGCAACATGAACAGTGGTGTTTATAAGGACATTTTAGACAATAACGTGTTGCCCACACTGTGGCAACAGTTTGGAATGGGCCCTTTGCTCTATCAGCATGATAATGCTGACCATAAAGAAGGGTCTATTGCATCGTGGTTTGAGGACAATCAAGGTGGGTGTGCTTAGCTGGCCCACTCAAAGCCCCCACTGGAACATCTTTGGGATGAACTGGAGTATCGGTTGCATGCTACAGGACAAATGGGGGAAAAAATCCACCAGGACTCTACCAAACTTAGTGGTAAGCCTGCCCCGAAGAGTAAATGCCGTAATAATAATGAAGGGAGGTCTGAGATCTTATTAGTTACCTGGCTGGTGTCTTTGGAATGAACAGCACTGGGTGTCCGGTGACCTTTGGCTATATAGTACATAGTGCACCTTTGAAATTAAATATTGATAAATAAATTCTGGCATAACCATAAAGAGTAATAATAGTTCGATTACATGTAGGCTTGTTGACAAGTATAAAAATATGAATGATGAAGCAGTAACATCATCTTCTTGTAATTAAGTGATCTTGGGTTTGATACCTGATGCAGGCACATGGTGGTGCAGATTCCACTTTAAACGGTAGGCCTACTTTAGTATTATACGGACTACCTCATTTCAGACCGTTTGTTTTCTGGGAAAGCAAAAGAAACACTTATGGACAAAATAGGAACACTGTATTTGAAAGTTTACAATATATAAATCATACAATTAACCTTTTGTTAAATGTGATTTTCAAAAGTCAGATATATCACCAAGAAGCTTGTTGAAAGCATCCACACCAGAGGCAGCCACCGCTGATCGCCACATGTATTCCGCCAAATATGATTCCCACTTATCGAACCTAACCTAACCAAATGACTCATGTTTGCGAGGGGAATATAATTTAACGTAGACAAATGAGGTAGTATGTATAATACTAAAGTACCCTTTAAATTGTAGGTCCAGTCTTGATTAGTCTATTTGTGCATAAAATGGACTTAATAAAAACAAGAACTCATAACTCAAATATGAAAATAATCAGATACGTCCTAAATGGTAAAAACACAAGATCTTTACATGATGTTGAAGGCATATTACAGCTGAGAACTGTACCAACAAACTTCATAAAGCCAAAAGAACATTGTGTTTAAATCTTGAAACATTGCACATATCAATACTTTATTATATGAACAAATTAGAGGTTCAAAGACGTTGTAATTCCTCAGTTTGGGCTTTTTTTTAGAGTGTAAATATACCTTGTTGGGGTGAAGCATTTGCTGCATATAAGCGAACAACAAACTGAGGCAACATGATGCACAAAATTGAGAAAATGGCTCAGTCTGAGCAAAACGCAAGTGACACATGCAGCTTGTCATGTCACTTTGGTTTGAAAGGTTCAATTGATTATTGAGGGTTCACTTCCAAGCAACATGTGTTGCTTGTTGCTTCGGTGTGAAATGCCTCTTAGGGGCATAACTCCTTAGCTGGCAACACTAGCAGGTCAAAATTTTGTCAACAGATGCATAACATAAGTATTTGCCATACATTTACATGAAAAATTATATGCACCTGGCAACACTACCATTGCATACCAGCTGCCATAGCTTGTTTTGCAATGGCGATAGTGAAACATAAATGTGGCTACTAGACATGCTGATTTTGTCGAGACTGCATATTCTTTTTAATCCCTATGCCTGCTTTTTATTACAGTTTGGACATTAAATGTACCAATATATCATTAAACAAATCACATAGGCTATCATAGAGTTAATAAATTTATATGAATAATTCGTGTACTTCAGATACTTCTGATTTCGCGAAATCAATGCACTTTTCAAATACACCGCAATGTACAAAAAAAAAAATCATAGCACGAGAACAAATTGTCATAGAGAATTGAATTTAGTATTATCTTTGTACTGATTGATAGTCCTCTCAATGGAAGTGTATTTACATTCCCTCCCAATGATGAAAGTTATAAAATAGAATAAAATTTTACCAAAACAATCTTATTCAGTAGTCAGCATGGCCATCAAAGAAAACTGAAGCGAATGAAAAATGTGTTGCGTAGTATTGTAATGTTCCTACAATCATGCAAACTTACATTAAAAATAGTTAAATATTTCTTTAAAAAGAAGCAGTATATCAATCTTAATACATAAAACTGGTTCAAGCATCAGCCCCGTGGATGTAAATCATTTAATTTTTCAGGCAATCACCACGAAAGACCACTCACTCATTGACGACATCTCCCCACATCTTAGAAAAGCCCATAAAATTGAATATTTCTTGTTAAATTCTAGTCCATTTTGATATCTCACATGATCCCTTATCCATTTAAGAAAATTATGTAGACTCCAAGATGGTGGCCTTCAATATGGTGACAGTCTTCATAGCATGACCTGTATGGTTTTCATCCACCTTGTCTGTCTTTCATAGGTGTGGCTCCATGCTTTTGGCCCACCCTGTATACATATGTATTTAAATTGTGTAAATATATGCTGTAGCATGAAAATACACCAAGGTAGTTTTCTTTAATAAAAGGGTTGATCAAATGAAAAGGTACAAAACAACACTGTCGGTGTAAATGAATACTTTATTCAAAGTATCCTCCATAGGCCTGAGCACATTGATCCCATTGATGAATGAGCCGAATGATTCCTTTTTCCCAGAATTCCTTTGGCCGTGACGCGACCCAGTCCTTCACAGCATCCTTGAGTTCATCGTCCGAGGTGAAGCGCTTTCCTTTGAGATGCTTTTTCAGGGGACCAAACACATGGAAGTCACAGGGGGATAAGTCCAGACTGTAGGGCGGATGGTCTAGCTGCTCCCACTTGAACCTGGCCACTTCCGCGTGTGTGACCCTGGAGACGTGTGGACGTGCGTTATCATGGAGCAGAACCACACCCTCCGTGAGCAGCCCCGGTCGTTTGTTCTTGATGGACCTGCATAGGCTGCGGAGTGTCTCACAGTACACATCAGAGTTAATGGTTCGTCTGTGTTCAAGGAATTCCACAAGTAGCGGACCTTGCACATCAACAGTCGAATTTGCCAATGTTAACGCCATCCTGTCCGAACATGCACTGCTGCATCACTTGGACGGCGCTCTGTATCGGAGCCTCTGCTCTCTCCTGCGCATGCGCGTTCCCCTGCATGCTCCGATGCCGTGTGGCAACTCCAATCGCACCCCTACATATCACGCTACGTTCTCCCATTGCGGCATCGGTATTATATAAACGATTCCGTTGTTACGACGTTTCGTGCCCTTTTCATTTGATCAACCCTTTTAGTAATAAATATAATCAATATCATTCTTTGTTGGCAGTTATAATAAATCAAAGAAAGTCTTTGTAATTGGTCATATCCGTGTTTTTAGTTAGTAACTATTAACGTAAAAAGGTAAAAAAAGGTAAAGTGTTCCCCTGTGCTTAGCACCATGCCATGAAGGCGTATAGGGGGTGTGGGGGTAATGCCCCACACTTTCTTGATCCGGTCGTGAGTGGGGATGATGTGATCAGCACCACGCCCCTGACTGCCTTTACCCCCCCAGGGTTTCCCCCGGGTACCCATGTTATTCGACGCTGGGTGGATGCCGGGGCCATTTCCAACGTTAGAAAAGTAACTATTAACGTATTAAAAAAAATAGCATAACTTTCCATATAAGCTATTGAAACCCACAACTTTTTTTCTCATAATATGTTACAACATACTTCAAGGATTATTGAAAAATAAATACAGAGGTATAAATTACTGCCTTTGGCGAAAATATGAATATCTGTAATTTGAGTTGTTGTTTTTTTTTAATATATTTTCTTGCCAGTTGAGTGTTGATTGTCATGGAGGCAGCTGTGGTGTGAGCGATTATGTTCAACATGCCATGTTTGATTCAACAGAGTTGCAATAGCGGATGCCTATGTTCACACAGGTTAATTCCAAGAAGCATAGGATTGTTTTGCTAATCTGTTTCTGAATCAACCCTGTCCAGCAAAAAGCAGTATACATGGCTCAGTGTGGAAGTGGCGTAAAACGTCATGTGACCAATGCAGGAAAAAATACATAGCCAAATTTGTTATGCCATCTATGCAAGGATTCTATGAACTCCAAAGTAATCAACAGGGAAGTTATCCCAGTACGCACACATCAGCTGCACACGTCAATGTGTACTGAAATTACTTCACATGAAGCCACACCAAGTAACAGCAGTGCACGAGTTACAAGTGGGAAATGAGGATAAGCATATGAGATATTGCAATTGGCTACTGAATGTGATTGTAGATAGCCATTTGGACCCACTGAAGTACTAATAGGTGTCCCAATAAAATTGGATGATTTAATTGTGTAATAATCATATAGTCAAAGTGAAGTACAGACATTGCCATTAAGTATGGAATACAATATCTGACAAATATCCCCAACAACTTTTGGCATATTTGCAGCTCAATTTTGCCAATGACACATCATCTCAGTTTTTACTCTGGAATTGTTTGAGGATTATTGACTGAGGATTATTGAAATTTTATGTAATCTCACAGGAAGAAATTGCCTGGTGTTAAACTGCAAGATCTTGGGGGACTTTATTGGTTACCTTTCCATGAGATCAGGAGATCAGATGGTCATGGAACTTCTGTAACAACAGCTAAGTCGATTCACATGAGTTGTTACAGGTGGCGAAGTCCTGCTGAAATCACATGTCTGAGATCCAAACCAAGCAATTCCAGCCACAAAAACTCCATAATTATGCTAAGACAATATTCACCATTGATTGTTACTGTATTTCTGGACTCGTTTTCAAAGAATTTGGAGCCATCTTACCACTCATTACCAAATGATCCCCCATAACACTATACTGTCTGCCTGAGGGAGCCCACTAAAGTCCCAAATGAACTGTAAATACCTACTCCTTCATGGACATGACTCGTTAGTACATAATTGCAATGGGAAGCATGTGGTCCCATCAAGGCCACTATTATCCACCATACAGTGTGCATCGAGAGCGTGTATCCAGATAGGTGTCAGGTTGGTTGAGTTGGTTTCCTAGCTTCCAGTGAATCATGCCTGTCAGCACAGATCTCGACTTTCCAACCTTCTACCTTCAATTCCTCTCCTTCCCCAATATCTACCTTAAGATCAGATTAGATGGTAATGGTTCCGAATATTTTTCAAACTTTCATAGGAGAAAGACGAAGTACTGCAGAATTGTAGAAATAATTGTTACAGTAAATTTGAAGCTTTCTGCAAGTAATAACCCTGTTTGCAGTTCCAAAAAGTCCTTATTTATCTAAGAAAAAAGATGTAAAAATATCCCCGTTTCCCACCGACAAAGCATTCCACAGACTACTGAGAACACTAGACTCGAAGGGGTGTCATGCTTGAGACTAGCACAAACAATATAGGATATTGAAAGCATTTAGGGAAATTATTGTAATGCTAAGAGCCCTAAACCTGGCCAGCCTAACCTAACCATGAAAGCATTTGGAGATGTTATTTGAATACTAAGAGCCCTAAACTTGACTCACCTTACCTAACAATGGAACCTGTTCACACCACATACATGTGACCTAAATGGCAGCAGAAGTCCATAACCAAGACAACAGTAAACAAATGGCTGGTTGCAAGAGAAGAATCATATAGGAGTATACAGAAGTGAAAAAATATTCTCAAGCCAATAAATAGAAATCAATCCATGATAAAAATGCCTGTGTACTATGGTGAAATCAGAATTTGATTGTTTAAATCTGAATGGGTCGATTAGATGAATACTGCCAGGTTTCATATAAAGGGGCAATACTCTACTTTTTCACCAATAAATACAAATTACAAATGGAGAATGACTATTGGCAAGTACCTTAACCTTGAGTGATGAGTCTCTCCTGCATGTTAACCTCTCAGGATGGGACTTTTCAAGTGCGTGTTTTTCAAATTTGCCTCGACGTACAAAAAGAGAAAAAAGTAGCTAAATAACTATTTGTCATAGAGAGATGAAATCGGTTTGGCTTATTTATTTTCTTGAAATGACAGGGCTTTTTAGGGGAGGTGAAATTGATATCTCACAATAATTAGACAGGTTTACCAGTTGTCCCGAAAAAGTTAAACGAGGGAGTATATTGTTAATTCAAATGCATTATCTGGAGAAGATTAATATACTCTTTCTTATACATTACTATTTACATAGTGTTCCACAGGTGCACTATTCAATCCATTCACTCTCTAATTTAAATAAATGTGCACCTATAGCTTGCACGGTTGGCACTTTCTTAACACAGATATAGCATCAACTCTACTGCATGCCTACATGGTACATAATAAGATTCAAAGAGTGAAAGGTTCCCTCTTGACCACAATAAACCAAGGGGTAGCATTCTAACGAGTTTCCTTATGCAGGATGCTCTATGTTAGGCTGTTAAGTAACACCAAAAGCCAATGTCCATTTCCAAACACCACTGATCTGGAGAGAAACTTCTAACCATTGAAAAATGGTTTTTCTCATGAAATTTGGTCCTCCTACCAGATGATTACAAAGAAAGCATCAATGTGATACAAATTGTGTCTGAGGCATCTCAGAAGACAGTGGGCATTTTAAATGAACAGATTCTAACACGTGCAAGCTTCCGTCTTGGCAATAACATAACCAAGGGTAAACAAAACTAAAAATAAGTCAGGCCCCAGCCCCTTTTCCTCAGGAGCCAGTTCTTAAAGTTTATTATTATTATTTTGCAAATATGGGCTAACAAAAACACAAATCCAAATAAGATAAAGCTACACGTATTGAAAGTGTGACCTGAAAATATTTAATTTATTAATAAATACAAGATTGGATTAAAATTAATTAATTCTTGGGCCAGGATAGCCTTCCTAAAGAAAGCTCTACTGGTAACAGCATAAATAACTATGCAATACATTCTAATATATGACCAACTCCTACCATATTGCAGATTTTAAAATCCGAATAGCAACAGTGCAAAAATTTATAATTCCATTTTTATTATTTATTCTGATTTAATTATACATGTGATATAGTAAACACACAAGCATCGAAAAACATATACTGCACTATTTCTGAATCTGATTCTGAGTTGTTGTTTTAAGTCCACTTTATGCACAGATAGGCTAATCGGGACTGAACCTACAGTTTATAGTGGGATCTGAACCACTGTGCAATGTGATTCCACCAGGTATCGAACCTGGGATCTCTTGATTACAAGGTGATGATGTTATCACTATGCCTTCGGGGAGGCCCATACTCAGTGCTTGAAAAATCTTCCTCAGAGCTAGGTGCCAGGAAACCACCTACTAGCAATTGTGCATACTACGATGTTTCAAAAGTCGCGCAACAAAAACTTTGAAAATGTATATCTTGAAAAGCGTAAGAGATATTTACACCAGGTTTTCTGCATTATAAAGCCTCATCCATTGAGATATTTTTCAATGCTAAAAAATTATCAGTTTACGCCACACAGAAAATTATATAAATTAATAACTGGCGAAAGGCAGTGTTCAAATTTTTCCAGAAATGCATTTTTGAGTGAGAAGAATATGTAATAAATTATCAAAGGGTTATAATTAGATGTCGGATGCTGTCATTTGCGACCAATATTGATCATGTGCAGCATTTGATACATTTTTGACTGGCGATTTTATGGGTTGAGTGGTGAAAAAGTGTCATTTTTGGTAAGTGAGATCCGAACCACTGTGCAATGTGCCTTCACTGGGTATCGAAACTGGGACCAAAATCTCTCTTAGAGAACTTAGGATAGGATTTGAAATATTTATTCTTAACTAGCTAAAGAAACTTAACATTTATAAAAAATCAGAAAAATGAAAATTAAAATTATTCATAAAAGCTGTTCACCTTGTCCTCCACATGCTGCTTGCTGTTAAATCTATGTAGAAACTCAAAAATCACTGATAATGAACCACACGTTTGCATCTAGGGCTGAGCTATATTTCGATATAGAGTCGATATTTTTAAAATATCAAAGCATCGATATCAGAAAAATATCAATATTATCGACGTCGATATGTCGGTATCGAAATTATTCGCTATGTCGGTAACTCCGGTATAAAATTTGTCGGTATTAAAATACATGTTGGTCTGTACATGCATTATGTTGGGCTTTACGGCACTTAGCAACAATAACCAGCACAAAAGAATGGAATGTACAGGATTCACAAATCGGCTATGCTCGTTTTTAGCATTATCTCACGATCCTGTAGGTCCGAAAATCTCCATACTCGAAAGGTGTGCGGATCCCGAAAAGTCGGTACCGGGATCGAGAAAAAAAAAAAATCCCGTCCCGATCCTCTTAGAAGTGGTAAATTCTCGAGGTTTTTTGCATTGTGTCTGAAACTTCTCGGAATTTGCTAGCTTTTATTTCAGAAATACAAACAATCATCACTGAATGAGAAATGACGTGCAGAATTTGAGTTTTCCACAGTGTCGGGAAATTGCGTATTCTTTCCGTCCCGAACGTTGGGATTTAAAAAATTTCCCGTCTCGACCAAAAAAAATTTCTGTCCCGCACCATACTCGCACGCAGTGGTCGGAAGTAGCACACAACAACATTCCTGTAGATTGTAGCAAAAAATTCGCTAGAGCTACGTTTCTTCTCGGCGTTTTTAGGTAAATTTTGTTTATGGCAACAGTGTCAAAATTTTTCAACAATAACGCCTACTTGTGCATCAAGAGCGAGATAATGGCAATATGGATAATCGAGATGATAAATATCCCAGATTACAGATAAATCTTATATCCAGATAACTAACTGACACATACACTATTTTGCCAGTAATCCCGACGGAATGTGCTTACCTGGAACTGGTCTGGTGTCAGTACGGGGTAGGCCCACCATTCATCGCTTCGAGAAAGACTTTCCACCAGGTTGCGGTAAATGTCGGTCGGTACTTGCTTTCATTTCTCCTACAAAATGGCGAACAGCTTGGTGGTGGTGTTTGACCTGGATGCTCTAACTCGTCCCAAGCCACAGATGTTCAATGGGGTTAAGATCAGGGCTCTGAGGTGGCCAGTCGAGTTTATTCACTCCCATGTCGTCAAACCACTAGATTACGGGCTTTGTTTTTATGGACGAGTGCGTTGTCATGATGGAAATGAAAAGGGCCACTTCCGAACTGTTGCCACAAGGTGGGGAGCGCGGAGTTGTCTAATATTGAGACATAGGCATCGGCCTTCAGGATCCGAGAGACCAAAACCAGAGAACAAACACCATACCACGAAAAACAGACCCAAACCATGATTCCACCCTCGGCGACTTGCACGGTGTCGGTGAAGACAATACACTCCGATAAGAACCGCTCGCCGGCATTCGCCACGTCAACACACCTCGACCAGATCGCCACACCATGTATAAACCGCGTTTTTCACAACCTGTCCCGTTTCCCGAGCTTGCTGATCGCTGGCTTTCCTAGCAGAAGACCAAGCGGCATTTTGCCGCTGCAAGACCGCGTGAACTCCGTGCTGGGGAAAGCCGAAGCCAAGCTGTGAATAAAATACGCGGAAATGCACAATGTACACACAATTCCCCTTTTTGAATGTTCCAGCTAAGATGGCAGTAAACACAAAAAGGACACAAGCAAATATCACCAGAATAAATTCCATCCTGCCTGGATATCTTAAAACGCACACTAATCAGCACCACGCTTACAAAACAAGCTTCTTCAACAAGACACAAACAAAACACGTGGGAGTTAGACTGAAATGTGGCAACAGCGTCTACGTAAGCGCCTCTCTTCTGGTTCGCTCCTCGCGGCCCAGCAGACGACTTTTTCCTAGTTTCTCATTGGCACCGAAACTATCCATTCCTTGGAAACTGTCGAGCCATCGCTAGCGCGGGAAACGGGACAGGTTCTAACAAACGCGATATACAGTAGTAGCGTGATTCGTCACTCCACAGAATGCTTTGCCATTGTTATAGGGACCACTGGCGACGTTCTTTGCACAACTTTAATCGACGTGCCGCATTCCGGGTAGTAATCACTGGGTAATGTGCTGCAACTGTCACATAAAATTCCAGTGCCAGCACCTCTCGCCGGATGGTGTGAGAACTGGCATCACTTACCGATGCCATTCGAAAGTCTGTGGCCACAGTGTCCAGTGAAGCCTGCCTGTTTGACTTCACTCCACGCCGGAGCACTAACGGTCAATTTATTGCTTCCCGGGTCGCGGTTGTAGTTTTATCACTGACTGTTGCGCTTGGTATAGTTGGAGGTCTGACTCGAACGCCACTTTAATTCATAGAACGTCCCGAATGATCAGTTTCCCTCTGAGAACCACATGCCGAGTCCACGTGGGGCCCAGTATATTTTTCCCTCAAGCCTTTCCCACCTATAGCGTCCGTTTTAGGAACTGGCAGTGCTTGTCAAGTCCACGTGGAGTAAATGAGATGTTGCCAATTCAGTTTCTTTAGATATTTCATTACGTGAGGTTTGCGTTGCGGTTATATTTGTTAGGTTGTGTTCTTGTGTTGTCTTTTCTTATGTATGTACAATGTGGAGACCTTGGGAGTGTGACGTCGTCGCAGTTCGTGTTGGATGTCTAAATACTGCAGGTAAAAGTGGCAACAGCGCTTCTCAGAAAACAGACGCTGGCTCGAAACCAGATACGCATCAGGTCGGCTTCCTCTCGAACTAGATCAAAGATAACGAACTGGCATTCGAATCAGGACTTCAACAATTTCTGGAACTTGTCCGAAATCTCACAGATGGAATGCTCGAATCGGTGGACGCTGATCATACCCCTTTCAGCCTCACTCGGCTCGCACCCACGGGGGGTCAAATCGCTTTGTTTACCTCGTGATGACGAAACGACGGTAAGAGGTGAATTTAACCATTGCATCGAATTCCAAATCTATGGGCTAATGTTCCAATATGCAGATAGAAGAAAAATATCAGAAACTGAACACACGAAATCGATCACACAAATGCTCATTTCCTGTTGTAAGATGCTTTCTCCTTTATAAGCAACTAGCTGATTACCCGGCGTTGCCCGGGTATTTATTTATCCCAATCTTGTATTAGACAGGAAAATAACGAATTCGAACTATAGTGTAAAATGTAACTAATTTTGAATGTGATCGTGAATGATGTCACCAATTAGCTTAGCGACTCAGAAAACTATTGATTCGACACTAATGTGTCATTTGTGGCATTTTACTTTTCACCCCCTCTCACCCCCCATCCCGATAGGTGATGAACTTGGAGTTGAACCGCCTTGGGAGTGTCACGAAAACTATGGATTCCATTCCCAACACAGCCTGAATGTTAGACAACCTGAGAAACACTATCGTTGTGCGTATTGCATAGTCACGGATGTCTGTTTGTGTGGAATTTAATATAGGTGGTTCTCGATTATTTTTACATGTCACCCCTTCCTACCTCAACCCACCCCTAGGGGTGCCAGGGTGTCTTACCCCAGAATATTATTTCCAGATTGCAAGTGATATGTGTATCCAACTTGGTTGAAATTGCTCCAGGCGTTCGAGAGTTATGCCGGAACAAACAAATATACACACCCACACATACATCCATTTATATATATATAAATAAAAAATAAAGAAGATAGATAAACCGATGAACAGTTTATGGCTTCAGATAAATTGAATATACTGGCGGTTAGACTTATGTAAAAACGAAACTATTGATGATATTTACGCAACAGCGAAAGCAAACCACATGAAGATTAACGTGAATACTCTAGAAGGAATTCTAAAGCATATGTATTTTATTTTCAGAATTTGGAATATCATAGCGGTTTTTCGAAAGGAGAGGAAATTTCGAAAACAGCTGCCCTCGTGTCGGTCAAAGGTTCATTGTGTTCTTTCGCTTCCAACAAAGAACAACATGATTATCTGATTCTCCTAGATAAAATTACAATGGAAACGTCAAATTGAAAGATTTAGATTTGTGGGTATTATCGATATTATCAGTAACGTTGAAATCTATACCATCGGAATCGCCGATATGGATACTATCGGTCTCGTCGATATCGATATTATCGATACCGACATATACTATATTTTCGACACTCGATATCACACATCCCTAATTGCATCATACAGTTTTCAAACGCATCATACAGTTTTCAAACGCAGGATTGGACATTTGAATGGTAAAAACAGTCAATCTACACTTACCAATATTAGACCTGAGATGAGAGATGAAGTCCCGGTAAGAGCAACATAGAATTTAGGCGTCAATGTGCTCAGGAACATCGTGGCTAAAAACAAAAGAAAAAAACTTATTAGTGTCATCTTGACGGAAGATACTGGTACATTATTTTGAAATATATGTAAGTAGGTTGAAATTACAAGAAATACTAAAAAAAAAGCAACAAATAGCAGGTGACAATATTGAAGACAACAATAGTGTAGCTTCCATATCGGCAATTAATATAAAGAACACAAACGTTTACATTTTAATAGTTCACAGAACTATATATAGCTCACGATTTGGCACACACAGGAGATGTACTACATAGAAATTTCAGCAAAAATGCTAACTCGACCTGCATGAGGGCAGAGACTAAGCAGGCATTTTTTGCTGAAATTTCTACACTTAATCTTTCAGCATATCCCGTTGCGGCAGCACTAGCAGACGATTCCACACAGGTAAAACAGCGGCAACGAAAAATCAGACGAAGCCAGGCCGGTTCAGTAGCTCAGTGGTGTCGGCCTCCATGGTGGAGTGGTCAGCGCATAGCGCTAACAAGCCAGGGGTTCGGGTTCGAATCCCGGCTAGGACATGGATGTTTGTGTTTGTCCGAAATTAGAAAAACCGAGAATATAGTAAACATTGATATGAGCGAAAGTTGAGGAAATTTGTGAATGATGGGGGATTCTACCGTGTAGGGGTATTCCTTTTCTTAAAAGAAATACAATAATAAATAAAAAAATTGGTAGAGCAATGGCACGGAATGCCAGAGACCCAAGTTCGAGTCCTGGTCGAGCCTGTATTTTTCGCTGAAAAAATTCTGCGTGCCTAATTTAATTAATCACACTAGTTCTTCCATTGCTTTTTGGTTCTATCATTAATCATTTCTATCATCAGGTTAAACACAGTGACAACATACATAACTTCCATATGTTATATGATTTTTATACTTTCCTTGGAAAGAAGAGGAAAGTATTTATTTATAAAGTTTCAACAGAGTGAAAAACCATCGAAGGGTACTAATGAAGGTAATTCCAGTACATTTAACTAGATATACTTGAGATATTTGACCCAAATTGTAACTTAATTACTTATCATTAAGGCCTGAAATTTTATGTACCCAAACTCGCAAAATATATACATAAATATACAGAAAATATCAATGAAATATGTAAGTATATTAAAATATGAAACAATATATTGTTGTCATCTTCGATAACTTCCTTCATTCTTGTTCTATTTTTAGGGTCGAGTGAACCTCCCGGAAATTCCACCAGGGGCACTACCTTAACTGTTGACTTGCAGTCACTATTCCCGGAAGTAACGAAGGTTATTTGTGAAATATGACAGTAGTGAATAACAAAGTACACAAAACCTTGATATTTTTGGTGTGATTATAATACTCAAATCTATTTTAGCTTAAAACTAGATGATATGAAAGTAAGATGACAGGTTCTCACAATCAAAATCACCAATTTTTTAGAGAACTTGTATTTTGAATTTTTGTCCTACAAATATATCTGCACTATACAATGAAAACTAGAGAAATTGGACAAATATTACATTTTATACAAAACAAATATGTAATACAAAATTAATGTATATCATTCCAAACATTCCTAACACCAATATTTTTTTAAACTTTGCTTGGCTACATAGAAAGTAAAATATATGAAAATACATAAAAATCTGAACCCTAGTTATCATGCTTGTAACTGGCAGTAGTTGGGAGAGAGACAAAAAAAAGCAAAATACAAACAAATGCTCACCTAGCATAGCAGACCTAACGTACTCTAAATGGATTAAAAAATAATCTATAAAACTAAATTCCATGGCACAACAGCTGTGGGCCAAGGTCTGCGAAACAGCTTCTAATTGATTGATGTCACACATCAAGTCCCATCCTTGCTGTTTTCCGGCATTTTTCTTTTGTGCAAGCCAAGGCAAGACGAAAGAGAGGAGGGAGAAGCAACATTTTAATTATTTTTACATACATTCAAGCAAAAGGCAATTCACTAGTCGAGTACCAAGCTAAAATAGATTTGAGTATTACATGATATGTTCCTTAATCTCCCACCAGTTTTATTGTTCCGATTGCTATGGTGTTGATGGGCATTTGTGCAGCCAATAGCAAAGATAATAGTAGGCAAATTGTCCATCACTATTTTCATTCTTTTTTATTCTGCAACATGTGTTGGTTTAGGAAATCGAATTCTATTGACGCGAGGCAGATGTTATCCTCTGTTTTGACATGTTTATTTCAATTCTTGAAACATCACAGAAAACAGACTGAATGAAAATAGCGATATCCAATTCGCTTGCTATTAGCTTTTGCTTTAAGTGTATCAAGTATAAGGAGAAAATGCTCGTTGTCCCATTCTGCAATATGATTCATAAAGCTGACTTCAAAATCGAGATTGCTACACTGTCGACATGAGACACGGAGACCAGGAAGTACAGGGCATGGACGTCCGGAAAGGATAGGGGGGGGGGGGTTAAAAATGGAAGTCAACCAAACATTGTATATTTCAAACATATCATTTCATTTCAGACAAAATAATATATTTTAATTATTATAAACATGATAACTTCAAATTGAAGCAATGTTTTTGAGGGGATAGTACTGGCGGATCCGAAATCCGGATCCGGTTGGTTCCGGATCCTAAAATTTTTCGGATCCGGATCTGCGGATCCGGAATTTTCAGATCCGGATCCGGATCCAGAACTTTCGGATCCGGATCCGCGGATCCGGAATTTTCAGATTCGGATCCAGAACTTTCGGATCCGGATCCAGAATTTTCGGATCCGGTACTTTCAGATCCGGATCAGGTACGTTCGGATCCGGATCCGTTTTGCCATCCCACATGCGCTTCTTTGGAAAGTAAGAATGTGCTTATAACATATTGTTACCTGCTAATATACATATATATATAATATACATACACATATATATATGTGTGTGCTCGCGTGCGCGATTTGTAATTAATTAATACACTTACTTACTAGGGAGGTCTAAGTCTCCCCCTCCGATTTCCATGAAACTTGGCAGGTGTATAGAGCCCCCCCCCCTCAAATGTCAAGATGAGGAGAAATTGAAGTGGGGATCTGACCCCGAAACCACGTAAATATGGCATAGGAAGAAACAGGGGGCATACGGCCTCTCTATACACCTGTCAAATTTCATGGGAATCGGAGGGGGACACAGGGGTCAGATGATTCCCACGGCAATTTGTCCTAATCTTGACATTTGAGGCGGGTTTTGCCCCCTAAAACAGTATTTTAGCCGAAACAAAAAAACACGTATTTCTTCCTTTGGGCCCCTCTATACACCTGCGAAGTTTCATGAAAATCGGAGGGGAACACAGGGGTCAGATCCTTACTTCAATTTGTCCTCATCTTGACATTTGAGGGGATTTTGCCCCCTGAAACAGTTTTTAGCTCAAACAAAAAAACACGTAATTCTTCCTTCGGGCCCCTCTATACACCTGCCACGTTTCATGGAAATCGGAGGGGAACTCAGGGGTCAGATCCCCACTTCAATTTGTCCTCATCTTGACATTTGAGAGGAGGTTGCCCCCTAGAACAAATTTTTTGCCGAAACAAAAAAACACGTATTTCTTCATTTGGGCCCGTTTATACACACACCTGCCAAGTTTCATGGAAATCTGAGGGGGACACAGGGGTCAGATCCCCACTTCAATTTGTCCTCATCTTGACAATTCAGTGGGTTTCGCCATATAAAACCGTTTTTTAGCTGAAACAAAAAAACACTTATTTCTTCCATTGGGCCCCACTATACACCTGCCAAGTTTTATGGAAATGGGAGGGACACAGGGGTCAGATCCTCACTTCAATTTGTCCTCATCTTGACATTTGAGGGGGTTTTGCCCCCTAAAACAGTTTTTAGCTCAAACAAAAAAAACACGTAATTCTTCCTTCAGGCCCCTCTATACACCTGCCACGTTTCATGGAAATCGGAGGGGAACTCAGGGGTCAGATCCCCACTTCAATTTGTCCTCATCTTGACATTTGAGAGGAGGTTGCCCCCTAGAACAAATTTTTTGCCGAAACAAAAAAACACGTATTTCTTCATTTGGGCCCGTTTATACACACACCTGCCAAGTTTCGTGGAAATCTGAGGGGGACACAGGGGTCAGATCCCCACTTCAATTTGTCCTCATCTTGACAATTCAGTGGGTTTCGCCCTGTAAAACCGTTTTTTAGCTGAAACAAAAAAAAACATGTATTTCTTCCTTTGGGCCCCACTATACACCTGCCAAGTTTCATGGAAATCGGAGGGGGACACATAAATCAAATGCCCACTTAAATTTGTCCTCATATTGACATTTGAGGGGGGGTTGCCCCCTAAAATCGTTTTTTAGCCGAAACAAAAAAAACACGTATTTCTTCATTTGGGCCCGTTTATACACACACCTACCAAGTATCATGGAAATCGGAGGGGGACACAGGGGTCAGATCCTCACTTCAATTTGTCCTCATCTTGACATTTGAGGGGGTTTTGCCCCCTAAAACCGTTTTTTAGCTGAAACAAAAAAAACACTTATTTCTTCCATTGGGCCCCACTATACACCTGCCAAGTTTTATGGAAATGGGAGAGATACAGGGGTCAGATCCTCACTTCAATTTGTCCTCATCTTGACATTTGAGGGGGTTTTGCCCCATAAAACCGTTTTTTAGCTGAAACAAAAAAAAACACGTATTTCTTCATTTGGGCCCGTTTATACACACACCTGCCAAGTATCATGGAAATCGGAGGGGGGACACAGGGTCAGATCGTCACTTCAATTTGTCCTCATCTTGACATTTGAGGGGGTTTTGCCCCCTAAAACCGTTTTTTATCTGAAACAAAAAACACGTATTTCTTCCATTGGGCTCCACTATACACCTGCCAAGTTTCATGGAAATCGGAAAGACACAGGGGTCAGACCCGGATCCGAAACTTTCAGACCCGGATCCGGATCCGCGGATCCGGAACTCTCGGATCCGGATCCAGATCCGAAACTTTCAGACCCGGATCCGGATCCGCGGATCCGGAACTCTCGGATCCGGAATTTTCGGATCCGGAATTTTCGGAACCGGATCCAGATCCGTAACTTTTGGGTCCGGATCCGGATCCGAATGGATCCGGATTTTTCGGATCAGGATCCGTTTGGCCATCCCTAGTACTATTATGAGGGAAATGTGTCGCGTTTGCACCCCTGAAAAAAAACCTTGTTTGCCCCTCCCTGAAAAAAATCCTACGATCGTCCATGGTACAGGGTGGTTATAATTAAAGTTTCGCTTATAGTCTTCTGGAGCGCTTTCGAAGCATCGGATTGCGGTGAAACGTGGTACAGGGGCGATTTATCCATGGTGAAGTGAATGGTGATTTTAAAATGTTCAAATTTCCACCACTAGGTGGAAATGTGGCACTGTAATGTGGTTGGTTTGATTTTTGTTATTTATCGTCGTTTTTTGCCACCTTTGGCTAATCGCGAATATGAGGATGAGTGATGATATGATGAAATTGATGAAGGGGCACACACTAAGAACACCCTTGCCCAGGCCTGGATTCGAACCCGGGACCCCTGGCGTCGTAGCGTGCTCTGATAACTATCTGTCACGGAAGTCGGCGCTCAAATCGGGTGCACAATGAACACAATTCTGCTGCTGAGTCAATCACACCGTCTTAGGGTTCCAAAGGTCCATTGATGTCGATAGCGCATATATTGAACACTGCTGCACTGACATAAAATAAAAATGAAGCCGGTCTTGCCGATTTCTCAGAGGCCTGTCTCAAAGGGTATGTTCTCGAATTTTGCAACTCAGTCTCTACTCACCACCAAATGTTCGAAGCCCTTGATGTGCAAATTGTTAGGTGGGGGATGTTAGCTCGAGCCTTTGCGGACAGATGAGATGCTTCTATGGTAAACTTTCTTGCATTCAGAGACAGGTGCGATCATTCTTAACTGTAGGTTCAATCATGATTAGCCGTTCTGTGCATAAAATGGACTTAATACACAACCCTGTCCACTTTTTACACATAGGTTTTAGAGAATGGCCGAATACCTCCATAGCAAGCCAGCCAGCCGGCAACATGAAACGAAAAACTTGGAAATTATAGGCGTTATTCCTAAGTTTACAAACGGGTTAAGCGATTTTTGTCAAGGGTCTAATAGACTTCCAGTTTTACGTGTGGAACAAGGCATAGTATATTCATAACACTTTCCATTCCTTAGCGAATTTGTTTCCCCAAGAGCAAATACTTTAGCCTGATTGAATATGTTAGGGTAGCTAATTTAATTGAAATTTTTTTTTAAAAATGAATTTATTCAATGATGTGCCGATCGAATCCAATGTTTATAAAGGGGGACGATTGACTAGTGACGTATGAGGAAAACCTGTAATAGGGTGTCTATATCTGGTATACCAAAATAAGAAATCCAAAATTCCTGACTTTTTCATGACTAATTCTTGACTTTTTCTTGACCTTTTTTTCGTTTTTCTTAACCTTTATTTATTCAACTCCTACTGGGTGAGTCTTTTAAAAGAGGCCCGGTGGAAAATGTGCTCCTTGCTTGTAGGCAACCCTGGTACACCGAAGAGAAGAGCGGGGCAGAGAACAGTCCAGGATATATCATGTCATGTCATGTTGTTGAATATGCTTGACACCGATATCCTGGACTGTTCTCTAACCCGCTCTTCTCTTCGGTGTACCAAGGTTGCCTACATACAAGGAGCGCATTTTCCACGGGGCCTCTTTTAAAAGACTCACCCAGTACTTAGGTGAACTTTGAAATTAGCTATTAAGAAAATAAATATCCACTTAATGAAAAACTCCTACCAAAATGCCAGTTAAGTTGAAAACTGTAGCTGTATTTAACAAGAGAATTAGACTTGCTTTAGCTATTAATTCTTCCTGGATTGCATTTGGCAGACTAGCGAGGCTCTGGCATCTCGACTCACAGCCAATTTAATCTTATGTGGGGTTCGTGTAGGTCACCGCTATATATTTGTGATTATCTTACCACCATTGATCCTCATCTTCGCGATTAGCCAAAGGGGCAGAAAAGTGACGTAAAATAAACTAAATCAGTCATTGAGATAGCAAAAATTCTGCCCTGTGTAACTGCAGCAGACACGTGATTCCTGAATCGGCAGCAAGTATTGTTTTCTAGAATATTACAATTACAAAAATGAATCGTTCTACTCGCGTTCTATTGTGCCGCAGTGTACAATGATACTTTGATTCCTACCACGATCCCAATATATTCAATAAAATACTAAAGAGAAAGAATTGGCTGACAGGTGGAGCAAATTGGGGTTCGTATCCTTGGTAAGAGACAGACAAGCATATTTTCATTCACTGCCATGATTCATCCCACGTGGCGGAAATCCTAACGATGTAAATACATGGTGTAAAATGTAAGACAAGTTAACAAAGAGGAATCGTACATTCGGTCAAAACACGTAGAAGCAGTGAAGGATTCATAAACGTAAGAGTAGATGCATCCGAAGTTAAATTGGTACGGGTTTGCTTTTCAAGATAATCGGGACTGGGCTTACAATTCAAACTGGTATCCGAACCACTGTTCAATATGCCTCCACAGGATTCGAATCTGAGGTCCCTTGGTTGAATGGAGGTAACATTAACCAGTATGATATCGAGGAGGTCCGAGATTAAGTTGGTGGAGACAACAAGAGAACCATGTTTTTTGTCCTTGCATCTACACTATAGCACAATCGACTTAGATTTCACACCCACAAGCAGAGAAGCGGGCCTTCGTGGTGAAGTTGGTCTGCATAACGTGTTACGAAGCTAGGGCTCAGGTCCGAACCCTGCGTAATGCACGGATGGGCAAAGTTTTTCTCGACATCCATTCATCAGTTCGTCCTTCCCCCCTCATCGTCGCGATAAACCAAAGAGGTACAAAAGTTACGTTAAATAACCAAAATAGAAAGAAAGACATGCAAAGGAATCTCCTCCTGCAACGTTGATGTTCTTGAGTTTAAGTCCACGTTGTGCACTGAAAGGCTAATCAGGACTGGGCCTACAGTTTAAACAGGGTACCGAACTTGGAACCCCTTGATTACAAAACGACCACGTTACCACTATGCCAGGGGAGAGACTGCACAACGTTGATTTGCTTTGATTTCACTTGCTTTATTTTACTTCGCTTTTTGTGCCACTTTTGGCTAATTTGCGAAGATGGTGATGAGTGATGATATGATGAAATTAATGAATGGACACTCACAAATATCCATGCCCAGGCCAGGATTCGAACCCGGGACCCCTGGCGTCGTAGGCACAACGTTGAGAATGAACTAGTATTAAGATCAGTTTTCAGACAACACACAGTGGTGTTATATACAGTGTCTGTTTTGATGTGCTTATACCATATGTGTAGCTTTGAATTAATTTTAATTAAAATTCACAAAAGAGTGTGTTTTGCATTAGAGGGGGAAATAAATAAAAATTGTAGAACACGAATAATGCTGTGAAACAATATACATTGTAGATTCATTGATTTGAGAAAATGAGGAAAAATAGCCCCTAACACCCACCCTCTCCGCCACTCTCAACACTACATTTTCATGTACTCTAACATTTGAACACATCTGTTTCGTGGAAATATATTCTGTAAAAATGTATTTTAAAAATTTCCCGAAGAAATTGAGGATCAATCGTGTATTGTTCAAAATGAAATGTAAGTTGCAACAGTACATATAAATTTGTGTTCTTGTTTTGTACACACACTCGAAATTTTCATTGTGTTATGTACAGAGAGGCTTAATGGGATTGAACCTACAGACTTCCTTTGTTTCCTTTGATTTGCTTTATTTTACTTCGCTTTTCGTGTCACTTTCGGCTAATTTGCGAAGATGGGGATAAGAGATGACATGTTGAAATTAATGAATGGACACTCACAAACATCCATGCCCAGGCCAGGATTTGGACCCGGGACCTCAACCTACAGATTAAAGGAGAGATCCAAACCACTGATAAATTGCACCGTTGAGACTCGAGAAGGCCGTCTCTTAATGCATAAATGCGCACATACGTACACATATGGGACTACATCAAGTGCTAATTTTAAAAAAAATAATTAGAAAGGGGAAAGTTTCAAGACCCAAATTTACTTTTCGTACAGTATATGGTTTGGGACAACTGTCCAACAGCATCAGTACCATTCGCTAATATTATCTACATGCTTTCCTACCATGTACTCTTAAAAAGCAAAGGCAAGTACTCGTTCTCCAAAATAGTATTTCCTTTTGTGTAGTTCGATTAACAGAACGGAATTATTGAAAAGTCACGTTAAAGTCAAAATTACATAATATTTGCGAAGACATAGTAAATCCCATTCATACCACTCTACTTCACTCAACAAGATATATAAAATTTAAACATATGGTAGTACAATACCTTTTCGTTATGAACAGAAGTTTTTTGGCACTGGACATATTTAACACACAGGACGACCCAACATAATTTTATGTTGATTGCAGAGGTTGTTTTTCTAATCAAATACAATAAATACCGGAAGGAAGAATAATGTTGAGAGAGGGCTAAAGGAAATTTGCAAGGATGATAACATTACATTGACCTTGCCCAGAGTACACAGATGAAAGGCTTTGCCGTGGCAATAAACCTGCGGGTTTAGGAATGTCAGAGAGTTGATCCACAGTAACTTTGTATGTCGTTCTCAATATTTTCCTCGAATGCTTTTTGAAGTGACAATATGATTCAGCGAGTCAGCAAGTAAGTAATTTGTACACGCCATGCATTTCTGAAAGATGAAAAATGAACTATGGAAGATCACATATGAAACGGATAATAACGGGTAAACTTTAGTTAACAATAACATCGCCTGAAATGGCCAAGGTAAAAACAGAAAATATGACCTTGCATATGCTCGAACGAGCGTCCTCTCAAATAAGAGTCCCTGCTGTACATGACGGTGTAATGACAAAAAAGCATGGAAAAACTGTGTACGTTTTAACGTCACATTTGTATCAAGTCCCATTCATTTCCCCTTCCTCTGAACTCCCATTAAAAACAACTACACATTTTCACCAAAATCGTAAGTTCAATGAGTAAAGAGACTAGTATATTTTTTACACACATTTTCCCAGGAAATAGCATAATATTATTGTCGCGGCACGTTATGCAACTGCATTAACAGACACAGGTCCAGTCAATGTGCTCTTGACATTCAAACAGACATGCAAACATCCATACAGACATCATTTTCCCTGTATATCATGCCACCCGTTCCACAACCATTCGGATAAAAACTGTCACATAGCATCCTACTTACAATCCCACATGTCGTCTTAATTTTCTGCTTCAATACCACACCGGCAAGCTGTACACCAACACCGTTCACTGACTCTCACAACCAAGATGGCAGGCCGAGTATTGATTTTTGTTCAGTGAGCCAAAAATAGTCATCCATCTCTCTCTCTCTCTCTCTCTCTCTCTCCCTCTCTCTCTCCCTCTCTCTCTCCCTCTCTCTCTCTTTCTTTGGCAAGCTACACGTGAGAAGGATATCCAACAAACAATTAACACAAATGAAAAAAATATGTTTCCTTCTTGCACTAAACATTCTACAGCAGCGCCACGTAAAATATAATTTCTGAACACCTCATAATCCAGGATACGGTACACAAAAGTTTAAAGTTCAGTTCTCGAATGGCGTAACACTGTGAACAAACGAAAAAATATGGGAGTTGAAAATGGTTCAAGTCACTCTCACCGATGTTACGACATGATATCTGTATTTGTATATGATTTTTTTCCGGCTGTCACGATTTCTATCCAGTGAAACAAGCTGTGTCTTTTGCTGAACCTTTTAAAAACTAAGACAAAAATAGCTTTGTTTTATATAAATAATAATAATAATAATATATTATATACATTTATTCCACTGATATTACTCAATAATCAATTAGAAACAGTTGAACACACCAAGGAGTTTATATTTATCCAGCCCTCTCAGACACGTGTAAGGAATTTTATTAGGGATGGTTGTAAAATAATGAAACTAGGTTTTTGATACTGTGCGAATAAATCAATAATGCCACAACGAATGAACACCATAGTAAGCACACCAGAAAAAGGCAGGATTATTATAAATAATTAGCCGCGGTGAAACAGCTGGTGAGATGCCCGACTACCAGGCTGGAGAGACGGGTTCGATCCCGAAATGAAGTTTTCCGTCGATGTATCTGCACAAACTGCTCCGAGTCTCACGCGATTTCTTATTAACATAGCGCCTGGAGTGTGGTGCTTATCACACCACATCCACTACCGTCGTTTTGAACACGGGAACCTTGGTGGCGAGAGCGAAAGGCCATCGATAAATCGTTAAGCTTTATATTCACATCCACGGTGTAATAGTGGCAAGGTGAGACAACTTCCTTTTTTTTTATTAGTTCAGGAAAATAAAACAGAACTACAGCCTTTCCATCGCAATCTGCTCTACGGGAAGTACATTCATTTCATGCGCTGTAGCACTTTGGGATTAAGACGCAATGATTATGTTGCGTCTAGATGAAGAAGGGATGCCATCAACCGTTAGTAACTTCACCCTTATGCGTGGAATTAGAAATTTCCTTGGTGATCGTTAATTGCAGTTGTAGTTTAGTTTATACAAATTTGTATTAGAATCAGGAACGACGCCAGGAGGAGGGAGAGCAGCCCCAAAGTTTATTTTTAAGTCCATTTAATTGGCAGATAAGCTAATCGTGACTGGGCCTACAGTTTAAGGTGTGATACGAACCACTTTGCAATAGGCTCCATCAGGCAGAGGCCGTTCCCGGCCGATCACTCTACCAAAAAAAAACACCTTGATAAAATTGTTCTTTCAGCCAAAATGCGCGTTTCTGTATAGTATTTAAGGAAGGACTAAAATGTGACTGCCCTCCCTGTAAAATACTCTTCTACTCTATATTTCCTTTCCTTTATTCATTTCTTTTTTGTGTGTGTAGTAACTGATCAGAATCCGTAAAATGATAATTGTTTCAACAAATCTCTAGTTAGTTTTACACAAGCACAAAAAACAGCGTGACCTACTAAGGTTTATTTTATTTCCATAGTTCGGAATGGAAATAGAAATTATAACGGGATACGGAACACAAAGTGGTGTGAACACCAAGAAACAAACTCGTGTCCCTTGACTTAAGAAAAAACAGAGAGAAAAACGATAACACAGACTAGAGGAGAAAGTCTACAAAAAATAATTGGGAACTGTACCTGTTGCCTGCATCTACTGAGAAAATTCCGGATTGCTAGTTTTGCTGACCAAGATTGATTGATTTATTGAGTTGGTGTTTGAAGTCCACTTTATGCACAGTAAGGCTAATCGGGACTGGACCTATAGTTTTAAGTAGAATCCGAACTATTGTGCCATGTGCTTGCTGACCAAGAATATGAGCCCATAAAATGTCGCTTCTTTAACTTCGGCCATACAATCGCTATTTTCTAAATCTATTAAGGGCTGCACATAGTCCCTACTAGGGATGGCCAAACGGATCCGGATCCGGATCCAAAAGTTACGGATCTGGAACCGGATCCGAAAATTCCGGATCCGGGTCTGAAAGTTTCGGATCTGGATCCGGATCCGAAAATTTCGGATCTCAATCCCATTATACGTAATATTACCACACCTTAAAAGGTATTATGATCTTCGATTACAAAGAAATTTTTCATTAGTTAGTCCTACAAGAATTTTTTTTTCAAGTGTTGTTCCTAAAATACTTTGCTACGCATCGGCTAACACACTCGTGCACAAAAATAATCTTACTTGTTTAATATAAAATGTCAGAGGTGATTTTGTAAATGCCATTGAAACTAATATGTATTCATTCGAATGTATTGGAAATGAAAACACACATAAATGTGAGACATTCAATTCCAGGATGAAACCTTTAACACATAGGAACAAGACAGAAATGTTATACAAAAATTATACAATTGTTCTACAGTTACAGTTTTACAAATTAAAATAAAACATTATAATATATGCAGTGTTATATAATTACAAAGTATAAGACTAACAAGGGAGGTTATCTAAGTGTCCCCCTCCGATTTCCATGAAACTTGGCAGGCGTATAGTGGGGCCCAAAGGAAGAAATAAGTGTTTTTTTGTTTCAGCTAAAAAACGGTTTTAGGGGGCAAAACACCCTCAAAAGTCAAGATGAGGACAAATTGAAGTGAGGATCTGACCCCTGTGTCCCTCCGAGTTCCATGAAACTTGGCAGGTGTATAAACGGGCTCAAAGGAAGAAATACGTGTTTTTTTGTTTCAGCTAAAAAACTGTTTTAGGGGGCAACCCCCTTCAAATGTCAATATGAGGACAAATTTAAGTGGGCATTTGACTTATGTGTCCCCCTCCGATTTCCATGAAACTTGGCAGGTGTATAGTGGGGCCCAAAGGAAGAAATACGTGTTTTCTTTGTTTCAGCTAAAAAACTGTTTTACAGGGCAAAACCCACTCAAATGTCAAGATGAGGACATATTGAAGTGAGGATTTGACCCCTGTGTCCGCTCCGATTTCCATGATACTTGGCAGGTGTGTGTATAAACGGGCCCAAAGGAAGAAATACGTGTTTTTTTGTTTCAGCTAAAAAAACGGTTTTAGGGGGCAAAACCCCCTCAAATGTCAAGATGAGGACAAATTGAAATGAGGATCTGACCCCTGTGTCCCTCCGAGTTCCATGAAACTTGGCAGGTGTATAGTGGGGCCCAATGGAAGAAATACGTTTTTTTTTTGTTTCAGCTAAAAAACGGTTTTAGGGGGCAAAACACCCTCAAATGTCAAGATGAGGACAAATTGAAGTGAGGATCTGACCCCTGTGTCCCCCTCTGATTCCCATGATACTTGGCAGGTGTGTGTATAAACGGGCTCAAAGGAAGAAATACGTGCTTTTTGTTTCAGCTAAAAAACTGTTTTAGGGGGCAACCCCCCTCAAATGTCAATATGAGGACAAATTTAAGTGGGCATTTGACTTATGTGTCCCCCTCCGATTTCCATGAAACTTGGCAGGTGTATAGTGGGGCCCAAAGGAAGAAATACGTGTTTTCTTTGTTTCAGCTAAAAAACTGTTTTACAGGGCAAAACCCACTCAAATGTCAAGATGAGGACATATTGAAGTGAGGATTTGACCCCTGTGTCCCCTTCGATTTCCATGATACTTGGCAGGTGTGTGTATAAACGGGTCCAAAGGAAGAAATACGTGTTTTTTTGTTTCAGCTAAAAAAACGGTTTTAGGGGGCTAAACCCCCTCAAATGTCAAGATGAGGACAAATTGAAGTAAGGATCTGACCCCTGTGTCCCCCTCCGATTTTCATGATACTTGGCAGGTGTATAGAGGGGCCCAAAGGAAGAAATACGTGTTTTTTTGTTTCAGCTAAAAACTGTTTTAGGGGGCAAAATCCCCTCAAATGTCAAGATGAGGACAAATTGAAGTAAGGATCTGACCCCTGTGTCCCCCTCCGATTTTCATGATACTTGGCAGGTGTATAGAGGGGCCCAAAGGAAGAAATACGTGTTTTTTTGTTTCAGCTAAAAAAAACGGTTTTAGGGGGCAAAATCCCCTCAAATGTCAAGATGAGGACAAATTGACGTGGGGATCATCTGACCCCTGTGTCACCCTCCGATTCCCATGAAATTTGGCAGGTGTATAGAGAGGCCCTATGCCCCCTGTTTCTTCCTATGCCATATTTACGTGATTTCGGGGTCAGATCCCCACTTCAATTTCTCCTCATCTTGACATTTGAGGGGGAGCCTCTATACACCTGCCAAGTTTCATGGAAATCGGAGGGGGAGACTTAGACCTCCCTTGTCAGTGTATTAATTGCCCGACCCTGTGGCCGAGTGGTTAGCATATCGCGCTGCAACGCCAAGGGTCCCGGGTTCGAATCCCGGTCGGGCATGGTTGTTTGTGAATGTCCATTCGTCAATTTCATCATTTCATCACTCATCCCCATCTTCGCAAATTAGCCAAGAGGCACAAAACGCGACGTAAAATAAACTAAATCAAATCAAAATCAAATCAAAGTCAGTGTATTAATTAATTACAAATCGCGCACGCGCGCACACACACTATATATATGTGTGTATGTATGTATATATTATATATATATATATATATATATATATATATATATATATATATATATATGTGTGTGTGTGTGTGTGTGTGTGTGTGTATTAGCAGGTAACAATATGTTATAAACACATTCTTACTTTCCAAAGAAGCGCATGTGGGATGGCAAAACGGATCCGGATCCAAAAGTACCGGATCCGGATCCGAAAGTTCTGGATCCGGATCCGAAAGTTCTGGATCCGAAAAATTTTAGGATCCGGAACCAACCTGATCAGGATTTCGGATCCGCCAAGTTCCGGATCTGGCCATCCCTAGTCCCCACTGGTTGAAAATCACATGTTTGTATGACGATAGTCAAGTGAGGGCGCCACAAGGGGGAAGAAGTCGACCAGTTCGCCCCCTACTCCACCCCAGCCAACAGAAAAAATAGATAAATATATGCTCGTTTAGCCCAAATATGCATTTTTATATGTGTCTTTAGGGGTTTATTACTACTGGAGCCAGAAAATACTCCCGTCCTCGCTCTGACTCCTTGCGCCAGTCACTAACCACAAATCATCACACTTTGCTTCCCGTCAGTTGGTATTCTCAAAAATATCACTCCGATTTGTGAAGGTAAAGTTACCCAGCGCCCATTATTCCATGCCATGAAGACTGGGCGTGGAGCAGGGCTCCACACATAATGATCTCTGCCATTGAGGATGATGAGATCCCAAGAGCAGCTTTATGCTGTAATAATACAGGGTTATTATAAATGATGGACCCATTTTCAAAACGTCATAGGTAGGGAAGTACAGATCCAAATTGAACAAGTTATATATAGTGGAACCACAAGGAAAGAAACCTGCGCAGACCCCATCGCGCTGGCGGGTGGGGGAAAAAGACAGGAGGAAGAAGCCTTCAGAGTCGCCAACGTCAGTGTTGCCAGACCTATTGATTTCTCGGTAGGATTCCATAATAAACTATTGCTATGGCACCTCCGACGGCCAGCTCAAAAACACGTTTCCTGCTCATCTTTACTTGAACATGGAGTGGAGATGTGGAGTGGAACTCCACTCAGCCGTGAAAAGTGTTGTTTGAACTGTGAAATTATGTCAAACGCTACTCAATTGTGCTAGGACATTATTTTATTACTTTTACTACATTACTATTTTTAGATGGCTGTATTTTATCCCACCCTAAACTCTATTTCTATTTTAGTTATTTTACGTCGCTTTTGTGCCTCTACGGGTAAGTACGACAATATGGATGAATGAAAAACTGATGAAATGGATGAAGTGACACAAACACAGTGAAACGTCCTTGCCTTACGAGGTAGAAACACTGACTTCGTAGCGTGGGCAAATTATGTTATACATGTATGTGTTTGTGGGTGGGTGTGTGTATTTCTAGCAGATGGGGAGGATGGGTGGCACCCTAGCATAAGCGTTGCTATCTTGAATTATTGAGGAAGACATGCTGTCTAATTCACCAAATATATTTCACATACGTAATGCATTTTTTCATTATGGTGCAGGACGCGTGCCCACCCCTATCGATAGCTGCACACGAACACCATCAGAAGGCAAATTGATTTGTTATTGTTAGCATTCGACTTGAAAGATTGTGGAAAATCGCTGACAACGAAAGGCGGCACGTTAGCTTCATCTGTGAACACAACTTTCTACCATTTCCTGTCATAAAAATTCCTCGCGATAATAGAGGCATCCCAACCCCTTGTGTCGATGCTGAGAAAGGGCAAATTTGAGGGTGTTTTCCACGCACCCTCTAACCGGAAAATGCGGAAGAGATGAAAGATGTTGGTCGGTTCCTTCGGGCGGTTTACTTTCTTTTGTTTGAAACATGTCCACTCCTGAAATGGAGATCTTCGGTATATTTTCGCCAAACACAGGGTGCTGGGTTTAGCACCATTGTTACAAAAGTATCTGTGACGTTTACACCGTAAACAATGCGCGCCACTCCCCCTTGCCCCCCCCCCCAGTGCGCACAACTATGCCGCCCTTCCTTCCCCCAAGAACGTCGTTCATCCTCTTCTATTAGATCATCGGATTTTGTAGCAGAACTTCTGGTTTCCAAGGAACAATCTCCCGAATTTTTCAAATCTGACCTGGCAACACTGCCCCGAACACCGATAACGGCAGGGAAGTTGCGCGAACGCTTTGGACGGAAGGTTTTTTTCCTTGTGGTCGAGCTATACCAATGGAAAGAGGAAGGTTCAAAGATCAAAAGTTTCTGGCGGGCAGCGGCCGGCGGCCCGTGGTGGTTGCGGAAGCGGCCGGTAGAGTTCGCGAGAGGACCGTCTCTGTCAGCAGATATGCTTAAGCGTGTGTGGAACGAGTTTGGCTACCGCATCGATGTTTGCCGTGCAGCCAATGGTGGCCACATTGAACATTTATAACAGTTACAAACATTGTGGTAACAAACTTTGAACCTTCCTCTTTCCATTGGTATATAGCTTGTTTACATTGGATTTGTACCTCAATAAATATGATGTTTTGAAAATGGGTCCATCATTTATAATAACGTGGCGGAGTGGTTAGCACAGCTATGGTTCTGGGTTTGAATCTCCGCCTGGGCATGGGTAAAATTAGCCCTGGGCTCACGGCCAATATAATCCTCCGCGAGGCTCGTGTTGTAGCCTGTCCTTGTATGTTTGTGATTGTCCTTTCATCCATTTCACATCACTCATCCTCGCGATTAGCCAAAAGTGGCAGAAAAGCATGAAACAAATCAATCAATCAAACCTATGCCACGCAGTGTCCCCTTGGCGTAGTAGATAGCGCGTAAGACTTCTAATCAAAAGATCGTGGGTTATATCCCCACAAGGGATTTCTATTTTTCCGAGCTACATAGCAAATAAAATGGTATAATATGATTGATTTGGTTTATTCTACTTTGCTGCCACTTTTGGCTAATTGCGAAGATGAGGATGAGTGATGATATGATGAAGAATACCCATACCCAGAACGGGATTCGAACCCGAGATATCTGGAGCCGTAGCGCGCGTGAAAACCACTCCGCGGACTCCCAACAAGTGTTTTCGGGTAACCAACCAGGTTAAACCGGCATTAGAGTCAAACGTTTCGAGCGCATACATTGCTCTCATCTTCAGGAAACCCACGTGGCATCCCTGAAGTGAAAAGTAATGTATGTGTTCGAAACGTTGGACTCTTACGCCGATTTAACCTACCTGGTTCTTCGCGCTTGTGCTGTGTGATGCTACAATATGCATATGACTCACGTAACTTTACCAAACTCGAATATATAACTTATTTGCGTAATTTATCGCACGAACAGCGATGTGCATTAAAAACTAAAAAAAAAACAAAAAAAACACAGTTTTAGTCAGTTTTCAGTCCTCGTGATATGAAAGGTTAGAAACAATTATTTATTCATGGGTGAAGTTCAGCCTGTGACTGCTCTACCACTTAACCCGCAAAACTAATATATCATTAAGAAAGTTTATTTGTTCGTTAATATTAGGTGCATCCAGAAAGTAAGTTTCCCTGGGGTCGTGCACAAAAAGGAAACATTATTTCATTTATTGCCACAGATACAGCACTTGTCCAGTTACTTGTCAACATAATTCCCGCCGGAATTCAGGCACTTGTCATAGCGTGGGACCAACTTCTCTATACCTGAGTCGTAGAAGTCCGCCGCCTGGGCGCCGAACCACTGTGTGACAGCCGTCTGAACCTCTTCGTCGCTGTGAAAATGTTGACCGGACAGGAACTTTTTCAGGTGCAAGAACAGGTGGTAATCACTGGGAGCGAGATCCTCGCTGTACGATGGATGATCGAACACCTCCCAACCGAACCTGTCCAAAAGGGCTGCAGTGCGCCTAGCCATATGCGGCTTAGCATTGTCGTGCAGAAAGATCACCCCGGCACTAAGCTTACCGCGTCGCTTATTCTGAATGGCTCGTCGCAATGTCCCCAGTGTTTCACAGTAACGGTTAGCGTTCACAGTCTCACCTCTGGGTAGAAACTCGATGAGCAGAATGCCTTGTCTGTCCCAGAAAACCGTGCACATCACTTTTCGCGCCGACATAGTCTGTTTGAACTTCGTCCTGCATGGAGATCCACTGTGACGCCAATGCATGGACTGCTGCTTGCTTTCTGGGATTCTGTATGCAACCCACGTTTCATCCGGTTGAGAAAATCGTCATCATCATGGTAACGCTGCAGAAATGTCAGCACCGTGCCCATGCGTTTTCCTTTGTGTTCGGGAGAGAGTTGTTTCGGCACCCACTGGGCACACAATTTCCGGAACAAGAGGCGTTTGGTAATAATGTCGTGCAACAACGATCGAGAAATCTGCGGGAAATGGCTGGTGAGTTCCGTGATCGTGACGTGACGATCCTCCAATATGCGCTGCTGCATCTGCTCCACAAGCTCGTCCATAACGGCCGATTGCCGCCCACTGCGCTCCTCGTCATGCAAATTTTGCCGGCCTTCCGTAAATGTCCTGCACCAACGACGCACCATCTGCTTGCTCATGACGTCTGGCCCATGCACCTGGCACAGCTGACGATGAATTTCGAGCGGCTGTATGTTTTGTGCGTTCAAAAACTTGATCACCGAACGTACCTCGCACGCGGCGGGAGATGGAATAAGAGCCGCCATGTTTCATCGCTGCCGCGACGCTACTGAAGACTTTCGGAAGGCGTCTTCTAGTATATTATATTCACTAGTCTCTCACGCATGCGCAAAACCGGTTTCAATACGCATGCCTGCCACCTGTGGGCGAGTGGGAAACTTACTTTCTGGATGCGCCTAATATCTAAATCCTTTATATTTTGTCAATCGAAATGTTTAGCGTTCGTTGCAAGACTCTTAACATCGAATGATCTCTGGACGAAATTATTTTAAAATATTTATCAGGTTTTTTATGTCGCAACGTGATGTATGTCAGACAGTAGTCTGAATTTCTAATCGCCACTGTTATGTCAGTAGTGTGTGCGATAGGTGGATCGTCAGCCGACCTCTGTAGCGGAGTGGTTAGCATGGGTATTCTTTGTGAGTGTCCCTTCAACTTCATCAATATCATCTCTTATAATATTCATCTTCGCAATTAGCCAAAAGTGGCAGAAAAGCGAAGTAAAATAAACCAAATCAATCATCCACAATAATAATGCGTCTACTATTGTTCTAGAAACGAAACGCTTGTAATTCTGGTAGGTTTTATAATGACTTGTGTCATGCCGAAAGGTTTCCATGGCTAACTGGGTGTGCCGAGAGAAACAAAATACATTAGTCTTGCTACACATGTACAATGTTTTGAGCAAAAGACTCCGAATGGTGTAAGGTGTTCTGAGTTGAACAACCTTATTAATATTAAAGAAAAGCTATAAAACACCAGTCTTCCAAACCTTTGTTGCACAGTGAGGCATCTCATTTAAATATGCATGGATCATGTTTCATCGGAAGCCGGCCGACTTCAGGCAACATAACACAATGAAATTGTACTTTCAAATAGACAATACTTATATCGAATAACCCCATAAGTAAATTATTAGGCAAAAAGGGGCGTAGCCTTCCTCTGGACTTTGCTTTCCCACTCGAAATGTTCATGCTACGCAACCGATTATTATTATTGTTGCAGAAAATATCATTTTACCGAAATATTGATTAGGGCATGGTTTGTTTTATGGGAGGGTAAATTACCCGATAAAAGAAAGGGAAAATGTATTTTCCACTTTTGAGAGCTTGAATCTAATACATGGAATAAGAATCTTCATATTTCCCTGCAATTTTGATATTTTCCATAAAATTTACTGCACCGACGAAAATTTCACTTCCCGTGGAAACACTGTCCTGTAACTCAAGAGTGGAAAAGTGTAACCTGTAAACCACAAGACGTGGCAACGGCGCATTACCCTGAACAGTCTCGCTGGATTCTAGCTTCTCAGCTGACTGAAGGAGTTTCGCGACATCAAAGGCATTCCTGCTCCACACGAATTCTGGACTGGACTGTTGATGGTTGTGACCGGAAGTGACAGTGAACGAACAAATCAGCTTTGTTTCCATGTTGAAGCGCAGTTCGTGGGAACGTCCTCCGAACGGACGTAGTGTTCCAAGAAGGATTGGCAATGAGAAAATCTTCATCTCCTTACAAAATTTAGAGAAAAATCACGCGGTTTTTACCATGTGTATGAAATGGTGTTGGATTGTCAGCGAGGGGGTTTATGGGGCCAGTCCACCAAATGCACGAATAAAAAAGAAGTTGAGAAAAAATTGGGGGAATATGCAGCAACGGACACTTCCGGGTTGTAATGATACTATTGACTTTCAAGAGAATTGTTACAGTGTCAGTGACTTCAACATGGAAAAGATTTGTGAAAATCTGATCTTGTTCATGTGCTTTTTTATGTAGAAAGTAAATATAAATGTTATTCCCTTCTCAAATAATCAAACTAAATAATTTTCTCTCCCTGGGAAGTGTTGTCTGTCACACCCTGGAAAAATTGTTGTTTGCCCCTCCCCACTGGCGTACGCAGGGGGGAGCTGATGAGGTTACAGCCCCTCCCGAAATTGTGAGAAAATCCGAGTTTTCAAATGAAAATCAGGTAAAAATGAATGGTGTAAATGCAAACCTCCCTTCAAATGATCATCCCCTGTTATCTTTTTGTGTCTTCGAGTACAATTTTAATGTTTTGTGTATCCCGCCCCCTTGGAAACGAAGCTCTGTACTATCCACCCTTACAATTGCAGCCTCCCCCAGAAAAAATCTACGTACGGCAGTGCCCCACCCTGAGGAAACTCTGGGTACCACAATGTCAGCCCAACTGGTCCCTATTAAGCACGTATGCAGCTTTTGTTTTGTGTTAACTTTTAGTCCTAGGCTGTCATAATAAATATGTCACCATTCACCTTCTCCTTAACATATTATTGCACACGTGTGTATGTATGAAATTTACAGTCTTCATTTAGGCCAACACCTGACCACCTGCACCGCTAAAAAATTACCAACGCTCCTGTCACCGTCGCAATGAATCCAGAGGGGTAAGCAAACAGGTGTATCTATTCCCATATATTTCAAATTCAATTAACATGTCAATAAATATTATACAAATTTGCTTGTTTCGCCGAGGCTTCTCGGAATTTATGTGTGCTTAGGGAGCTTTCACACCGAAATAACGGGAGACACGGGTCCCTACAGTATGTTAAAGAGCATTCTGCGCCTGCACGACCGTGACGACACGATGCACACTATTCGAGGAAACGGCTCTGTCGGAGGCTATTGGGAATAGAGCTACAGTTTAAGGTGAAATTCGAACCACTCACGTCGGCTTCCGTGTCGTACTGTACCGTGCTACGAAATCAGAGATACCAAGTTCGAACCCTGGATACGGAAAGGCTGTATCATCATGTTTGTCCTACCATCGTTTCATCTGTTGACCATTCATCCTCACAGTCACAAATAACCGAAGAGGTAGAAAAGTGACGTAAGATGACCGAACTACGAAGGAAATATAACAAACTGTGCAATGTGCCCCAACCGGGAATCGAATCCGGGACACCTTGAAGTGGCAGTAACCACACTAAAAATTTTAGAAGAGGACCAAGGGAGAGGCACACAAAATTCTCAGAAATTCGAAAATTATTACGGATCATTGTAAATGGTAATAACGATGTCATTGCATTAACAGTTAAAATAGTATTTCCGACACATGTGCACCAGTCGCTTTTCTGGGGGGCTTTGGCCCACCCTGATTCTCTGTTACTGTCGTCACTGGGGGATGCACCCATTATTATTATTACGGGCATAATTTTTGCATAAATTTAGGTGTACTTGTAATGGTCCTTTCAGCGATTTTATCATACACAATCCTCATCGTTCTGGCCACCTACTGTGTAACATATGACTTAAAATTAAACTAAAATTTTCCGTTTTGCAAACATATTGGTTTACAAAAATGAGAAATCCAACAAAATCTCCAATAAAAAAGACTTTCGTTTAACACGTGTAACATTAAGAAATATATTACTCACGTCAGGTCAAGTTATGAAAGAAGGAAAAACACATTCCAAGTAGCTGGCAACCTACGTAGCGAGGTGGCAATGCTATAGGAAGCTTTGCCAGCATCAGGGTGACACATACTATCCACACAAGAGTTATCAGTCTTGCGCTCATGTATCAGTTGGAATGCAAAATAACCCAGTTTCCTTTATGACACGTAAGACAAATTTCGGGATAAAGATTCCATTCTGTACGCCCTTGGATTTAACGGAAAATTATACAGAATGGTGATGTAGTTTTTCAAGGTGACGGTTTGCTTGTTACAGATTGACAAATTGGTAACAGATTTTAATTTGTAGGGTCCTCCTGACAGTCAGGGTCGATTCCAGGCAGTTGGACAAAAGTATTTATTGGTTTGATTTGGTTGAGGTTGAGTGATGTTATGATGAAAATGATGAAAGGACACACAAAGAAATCCCATGCCCAGCCGAGAATCTAACCCAGGACCCCTGACATCGCAGCGCGGTGTGATAACAACTCTGCCACGGAGGTCGGCAAAAAGTATTAATAATCCTACATCCAACTGTAGGTCTAAAGTCTATTAACCCATCTATCCGTAAACTGGACTGAAAATAACATTCAGTCTAAAGTAGCCTACTTTCCATTGTTGTTATATTACAAGAAAGAGCAAACTCTCCTTCCAAATTGCCGAACGAGTTTTGGTGAATGGTTCAAATGACGGACAGATATCCAGATGGTCAGATGTTCAAATTCCGCGATCGGTCATTCTGTTTCTCTTAATGAATGCTGTGGTGGTATTTTTAACGAAGGCCATGGACACTACCTCTCGCTTCCTTTTCCATCCACAAACTAGCCGTCGCGATTAACGTAACGGTAGAGGCGACCCCCTTCCGCACCCATGCCCCAGACTCACAGGTCATGCGTCAGATGGCAAGTTGGCAACTAATTTTAATTTGTAAGTAGGGACACAGAATTGGGGGGGGGGGGGATATTTTCGAGGGAGCAACAATAACTAGTATACATGAAAAAGTAAAGCCTTCCCCTGCGTGAATGTGTTTTTCTTTCTCTCTTTCTTTTTTACGTGTTGTCTGGATTTTTTTTAAAAATCTCGTCTTTGTTCTTTCCTTGTAACCATTTTATTATTTTTTTATTTTTTTTATTTTATTGTATTTTCTTCTCTTTTTTATGATTTTATTTATGTACACTAGGTAAATGTCAAACGGGGTTAGGTGGGAGAACAGCCACAGGCTGAACCTCACCCTTTAATAAAGAAAATTTGAATTGAATTGAACATTCTGTGGAGGTACAGGATCCACACGTTCACGATTTCGGCAATTGTGGAGGTGATGTAAACAATGCCACGCTCCGGCCACATTATCGGCAAGTACCCACTGACGACAGAGGTTGGGTTAGTCACAAAACCGCTTCATGTAGGAACATTGTCCGAAAAATTCCCATCTGAGATCACACTCCCCGTGAATTTGAAGACAAAATGCCATAAATTTTGCGTTTGAGAAACGTGTTGGGAGAGGAAGGGGGGGGGGGGGGGTCGAAAAAATGGATTTTGGTTGTGTGGATAAAATAACTTCTTCCTCCATTTTCAACTTCACTTTATGCTCAGGTAAGCTAATCGGGACTGGATCTACAATTTAAGATTCGTTGATGATTTACGATTTTGTTTTATTTTACGTCGCTTTTCTTCCACTTTTGGCTAATCGCGACGACGATTGATGGAGTTGATGTTTTAAGTCCAGTTTGTGCACAGTAAGGCTAACTGGGACTGGACATACAGTTTAAAGTGGGATCCGTACCACTATGTGCCTCCACCGGGTAGACCCAATCGCGACGACGAGTGTGAATGGTGATATGATGAGATGGATGAACACCTAAGAACACCACAACGTAACCCTATCCTGTCTACAGGTCCAGGCGCCAAAGCCGCCGCCTCGTTACTCTGCAAAGGTAGTCTAGGGTGTACTACGTGGAAGTGAGGTTGATATTAGGATGCCTTTGGGAATGGTCACCCACTTACACCCAAGTTTACGATTGGGTCCGATTTCCTGTACAGGGCGCGTCCACCGAGAATCTAGTCCACGGGCCGGCCTCCGTGGCGGGTGAATGTTCCTTCTTCAATTTAATCATATCATCACTCATCCTCATCTTCGCGATTAGCGAAAAAGTGACTGAAGAGGGTAATTTTTACTATTTTAAGTTTCCAAATTTAGACTATTCTGTTTACGGTTGTTTTGAACCTACTGACCTGATTCGGCTTACGAGCTCTGGGTTTACAGCGCCAGACAGACAGACCAATCACTCGTAAGTCTTAAGTTAGTTAATAAACCGTAAGTAATCAATAAACTTGACAAAGCAGGAAATAAGCTACAAATAAGAATTATTACTATATTTTACCCGTATATTTAAAATAATCATCGTATCCAACAATAACTACAGACTTTACACGTCAAGGTTGGTCTTTACACTTCCAAAAATTAACTTTTCTTCATACTCTGTTTTCGTTTTCTTCTTCAGTTGTTCTTCTTGGGTGGGGGGGGGGTATGTTGGCAGAAATCTCACCCAATAACTAGGTTGAGTTAAGTTGCTCGTACTTTCCGTCCACTCGTGGTTTTAGCTATGGTCTTACTTGCGCGTAATGTGTCTTTTTTCCCGTGTCCCAACTTTCGACTGTCGTTTTGCGTCGCGACGGCGGTTGAAACTATAGCCAACCGAGGACGTCAATTGTCACGAGTGTTAATCTTTCTGTCTGGAGTAGGGATGGCCAAACGGATCCGGATCCGAAATATCCGGATCCATTCGGATCCGGATCCAAAAGTTACGGATCTGGATCCGGATCCGTATCCGGGTCTGAAAGTTCCGGATCTGGATCCGGATCCGACAGTTCCGGATCCGGATCTGGGTCTGAAAGTTTCGGATCTGGATCCGGATCCGAAAGTTCCGGATCTGGATCAGGATCCGGGTCCGAAAATTCCGGATTTCTTGGATCCGGATCCGAGAGTTTCGGATCTCAATCCCATTATAATATTACCACACCTTAAAAGGTGTGGTAATATTACAAAGAAATTTTTCATTAGTTAGTCCTACAAGAATTTTTTTCAAGTGTTGTTCCTAAAATACTTTGCTACGCATAGGCTAACACACTCGTGCACAAAAATAATCTTACTTGTTTAACATAAAATGTCAGAGGTGATTTTGTAAATGCCATTGAAACGAATATATATTCATTCGAATGTATTGGAAATGAAAACATACATAAATGTAAGACATTCAATTCCAGGATGAAACCTTTAACACATATAACAAGATAGAAATGTTATACAAAAATTATACAATTGTTCTACAGTTACAGTTTTACAAATTAAAATAAAACATTATAATATATGCAGTGTTATATAATTACAAAGTGTAAGACTAACAAGGGAGGTTATCTAAGTGTCCCCCTCCGATTTCCATGAAACTTGGCAGGCGAATAGTGGGACCCAAAGCAAGAAATACGTGTTTTTTTGTTTCAGCTAAAAAACGGTTTTAGGGGGCAAAACCCCCTCAAATGTCAAGATGAGGACAAATTGATGTGAGGATCTGACCCCTGTGTCCCCCTCCGATTTCCATCATACTTGGCAGGTGTGTGTATAAACGGGCCCAAATGAAGAAATACGTGTTTTTTTTGTTTCGGCTAAAAAACTGTTTTAGGGGGCAACCCCCCCTCAAATGTCAATATGAGGACAAATTTAAGTGTGCATAAGACCTGTGTGTCCCCGTCCGATTTCCATGATACTTGGCAGGTGTATAGTGGGACCCAATGGAAGAAATACGTGTTTTTTTGTTTCAGCTAAAAACTGTTTTAGGGGGCAAAATCCCCTCAAATGAAAAGATGAGGACAAATTGAAGTAAGGATCTGACCCCTGTGTCCCTCTCCGATTTTCATGAAACTTTGCAGGTGTATAGAGGGGCCCAAAGGAAGAAATACGTGTTTTTTTGTTTCGGCTAAAAAACTGTTTTAGGGGGCAAAACCCGCCTCAAATATCAAGATGAGTACAAATTGACGTGGGGATCATCTGACCCCTGTGTCACCCTCCGATTTCCATGGAATTTGACAGGTGTATAGAGAGGCCCTATGCTCCCTGTTTCTTCCTATGCCATATTTACGTGGTTTCGGGGTCAGATCCCCACTTCAATTTCTCCTCATCTTGACATTTGAGGGGGGGGGGCTCTATACACCTGGCAAGTTTCATGGAGATCGGAGGGGGAGACTTAGACCTCCCTTGTAAGTGTATTAATTAATTACAAATCGCGCACGCGGGTACACACACTATATATATATGTGTGTATGTATGTATATTATATATATATATATATATATATATATATATATATATATATATATATATATTAGCAGGTAACAATGTGTTATAAGCACATTCTTACTTTCCAAAGAAGCGCATGTGGGATGGCAAAACGGATCCGGATCCGAAAGTACCGGATCCGGATCTGGATCTGAAAATTCCGGATCCGAAAAATTTTAGGATCCGGAACCAACCGGATCCGGATCTGGCCATCCCTAGTCTGGAGCTTGGCTTTTGTGAACCGCGGAAATCAATCTTCGCGAGGGTTACTTCTGAGTCTGGAGCTGGACTGTCCACGTACTACTAACGTCATTGCAACCAACTGTAATTGGACTGTAATTGGAGTAAAAAAATCACTCCACTGTATGTACACCAATAGCAACAGTCTAGCAACAGCTCCTTCGACACGAAGGAATGCCGAACCCATTGTTCCAGCTGTTTTGGTTTCACTATTCCTAGGAGCATTGCTCAACACTCTAAGCTAAATACGCAGACACGCTCCATGAAACCAAAGAGCCTTCCATCCTACGCCTAATTTCTGTTGATCGAAATTAAACACCCTTCCGTCCTACGCACAATCTTTTACGTGACCAAAAAGAATCGGTCATACACTATGCCGAATTACCGCCTCACAATCAATTAATCTGGGGAGCAATTCCCGGCTGTGGCATTCATCGGTGGTTCGGAAGTTGGAAACCACTTTACATTAAAGTCCAGATAAGGGAACTAGATACATAAATGCATTAATTTCTTCATCACTCATAGCCAAAGTTAAGTAAATATAGTTTGTTTGTATTTCGTAATTTAAGATCGCCTATCTGCCCTTTAGGTTAATCGTGACTATGAATGAAGATTAGATGAAGCAGGCGAGAGAAGGAGCACAATGAAACACCTGTGCAGGTGTTCGATTCCAGCTAATCTCGAATCGAGCAAGTACGTGCTTAGTCACGGAGACGGCAACAATCTAAATATAACTATTTTGTTTGTCAACTATTTTGTATTTTTGTTATTAAGAGTCACCTTCCTGCCACTTGTTGCTTGTCATGACGACGAGAGTGAATGTTTATTACATGAAATTGATGAAGGGATAATCGTAAAGAAACGCCCACGTCAGGACTCAAACATGGGACATGTGCTTCGAGATCATGAGTCCAGCACTCAATGTGCTCGGTCATCTAGACGACGACTAAATAATTTTATTTTTATCATTTCCCAAGCCCACCCTACGATGCATACCCGTTAATATACTGTCAATTGGATTTTGGGAGGAGGGAGCATTATTTGTCTACAGTCCGTACATACGATTTCATCGCAGATTTACCTTAGGGTAGGGTAATAAAAGGGTAGTTCTTTATAAAATAATAAATTGTAACCTAACAAGTGATGATGACGACATTTTAAAAAAAATAGAGCATATTTCAGGGGTTTCAAGCCCGATAGCTCCCCACCCTTAAGTCATAATTTCTATTCAAATATTTTTTCTATAAAACCTACCATCTTGCCGTGAAGGAAATGTGTAATTATCCAACCATTATATTCACAATTATATCCAATTTAAGTGATATCAAACTTACGAAACGAATTACAATGCGTAATGCAACAACCAAAGAAGACTGAACAAATCCATTATAAACAAATGGGTGTGCTAACACAGAAGAACGATTTCCACCAATATTTTGCTGCAGGAGATGTTTCACTACAAACAAAAAATAATTTCTATTCCGAATCTACATCACAAGTTTTGCATTATTGCATCATATATACATTTGACGAAGTACCATTAATTGAACAACAAATAAACAAGTGGTTTTTTTTTTTCGTTTTGAAAATGTGTAAGAAAAAATTGACTTCCCAATTCCCAATTTTTTCATAACTATGCATTTAGAACTTTCGAACATTCTATACGCAGTTTATATTTCATCGTTAATTTGAACTCAAAAACACATAAGTTACAACGATAACGCCTTCCTCGGTAGTCGCGACTGATTGGTTAGACTATAAAAATGGCTTCTGCAAGAACTCTTCCCATTGGCTACCGTATGAAAATTTCGAGATCATCAGTCTGCTGTCATAAGTCATACTGCAGTTCCGTCCGCTATCTGTAGTGAATGGTCAGTGTCGTGGTCAGTGTAGTGTCGCGCCTAACGAGAAGTGCAGAATCTTCAAATTTGGTAAGTTCTAAACCATTACATCATCGTGTTACTACTGTTCTTATTGTTATTATTATTAAAATGTGTGGTTTTTTAATAATGTTCCGCTTTCACCGAAAGTTAGATGTCGAGAGCGTATTCGCTTCAATCACAATTTCACTTCGGTTGGCTGCCTAATTCGAAAGATTGCCGTTTGCAAAGGCAAGAATATGTTTTCTTAACTTAAAATCAAAATGCAATATAATTCGTATCGTAGTCTTTGGTATTGTCGATGTAACACCGACGAACGACTTCTATTGTCCCCGTTCTGTGGTAGGTTCAATTACGTAATAACATGGCGCGTACAACAATAGTAAAGAGAATTATCTGGGGCTGAGTGAATATCGGAATGCAAAGTTCGCGAAGTGGGGAAATGAACGGAAATATACGAAGATTAGGATAAACTAGTTCAACATTTTTTATTTGTAGCACGAATTACTTGTAAATTCCTCTTGGCTTATTTTTAATGTAAGGAAATAATAAGTTTTCACGTCCAGTCGGAAAGTTATAACATATTAGCTTGGAGTCATTCATTGTTCTTAAGTAAAAGGGCAAGTAGTTTTGCGTAAACACGTCTAGCAATAACAATAATAGCTACACTCCTACCGAGAATCTCCACGTGCCAATACATGGCACCTAAAAAACTATTTGTCGTCTTTCGAGAATTAAGGAAATTTTAAGGATCAAAAAGATTCAATTTTTCCTTTCCACACTGGTTATGATTGGGCTAACGCTTTATAATTTTGTGCACAAGCCTAGCGGCAGCGCTTGTAATTTCGCTACGTCATGATCGACAGGGTATTCCCCTGTTCTCTCTCGCGAGGGCGCCTGGAAATGTACGTTTGTTCTAGGCAACCCAGAACTCGCAACATTAGTTACGGTCTCCTTTACGTATATTCGCTATATTTGCCACATTTTGCGAGCAGTATTATTTGCGTGTTTCACTTTAGGCGAGGTCAGTATGCGGCAAAAAGGCCCACAAAGAGCCGTAGCAAAATGGCTGCCGATTGCACTTTGACCCAAGTACCAGGAGGGTGTGGCTAATTCAAGAGCGGCGCCTTTTCATTCCTCATAGCGAGCGTAGAGTGCTAATAAATACTATGCAGTGCAAAAGTACATAATGTAACGGCGTATCATCGCAATAAGTTATCTGCGTAAACGCTGGGAGCAAAAACATACCAATATTTTGCTCTCCAGTTTTTGCCACGTCATTGCCTGCTGTTGAAGTACATATAGGTGTCTTACATATGACATGACACTTCACGCCCTTTATGTTCTGAAAAGCGGGATATTACTAAAACTAATTTATGTTGCCAAATAAAAAAAATAGCCTAACGAGACTTTTTCATTGTGTGAGGGGTGGAGAAGTTACACGAATTCTTCACACAATGCATGATATTGTAGTTTTCGTATCGCACTGCAAAGTTCTGCATTCGTGTCTTGAGTCGGGATTTCCTTCATTTTATTATCATTTTCCTCGTGATTAACCTAGCGAGGCAGAAACAGGAGATAATATAACAGAAATACAAAAATATGCACACCAACCAATAAGCCTTTCGGGACTGTAAATACCTGAATTAGAACAGTCTACATTAGTTTTTCATATCTAAAAATATGTTCAAAATTGATGAGACTAGTATGGGCTTCCTGCAGTTGAGAATTTTAAAAAAATGTTCCATCTTCATAGTATAGAAATTAAAGTAAAAATCGGTAGCATGGTAGCAACTGACTATTACGAGGAAAGTAGGGAAGTATTTATCCATATCCAAAGCTAAATATATCCCTGCACGATAAAATACATTAAAATTGGATTTATATTTCTCCAATACATTAAGCCAACAAGAATTGAATATTGTAAATTTATCCATATCTATTTATGCTTTTACTGCAATGCCTTGATAGAAAATTCCCCTTCTTTTGATATTACATCAGAGGGAGAAAAACTTCTAATACGAAAGGAGTTACAAAAATATCAAACGAAAGGAAACTAAAGCATTTCATTTCTGATCTTGTATATTCTTAAAATTACTGCGATGGACAAATCTAGGAATTTTGAAGTTTGTTGGCTTGGAAAATCAGAACGTTCTGAATCCAATTCCCTGTGAGAGCACATTGAATACAATCAACCTTCAACAAGCCTCAATGCAAACTTGTATTTCATTTCAAACTTTTTATTTTTTTCCACGAAAATGACTGGTAGACTTTAACAATTAAATAATTTTAAAAATATACTAAAAGTAGAGTACAAAGTGACATATACTGAATGCTATGACAAATTACAACTTTTTGTTACATAGACAACCAACAGTTTTGAAAGTGGTTTCACAACACTAACTTGCCCAATAATGTCACACAAAATCATTTCAGCAAAATACATATAATTTGATATTTATTCTTATTCATATATTTCACATTTCTCACTTGCTGCTCAAAGAATATACGTTATAAACTTCTACTCTAAATACCATGCTCAAAATTTTCCAACAAGTAAACAGAAAATTCACTGGATATAAAAATCAAAATTGAGGACATGAATGAATTGATATATTAAAGGAAAATGAAGCATCCATATATATTAGGGCTGAGCTGATACCACTTTGAACCGATGCCAATACCGATTCCCACCAATACCGATACTTGAAAATTGAAACAATTGAAAGTTGTTCTAAATATTGGTTAATATTTGTGTAAGTATTTCCATCTAATTATTTGAATTATTTTACCAACACATTTGTTTTAAAATATTCAAGAATTACATCATGTTATGTTTATTACATTTTTTTTCACAGAAAACTGGTGCAAAATAAAAAGTAAATCGAATTTTGCCTAATATCCAGTATAATTAGCCTTTGTGAAAGTGTTGCTCGGAACTTTTGCCGAATCTGTCAAAAACCAAAATGCCTGAAAAGTATCAGCCGATGTATTTAAATAAATTCCAACCAATACTTTCCAATACTGATACCACTGGTATTGGCAGATTTCTGATACTGATAACACTGGTATTGGCAGATACCAACACATCGGTATCAGCTCAGCCCTAGTATATATATATTGCATAGGAAAACTAATTTCTGTTCTAGACATTTGTAATTCCGAAGTAGCAAAGATAAAATTGTGACAGGAATTGCTTCATTTGGTATCATGTCTTCACGCGAAATAACTGTTCCACACATGGTCAAAAACCATGTTCTTCTTCAGAAACTTTTGTTTAGACTTGTCATCTTCTCTTACTTATAAGACTATTAGCCACAAGTCACATGTGTGTATTACGTATAAATGAAGTTTCCAAAAAAGTACTGCAAACATAATAGCAAAATTGTATGCAAATTAGAGACAGCATACTGTCCTCTGTGTTTTTACAAAAACATAAATCATCACTTGACAGAAGAAAAATAATATATCTATTTCTCCCCCTTCTTTTGGCCATTTTGCAGGTGAGGTATTTAAAACTTTTAAAATTATTATTATATAAAACAGACTCATGATATTTCATAAAATCAAATTAGTCAACTTTAAGTTCATGGGGCACACACTGGATTGTATTTTGATGTAAATTGGATGTAGTTTTGATTATCCTATACTTTATTGTGGTGGTATATATGTTTAGCAATGTATTTTGTGGTTCTTTGTTTTACAAGGTCAGAAAAAAAATATTTCAAAATAGATAAATTAGATTTTTGGTTCTTTCCAAATTCTGAGAAAATTTCACTGGTGTTGAACTTATTTTTTTCAGAAATGTTCTTGTAATCTTTACATGATGGAATGTAATCTGTCTCTCATTGAGTGTAAGGTACTCTTACATGGAAGCATTTCCTTCAGCATTCCAAAAATCTTATAGCAATTTTTCATGCAGATACCACTTTACACAAAAGCACATCCTCTACCATTTGGGCTAGTATCTGAGATTGTGTAAAGTGCAGAAAAAACATTGTACATAACATACACAGCACAACTGGCACTCCAAGTTATGTGGTTTTCAAATTAAAATGAATACATTATACTGAATCCAACTCAAACTGGCAGCTGACCTTGAATGCTATTTCTGGCCCTTTCTATCCCCAATCATTTTCAGGGGTGTGTTGTCCAGTGGGTGTCAACAAACTCAGTTGCGAAGTAAAGCTGAAGGGATCATATCGCTCTCCCGAAGTAACGTTCCCAAGCGTACTTCTGTTTTTGCCAGTTGTTTTTATATTACTGTGTGTCCGCCTGCATTCCATCTGGAAACTTCATCGTTCAGGACCACGTGTGCAGTTCTACCATCAACCCCCGACGATTTCTGGAGCTGACAATACCATTCATCGAGAAGACTCTTTCTCATTTTACAGTACGTTTGGCAACATGTGGTGGACCAAACGCTCATTTGTTTCATCCCGCAAACAACACTCGGTACCTTGCGACTCGAAAATGCTCAATCTCAGTCACAGAAAATTCAACTGGTCGCTGATTTGCTGTTTCTCAGCTGCCAGTTGGAGTTGCGTTCAGTATAGATGATGAAAGGGCAATCTGTTATTAATACAAGATATTGTGTAAATAAACTGAAACACAACTTGTTACTTTTCTGTAACATTACAAAATAGCTGGGCTTCCTCAATAGCATAGTGCTAACATCCCCTTGTAATCAACAGGTCCTAGATTTGATACCCGGTGGAAACACATGGTAGCTCCTTAAACTGTAGGTCCAGTCACATTTAGCATTTCTATGATTTTTTCCAACATGGATAAATACACTCTGTAAAAAAAAAATTAGCATCACTGTATTCTTATTACGGATGTTGACAATTTTGATTTTCGCATGCATGCATCTTTCCTGCACAACTTGAAATCAATTGATTGAAGCATTGGTCTGGTATCACTGTGTAGTGTGGTGTTATTCTTTTATTAATTTAGTGTTTGGAGCTTCTGCTAGAGGGTGTTGCAATCAGTTACTGCTGCAAGGCTTTGTAATCAATTGTCAGGAATCTGTAAAATGATTGTTAGTAGTGCAACTTGTGACATGTTTTATGTTGCAAACACCATGTTCATTTTTGACAGTTTGGATATGTTAACCTATTTGTGGTGGTGTGTAGTGTATTTGAGCGTGTTTTCTCGAAAACAATGCACAGAAAGTGTGACATTTCACCACGTAAGCAAGGAATGGTTCTTGGTTTGCATATGGATGGTCATAATCAGAGAGAAATTGGTCGACAACTTCAAATGCATCAATCCACAGTTAGCCGCTGCCTGCAAAAGCAACAAGAACATGGAAAAACCATGACTGAGAAGTCACTGTGGCAGAAAGAAAAAGACATCACCTCAACTGGATCGTATGATAAAGGACATGGCACTGAAGAACAGAGAAATAAGTTCACGTCAAATTGCACATAAACTTCAAAATGAGGTGGGCGTTAATCTTACTCATGCTACTGTAGTATCCCGACTAAAGAAACAGGGTGTTTTTAAACAAGTCCCATGTAAAAAACCCAGACTAACTGACGCACATTCAAAAGCTAGACGTGAGTTTGTCACACGTTATGGCCATTGGAATGATACAGATTGGGAACATGTGATATTTTCTGATGAAAAACGATTTAAATTGCTGGGAATGACAGCTCAGTTAAACTGGGGATGCAGAAGGGAGAAGAACTTGCAAGATCTTATTTTAGAAACTCAAATGTTTTGTGGCAGTGTTATGATTTGGGCATGTTTCTCTGCAAAAGGGATTGGCAGGATGCATATTTGCACAGGGACCATTAAGGCTGATCAATATATGGAAATCCTGAATCGGAAAGTTCTACAAACTGCAGGAGATAATTTTTCTGGACAGAATTTGGACTACTTTATTTTTCAAGACGATAATGCAACCTGTTACCGTGCTCAAGTGGTGAATAACTGGTTTCATGATATGAATATTGAAAGACTTTGGTGGCCGCCCAACTCGCCAGACATGAATCCTATAGAAAACCTGTGGGCTATGATGTGCAGAAAACTTGGTAATCAGACGTATAGGTCAAAAGAGGAACTTATGGCAGCAATTGTACATGTTTGGAATGAAATTGAGGTTGAATATTGTCAAAATCTCATTCATAGCATGCCTCGAAGGTTGGAAGCACTTAGGAAGGCCAGGGTTGGCCACACTAAGTACTAGTCAATGTATTTACTTACTATCATTACAAATTGACATATCATGATGCATTTAAAACCTTTGTTCAATCTTTTTACTTGTAAAAATTGTCTATGTGCGAAAATGTTCCATGAGCTATATTTGCAATAATTTTGTTATTAGTTCTGTAAAGTGCATTATGTACGTAACTATGACTTAAATAATAAAAATATATTGTACAGATAGTGTTTTATATAATTGTTGGGAAAACAAATCGACAAGTCGAATTAAATCAATAAAACAACTGATAATTCACGAGCGAAATGCTGACGACCAAAAATAATAAAGTGATGCTTTTTTTTTACAGAGTAGTTGTGTTCAGGTTTCTTTAAAAAAATCACCAGAGATACAAAGAGTGAACTAACATCTCCCTGCAACAGAAAAGGACTCTGAGGTTTGAAAATTCTGTGCTTCCTTACTATGCAGAAGGAAGGAGTCTTGCTGTTCATGATGGCTATTAAGACTATGGAACCATGTGTGGTTTGTGTGTGAAAGCATCCATAAAGATCAATGGTTATTTCTAAATGCAGTGCCATGTGCATGATGTATGGTAAGAAGTTGAGGTGTCTGAAATAGGCTTTACACTGCATCCTGTTTTAATTTCCTGTACCAATAATACTGCAGGTAAATTTCCATGCAAACAATAAAAAAATATTCTAAATACCGGAGATATTAAACTTAATACTTAAATGATCATAGTAAACTTGACATTAAATAACTCACACTCACCACATCATCCTCTTCTATTCATTCTTGAAGCCATTTCTCTTTGCTCCTTCAGTATTACAAATATCTATCAGCAAGAATAGAGTGGATGTAAACAAATGCATGTGACCTGTGGGAGATTTTATTCTCTTAACTCTAATGGCAGCTGTTCCAAAGCATAAGAATATAGAGCATCTGACAAAGGAATTACCAAACCTGGGACCTTTAGCATGGTAGTCAGATGCGTTACCGACTGAGAGTACATGGAATAAGCTTACCTTTATCTATACTGAGGCTTATTCCATGTACTCTTAGTCGGTAACGCATCTGACTACCATGCTAAAGGTCCCAGGTTCGATCCCCGGCCGGTTCAAATCCGGGAACTTTTCAAACGATGGAAGCGACCCCCACACCACCTATACGCCTTCATGGCATGGTGCTAAGCACAGGGGAGCACTTTACCTTTACCTTTATCTATACTGACGCTTATTCCATGTACTTTACTCACAAAGGAGCCAAATTTATCAGAATTAACAAATGAAGTCTGACTTCCCAGGTCACATGCCTTTGTTTACATTTACTTCATTCATACAGTGGATTGATTGCTTCACTTTTTGTGCCACTTTTGGCTAATTTGCAAAGATGAGGATGAGTGATGATATGATGAAATTGATGAATGGACACTCACAAACATTCATGCCCAGGCTAGGATTCGAACCTGGGACCCCTGGCATCATAGCATAATATGCTAACAACTCTGCCATGGGGGCCGGCTTACAGTGGATTGAGAATAGTATTAGTATTTCAAATATTTTCATGTTGGTTAGTGGGGAGGTTTCAGTAAATTCTTTGGATGCGTGCGCATGCATACACACACACATACACAGATATATATATATATATAGCATTTCCAAGGGATGATCATTTGCAACCAGAAGATAACATATCGACAGCTAAACAATGAATAATGTCACCCTACTGTTGTCACTAGAGCCTGGAAATATGACTCATTACTTTTAGATGCCGCTGATTGGTGTTTGTTTTAACTTTGCAACAGTACTAGTCTAGTAATTGGCTGTCCACTGTTAGAAAATATGGGTTACTCTTTGCACAAATGATCAAAGAAATGGAAGAAGCAAACTGGAAATTAACAACTGCATGAAAATTCCTATATATGCAAAAATATGCACAATAAGCTCAAATATGCAGTAACACCTTGAATGTGCATTTATGTGCACTCAAAAACATTGCCATAGCAAGTGAAGTTAATTAATCCATTGAGAGCACATGCAAAAATCACCCCTAGTTACCAAGCAGTATTTAAAATTAACAGTCGTAAGTCATAAATTGCCACTAGAATTTTTAGTTGTGCACCTATATACAATTTCTAAGTTGTCACTTTTGGTGACTAGATTTATACTTATTAGTGTCTAAACAAGGGCTGCATTTGATGGGACATAATTGGATGTTTATACATTTACGGTTTTCAGCTTCAATTGATTGATTGATTTGCTTTATTTTACTTCGTTATTTGTGCCACTTTTTGGTTAATTTGCAAAGATGGGGAGGAGTGATGAAATTGATGAATGCACACTCACAAACACATCCAGGATTCGAACCCAGGGACCCTGGAGTCGTAGCGAGATGTGCTAACCACTCCGCCATGGGGGCCAGCTTTTTACCTTCGAGTACTCAACTTCTGCTCTCCCTTCACTGGTTAACTAAGGAAGCAGGGAAGGGCTGAAATATTTCAGAAACCTATTTCCCATTAGGTAAAGGACCTTTGGAAATCTGGCAGTATAGTTGAAAATAAAAATTTTATGTCACAAAACGAAAATGTTCCCTATTGTGGAAAAGGGTCACTAATATGTACCAGGGTTGTTAAAGGTCCAGGAACTAACTAAATAACTAACTCTCTAGCCTTCTTAAACCCGAAGGTTCATGGCTGCAGCAACACAGACCTTCCATCTGTCCCTATCTTGAGCTAGATCTATATACTCTTTTCCATCCCTACCGATTTCCTTTAGGTCCATCTCAACGTTGTCCCTCCATCTTCGTCTTGGCCTTCCTACAGGTCTCTTACCATCAGGTTTCCCAACAAGAATCCTGTGAACTAATCTTTCCTCTCCCATTCGTGCCACATGGCCTGCCCACCTAAGTCTTCTTGATTTAATTAATCTAATAATATCTGGACATGAATACAAATTATGTAGTTCTAAATTATGTAACCTTCTCCACTCACCTGTCTCCTCATCCCTTTTAGGTCCAAATATTTTCATAAGGATCTTATTTTCAAACACACTCAATTTATGTTCCTCTTTCAATGTATGGGACCAAGTTTCACATCCATATAATACTACAGGCAAAATTACTGTTTTGTATATTTTAACTTTTAGTTTCTTAGATATTAAACGAGAAGACAAAAGTTTATGAAGAGAGAAGTAACATGCATTTCCTGAATTAAGCCTACTTTTTATTTCCTCTTTAATATAATTTTCATTTGTTAATATTACTCATAAGTATTTGAATTTGGAAACTGGTTCAAACGAGTTCTTATCAATAATTAGATTTTGATTATTACCTAACACTTGGTTTTGGCCTGTAAGCATATATTTAGTTTTCTCTTTGTTAACTTCCAAACAAAGATGCAGGAATTGTAAAAAAATTCAATTCCATTTTGGGAGAGAAAATCAGCTAGTGTAATGGGTTCTGGACCCTGAAGAACCCTTTTATCTTTAAAGTATTTCAATTAGCTCCCGGAACCAAAATATCACACAGAATAGAAAAAGGGTCCAAAAAAAGGTTCTGTTTAAATCTGTTCTAACTTCAGGGTGGCCAGACACAAGCGGAAATGAAATTCCCTGACTTTTCCAGGACAAATTTTGCATCTTTTCCCTGACAATTTTGAACTAAATCCAAGTATTTGTACATGGAAAATGAACTCATACAGCTTCAGGTATGTGCACCACCTGGAGATGTTGCTATGCTCCAAACAGTCTTTCCCATACACGCCCAACATTTCCCTCAGAATTTCACTAGGGTTTTGTCCTTTTGCCCATAAAAAACGAACTACAGCTCTTTGCGTTTCACACGTTGATGACAATAACATGCGCGCCATCTTTGTTAAGTAGTTCACGCTTCTGCTGCAAGAGTTATACCTGATCGAACAAATGCCGTCTCTAGCGCGAACTTCAAACTATACATCTGTAAAATTTCAACGTCCCAGCCACAATAACATCGCGTGAAAAAATTGTTGTGCGATACTTAATGATCCACCCTCGTACATATCTATTAAAATTTTAATGCAAGCAATTTAAAGTAGGGGAATCTACTGTACTGCACAGGCATCTGATTTTGCATGCTGTTAATAACATCGTCCGTAAGTTTATGTATGAGGCACATGAAGAAAGTAAGTTCTGATATCGTTGGAAGACTGTGCTAGTGGTTGGAGCATGACAAGCACATGCTGATGTTTTAGATGAAAAACAAAAGTTATCCGAAGTAGATTGCTCCCATAGTGCCAGAGTTATAACAATTTCCCTCCAAAGAGTGTTCGAATTTTTAAATTCCTGCCGAGAAGCCAGGGCGAGAGAAATTTCTCTCTCTCTCACTGGTTTCTGGCGCTGTGGTTGTGTTGTGCATAAAAGAGGCCGAAAAGTTGAGGCCGAAACTTACGAACGAGATTTCCTGTTCCCGTGCAGAGTTCCATAACGATATCTTTAAATAAATAAATTTAAAAAAAAACTAAAAAATTCAATGAAGACGAAATTCCCTGACTTTTCCCGGTTTTCCAGGTCTGTTGCCACTCTGCATTGGATCTAATTATTCAAGGTTGTTAATGAAAACCATTAACATGGATCTCAAAATAAACAATTTGTCTATTGTTAGGAGTAACACTGCCAAAAATCTTGGTCTGGTCTTTGACGAAACAATGGACTGGTCAGAACATGCAAAGACGCAATGTATGAAAGCTTACTGAACACTCACAAGTCTAAATCGTTTCCGTGACTTCCTCCCTGTTGAATGCAAACTAACACTCATCCAAGCATTAATATAGCCATTCATTGACTATTGTGATAATTAGAGCCCGGAAGTTTGGCAAAATGCCTCTTTTTATCTACTGCATATATTGATAAAAATTTTCCGGATATACGTTTTTTATGTTGTTTCGAATGTTTTAGAAGCCTTTTCATTTTGCCTATTTGGGACCCTACTGCCTATTTTTAATTATAATGCCTTATTTTGCCTTTTTCAATGAAATTTGAACATTTTTTAAAAGAAATGTGTAAATAAATTATTTTTCTCCCAAAAAACGTTGTTGGCATTTATTTTTCTTCCGTTTATTATGTGAAGAATTTTCACCTTATTTAAGTAATATTGAACTCATGTATGTTTCAACATTGCTGAAGGAGAAAAGTGTGTTTAAAAAAAATAGTATTTCATGCTGAGTTAAGATATTGCCTTTCCGTTAACATGTCCTTGTGAATGATTGACTGCTGAAAACCTGTTGCAGAACACCTGCACAATTACGTCATCACGTCCAGCGTCGGTGTCAGGAGGTTATTGACAAGAAACAGCACTAATGCCCAAGGGCCTTTGCATGGATTCCAAAGTCAAGTTCTCTATCTTTAGTTTAGTTCTGCACTTTGGAAGGAAAGGATCGTGTAGTTGTCATCATGCCGAAATTTAGTGTGCTATTAAGTGGTAAGTTACATGGTTACGTGCATGAATTTTGTGAAAGCACATTTTTGACAGATGGTACTATTCTTCTCTGCAAGATATGTGAAAAAACATTCAACCATGAGAAAAAATACTTTATATCTCAACATGTGGCAACAGCAAAACATAAATCGGCAGTTGCCAAAAAGGTTGGACAGAAGTAGATATCCCTAATTTCAACAGTGGGCACTTCATCCAACAGGCAATTTCAGTTTTCTCTTGAACTGTGCAAAGCTTTCATGGAATCAGGGATACCTTTCTGGAAAGTGGAAAACAAGTCACTGAGGAAATTCCTGGAGAAATACACTAAAGAAACGGTGCCGTTGGAATCTACGCTGCGGAAAACATATTTAAGCATCTGCTACGAAGAAGCTCTGCAAAGAATTCGTGCTGAAGTTGGTGGAAAGAAGGTTTGGATTTAAACAGATGAAAATACTGACGCTATGGGACGCTGAATAGCCAACGTCATCATATGAACTATGGAACCAACATACGTCGTCATTTCTTCTCACGTCAGAACAACTAGAGAGAGCCAATGGTTCGTCAATAGCTCAGTTTTTCTCAAATTCCCTACTTCTGCTCTGGCCAGATGGTGTACATCATGATGACATGTTACTTTTTATCAATGATGCAGCTCCCTATATAAAGAAGGCTGCCATAGCATTGAAAATTCTCTTCCCGAACATGCTTCATATCACATGTGTAGCCCACGCAATGCGCAGAATTGCCGAAAAAGTTAGTGTTTTGCACCCAGCAGCCATGAAGCATCCATGAAAATCTTCGAGGAATCTATGCAGCAGATGATGGAAGTGTCAGGAGAAAAGGGGTCAGCTGTTGTGGAAAAGTGCAAATGGGTAGTGAGTGCAAATGATGACTTGAAACAATTGAAAACAATTTGTGATATTCTAAAAGGTGAAAATGCTGTTATCGGAATGAGTCCAGCTACATTTGCTTGTTTTATGTATGCTTCATTAACATTTTGCCAGAAATTATAGATAAAAGTAAGTGACTTTCAAATGTGCCTTTTTCAGTTTATTTTGCCTTTTTTCCCATTTTTAGTGCCTATTTTCCACATTATAAATGCCTTTTTGCCTGCCTATTTTAACGAAAATAAATGCCTGAACTTCCGGGCTCTAGTGATAATGTTTACAGCCCTCAACTCTCGCAAAAGCTCAGTGTAAAAATACAAATGGTGCAAAATGCCTGCATCAGATACATTTTTCAACTAAAAAGATCCGATCATATTCTTGCAATTTTAAATAACAATCAGGTTCTTACTATGGCAAACAGAAGGAAAATGCACTATCTCTGTTTCGTCTCCAGTATATTAGCAGAAGGTAAACTGCAGTATCTGTTCGAAGAAATGCATTCTCGTAGGGATATAACCATGAATATGCTACCTGCAAGCAGAACAATTTCAATTTACCCCATCATTCTACCACAGCCTACAAATCATCTTTCTCCTTTTCGGCTCTCAAAGCATGGAATGCATTGCCTGCAAACATTGCATGCATAAAGAACCCCATAAATTTCAGAGGTAAAGTAAAAGATATATTGTTAATGGAACAATGACAGAGTCGCGGCACATATTGAAGGTATCAAGCCACTACATGAAATTGTATTTTTATTATTATGTTTTACTTTTTGTCTTTTATTATTACTTATTATTTTGTCTTTTGTATTTGTAGTTAATCCCTTTGTGTATTCATTTAATTTTGTGTATCTCTTACACGTAAATATGTATTATTTTACTTGTAGCTCACTGCTCCACATTCAGTTTATTATATATGTAACATTACATTGACAAGTGTTAGGTGGCAGAGCAGCCTATAGGCTGAACCTCGCCCACTTAATAAATAAATTTATTATTATTACTATTTCACCTGGCCACAAGAACTTCATTGCAGTGTCAATAGTAGGGCAGCTAATCATGAAAATGTGGACACACCGGACAAAAGCACCAAATTTTTTCCAGGTACTACTTAGGTGCTTAGCTTTCAATTTTTGATAGGAACCAACTCCTCCATTGGCCATCTTGGATTTTATAGTGGCCATTTTGAAATATAGGTATATTATCAATATCTCGGCTTCTAAATCACTTAGGACCACAAACTTGGTGTCTAAGTATACATATTTGGGGTCAGGGAATACAACTACACAATTTTTATATGTATAAGACTATATATTTATTCACTAATATATGTAATAACCCATAGCGCTACAGCCCGTGAGAGCCTTGGCTTACCTACCGACTGCTGGTCTCCCTCCCACACTGTTCCTCCGTCACCTGTTATAGCGTGGAGATCTTAGACCAGTATTGGGGTGACGGGTGGTCAGCCCGTCGAACCCCCAGCCGTTGTAGGTCTTCTCGACTGGGTCACTCATTCGGAGCTCCCCAATTTCCTCATGATGGTGGGTTGCCACCGGCCCTATACGTAGGCCGAATAAATTCCGACCAGAGCCGGATTCGAACCTACGCCGTCCCGCAGCGAATGATCTCAAGACAAGTGAACACCTTAACCTGCTCGGCTACGGAGGAGGACCACTAATATATGTACCAATTACAAACTATTCACCGATTAACAGTTTGGAAAATTTAAAAATTTATACAATCGTATGAAAGAAGTTTAAATGCGGTATTCACTACACATATTACTAATGATATGCTACCATTTACAAGCTATTCACCAATTCAAATAATACATGAAAAATGACAAAGTACATAATTATACAATTAAAATACAATAAATCGTATTATGAAATCGTATATGAAGGATTGCCGTTATATGAATTGCTTATGTCGTATTCAAATATTGACATTTGCACAGTTCAGTACAATTCCAACGAGCAGTTTTGCAAGCACACCTAACAGTGCACCCTCTTTGACTCTTACAATTACATTTAACCAATTCAGTACATGCCTTTGAAGCAATAGGTAATGTATTCCATACAGGAACCCATGATTCACTGTCTACTTTCTGAGTCCAGCCCCAGCCTTCCAGATTAGGAGCATGCTGTTGACAGTGCTCACTGGTACACCATACTCCTGCCTGATATACAGCCCTCTTGGAGTGTTGGAGTAGTGCGTCCTTCATTGGTGGAAGTTTCTCCATTGACTTACTCTTCTGACAAAACAGCTCCTTCCTGGCTTCATTCAATTATCTAAATCACAGTTCTTATCATACAATATCACGGTGAAGCGTTCTAGTAGTTTAAAATTTTCATTATCAAGATCAAGTTCTGTGTAAGGGTGGAGTGCCATGTAGGTAAAGGCATGTGTCACTTGAGGATAACAATTCCATGCCTCCCATGCAGATTTCTTGCCTCGTCCAAAAAATGATAATGTAGAATCACACAGTGAAACTGTGAAATACAGGGAGGGCCAAGGATTTCTCTACACCCAGCTTCTCGTAGATAGCATTAATGTCAATATAAGTAAATGTTTTGCCTATATCAAAAGCAACACAAATCTTCAAATCTGCACACAAGGTCATCAGGTGATGGAACTTGCCAATGAGGATCACCACTATGTCTGTGTCAACAGTACACACCATACAGTTACTACAGCCATTCAAAAGTGCATCTTGTAAGTGGATAATCAGTCTGGTGTCTGCTTCCTCATGGTCACATGATGGCATGGACCTATCAGTTCCTCGAAGAATAACTTCGGCATCACATGTGATGACAAATTACCTTGCTTTCGGCACATTCAACATTTGCCAATTTGTTTGAAAGGAATGCAAAAAGTTCCTTTTTGTTGGCGGGGTCTTTTAAGAAATCGGTCCACTTAATTGGGTGCTTGTTCCTTCCTTCACACTTTCTCCTAACACCCTTACCTCGCTTTTCTCTAGCGTCTTCTTTGAGGCTTGTCGGAATGTATTTGTCCCACACTACATCAACTCGTTTGCAGCTTTCTAATTGTTTATTGATGTGTGGAATGAATATGTGATCAGGATAATCATCAAATGTGACAATGTTGGTAGTTGGGGGGGAGGAAATGCACAACAGAGGCTCCATCGAGAAGTTTCACATGAACATAATCAAGAGGATCATTTGGGGAATCCTTGTTCAGAATGTTCATAAGATCCGACTTCTTTCCGAAGCGCAGACTTCCATCATCAGATAGTGAAGGAAAATTATGATTCTCATGGCTGAAGAATGTAGTCATGTCACTCTCCCTATGCTGCATCACTATGTATAGTTGAGAGAACACAGAAACATCAGTCTTAAGTAATGATACGTTTCTCTTATCTTTTGTCTTTATCTTTTGTATAGGAGTTCTGAATAAAGGAAGTGATTTTTATTTTATTTTAATGGAGCGAGTACAATCACTGATAACTGATTTGCAACACTTGTCATACTCATCCTAGCCTACACTCTGAACTGTCCGCACCCTATTTACTACACTTTCATCTAAAACATTTCGTGTGTCAAGAGTCAATAACTCGTCATTGTCATCCATAAAGGGATTTCCAAAGTCTTTTATGACTGTATATAGACTCAATGATTGTTCCTTAAATGTTTTCTGTGTGGCAAATCCCTCTTCATCATGATGATAACCAGAGTTGGGATTTTTAGGGGAAAAATTCATTGGGAAAAAGGAAGGGAAAAGGTGCTAAGATAAGACCCAAAAAGGGGCAAAAAAAAGGTGCTGATTGGGGCAAAAAAAAGGTGCTGATAATTATACTACTTATTAAAACTTTCCCTCCTATTTTATTAGTGTAAGCTATTCACTCGAAGCTGTGTACACATTACACACACAGGTTGTGTTACAGTTCACCAGAGTCTGGGAAAAACACAAAGTTGTTGTACCTTACAACATTAAGCATTTCTAAATTTTTAAAAGTGAGTTTGTTTCTTTTCGGAGATAAAATATATTTATATAAGCTGAAGCTTCTCTCTAAATCCACAGAAACAAGTGGGGCAAACTTAGTATTCACTTGGAATGGCAACTCTGTGGACTCTGTGGAAGTGGCAAATTCCACAACATCCGGATTCCTGTCAAGACTAGCCTCAAGTATGTGTCTGGCAAAACCATCTAACTGCCCCCCCCCCCCCCCACAGTAGTAAAGATATCCCATTGTTTTTCCTTTTCGACGCCTTGTTCTTCTAAGCTTTTGATGGCTGTCGACAGGTACTTGTAGGAATGTACACAAAATAGTTCTTTTTGCAAATCATCTATCTTGTCTGGGAGGAGAAGTTCCTGTGCCTGGGAAATTGCACTTGCGTCGGTTGAATCCAGGGAAAGCACAAACTCCTTAATTTTTCCAAAATTTTCACACAGAAATGCAGCACACTCAATCCATGATCCCCAGCGAGTAATGATGGGGAAATGTGGCAGGGGCAGGCAGGTAGTTTTTCTGTATGAAATGCGACTAGGGGCCTTTAGGAGTATTTTCTTCAGATCAGATGTGAACTCATTTACAATGTTGTATTCGTTCCTAATAGATTCACAAACCCTGTGAAGGGCATGAGCCAAACAAGTTACATGCTTTAACTTAGGGAACAACGGCTTCAATTGGTTAACTGCCGAAAGCATGTAGGGAGCCTGGTCAGTAACTACAACAACAACTTTTTCGAACTGAATTCCACCGGGCTACTGTTTTTGACAGAAATCCATAAATGACTGCATCACTGTACTGGCATTGGTTTTCTGCAACTCATACTGTTTAGTAACAAGGGGCTTAACTTCCTCACCTGTCAGAGGAAAAACCAAAATGTTCAAACATATCTTTGCATTGAGTCTGTCGTCTCATCCAGAATGACACCTATATCGCAATCAGACCTTTCACCTTTTTACGAACAGTTTCTTCATACACAGGTTCAATATAGTTTTTCCTTAACGTACTCTAAGCGGGCACTGACAACCGTGTGTACTTTCAAGGAACCCTTTCAAGGCCAGATGAGTGGAAAAGATGCACACAAGTCATCATTAAATTCCTTTAAATTTTGGTTCTTGGAAGAACACTGCTCAAATGCAATGCGTAAGAGAGGCTGCCGAGATTTACTTCCTTGCAGATTCTTGTTCTTTTGATGCTTAGAGCTGGAAATATGTTGTTGGATGCGATATCTCTGGTGTTTTTCATCTAATGTGATTCCCGTATCACAAACCGTGCATCGAATAACAGTTCCATAACTTTCTATGAACTCGTGCTTAAATTCTTGAGCCAGACTGAGAAATCGGGATCTGGGCACTTTCGGCATGGTAAAGTACATGCACTAACAGGATCTAACAGAGTGAAAAAGCAGGTAAGGAACTTACATCCACAAACAATATATGTCCACTGCCCACACATGAAATGTGAAACCCACCACTTCAGAAACACATTGTTGCTTCACTGCTTCCAAGACCAAACTGCGTTTCCTTCTTCCTTCTATCTTAAAGAAAAATAATGGCAATCTGGTGCTTATCAGTAGCTGCCTTTCCATTGTTGATTTCAAATAGGCAACAATCAAGCATAGTTTAAATACATTCAATTTCAGTTAAAATGTGAAAACATCTTAAAAGAGAAAAGTGTCGCGAAAAAAGAAAATAAAAATTCAATGATATGTTGGGGAAATATATTTAACATCACCAGTAAAAGGACACAAAAAGGGGAGGAAAAGCGATTAAGAACACGAAAAAGGGGGAAAATAGATAAATGTCCCAGAAAAGGGAGGGAAGGGGAAAGGTTATCAAAAAAGGGGAAAAAAGGTGTTGGAAAATTAGCTCCATTCTAACGTTGAGGAAACATTTCACACACTGAGTCCTTCCAGAGAGGTCCCAGTTTCACTACAAAAAAAAGGTGCGCACCTAAAAATCCTAACTCTGATGATAACTTTTGTCTTGATTAGGGATGTAGTTATCTTGAAACTCCTTCAATAACCTAGCTTGTTGAGGCAATGGGACCATCCATTTTCTGAAGGCTGAAGGATTTTCAGTCAGACCAACAGCACCTCCTGAACCCTTGACGACCTTATTATTTTGCTCATGTGCTTGGTCGATTGGTATACTTGAGAATCGGTTCTTGGTTTTGTGGATTACCCAGTGACCCTGCTGCTCAAATTCCTCAAGAATGGAAAGTGGAAGATTCTCCAAATCTCGGATGTGTATTGGGATCCATCGTGCATAATTCTGATGGTCGAGAGCGAAGAACCAAGGTGCCAGGGCCTCGAGGCTTTCCACATACAGATTAACACTGTAACGACGGACAGGTCTTTTAGGCCCGGTTTCAATTTTTATACCTGTCTAATTTTTTAATGCTGCAAATTAATGTGTTCTCCTTCCGTGACTTTTCGTCAATTTCGAAGGCCTTTGAAATCATTTATTGTAATCTTTGGTTATTTTTTATGTTTGGTCAGAAAATGTATTACTCGCGTTGCAGACGGACGGGTCCTTTAGGCCCGATTTTAATTTCTAAAAATATAGGCCTATTTTTCTACTGCAGAAATATCCCTCTTTGCCTCTGTGACTTTTCAAGGATAGTCACAACCTTGAAAAGCGTATTCCTGGTCCCCTTGGCTGAGTGGTTAGCACATCACACTGTGACGTCAATGGTCCCGGGTTCGAATCCCCCTCGGCAATTTTCTTTGTAAATGTCCATTCATCAATTTCATCATTTCATCACTGATCCCCATCTTTGCAAATTAGCCAAGAGGCACAAACCGCGAAGTAAAATAAAACAAATCAATCAATTGAAATTCTATACAATACCCTTTGCCTGTTCAGTTTACCCAGGAAAAACAAATAACCTAAGTTGCAGACGGATACTGCAGAAAAGGATTTTTTTGTTTGTCGACAATAGTCTGCATAACTGTTGTTGGTTATTTCAGTTTGTTGGTTTCAAAACACATGTGCCGCAATTTTCCAGAACCAGGTAAGCTCGAACCTATAAGAGATGTATTCGAGACTTGGACTGTTTATCTCCGAGAAACATACATTCCTGATGGCATCATGACTGTATACGAACAACTTGTCAATTTTAGAGAGCGATGCCCTTTTATACAGTGCATGCCGTCGAAATCTGCTAAATACGGAATCAAGCTGTGGCTGATTTGTTATTCTCAAACAGCTTCTGTTTTGAATTCTCAAATCTACAAAGGAAAGGAAGCTGGAGTTAATAGGGAGAAAAATCAAGTAGAGAGAATAGTGAAGGACTTAGTGAAGGAAATCGAAGGCAGTGGAAGAAACATCACGTGTGATAATTTCTTCACCAGTGTATTTCTTGCAAGGGATCTACTTGCCAAGAAACTTACTCTGGTCGGCACGATGTGAAATAACAAAGGAGAGCTGCTGCCAGAGTTTACTGCCACAAAGCAGCGAGTGTTTTGCTCCACTTTGTTTGGATTTCAAGATGATCTGATGATAGCATCATATTGCCCCAAGAAGAACAAGGTGGTGATTCTACTTTCTAAGTTCCATGAACAGCCGAAAATCGACGCTTCCACAGCACAGCAAAAGCCTGATGTTATAATTACTTATAATAAAACAAAATTTGGTGTTGACAAATTGGACCAAATGGTGCAAAACTACAGTGTGAAACGAAAACCTCGGAGATGGCCAATGGTTATATTTCATGATATGATCGACTTCAGTGTACTAAATGCATTTGTTTTGTACCAAACAGTACATCCGTAAGAATTGGGAGCCAAATCGGGTAGACGTAGAAGGTTCTTGCAGTACCTGGGAAAGGAGCTCAGTGGCAAACTAATAATGGACGAGCAAACCAACGGGTGTTCAAATGAAGAGCAAGGTGTACAGAAGCAATCCAGAAGGAGGTGTTATATTTGTCCATCAAAAATCGATCTGAAAACAAGAACAGTGTGCTCGAAATGTATGCAAACGTTTGTACTCAGCATTCACATTTTCTATATAACACACGTTAATTGAAGTTGTAAGTTATTCTTGACAAAATGTAGATAATAAAAATATGTAAATTCTTACAAATCATTACTGATAACTGGACTTATGATAAAAATGTTCCAAATGTAAGAAAACTATTACAATCAAAGCTCAAGGGTTTCTTTATAACATATGTTATTCAATGTTTAAATTTCTTTTGTAAATCATGTTACATATTAGAAACATGTAAATGGTTAAATGTTATTAATAAATAACCTGAAACATTATTTTCAGTCATTGATATCAATTAGAAAATTTGAACGCCTGAAAAAAATGTATAATATTTCCCCGGGTCGAATAGACCCGATCCAACAATAACGTATAGTCATTGTAGCCGTCATTATAGTGTTAAAATTCCCCTCACGCTGCGATCTGATGAAAATGAGGCCCAGGAGCGCTATGTTAAGAATCATGTCCCAGTACTGAAATGTAGGACTCTTTTCTACCATTGCTTTTCTCCATGAAACCTTGGTTTCATCATCGTGTGGTCCTTCAGTGAGTAAGAAAGCATCCTCCTGCAGTTTTTCCAAAGCCAATGATGTCACTTGGTGAGAATGTCTTGTTCTAAGTCACATGCGAGGCTGAAAGGAAAGAGTCAGTTCTGAAGAAGGAATACCTGCTTCAGTCAATGCGCAAGTCCATCCTGATTCCCCCAAGTAGTCACCAAACCTTTTCCACATCGCCATTTCAATATGCAAGCCACCCATCATTACTATGGACGTTTCCTCTCCACTGTGAGGCCACTTCCACTGTGTGAACTTGGCTAGGGCATATAATGGTGCATTAACTGCCAAAATGTGTATCTGTCCAGAGCTTAGATATTCTGTAGCCCAACGCACGACATTCATCCCATGGTTCATCACGGAGGCCGTAGCTGCCTTCTCATAGAAAAGGTGAATAGTTTGTAATTGGTACATATATTATAGTCTGATACATTTAAAAATAGTGTAGTTGTATTCCCTGACCCCAAATATATATACTTAGACACCAAGTTTGTGGTCCCAAGTGATTTAGAAGCAGAGATATTGATAATATACCTATATTTCAAAATGCCAAGAGAAATACTTGTACACTTCGCAACATCTTATTTGACCGCCCCGAAATAATTCTAAGTCCCGAAATCGTAAACTTAGCAACATTGCACTTCAGCTCCAGCTGAGAGTAGCCAACTTTGAGTAGGTCCTTCCACTAGACGAAAAACGCTGCGGTGATAGGTTTTCAATTTAACACTTTCCATGAACTTAGAAACTATAAACCGCTATTATAATACGCAATAAACAGAAATAATAAATTGGAAAAAGAACCTTGAAGGATATTTACGATTCTGCTTGCTCGACTTGAAATTTGGGGGGTTTGAAACACTGAATAGAGTTTTTCTCCACCTGGAGGAAGTTGCCATCAAGATTGTGCAGAAAGAAGCAAATTTGTGAGGAGTTTATGCGACATTTTATTGACAATACCTTGCATAATATCGAACAGTTCTCAAAAACATATATTTTACACGACTTGTCGAGAAAATGTGCTTGAAACACAGGAAGGTGGGAGTCTTCATAAACGTCAACATGTTTTTAAGGGTATAACATCAGTAATTTAACGTAGAGCAGTTGGTTAGGCGCTACTATCCTTATTTTTCATCAAGCGTGAAAGGTCGCTGGTTCAAATCCCACCCTCTCCTCTTTCTTTCTTTTTTTTTTTTTTTGTTTGCTGAACAGATACTGTTGATATTAGAATATTTAAAAAATGAATCCGATGCACACTTGAGGGACGTCCCTTCTGCGCATATTTCCCCTTAGAAGTTGGAGATTTCCAGGATTTAAAGTTAAAACTTTTCTTTTTAGTTATTGTTCATATGTTGTGTTAACACACACATCATGATTAATTCACAAATCACACATATGTATTCAGGATGCAAAAATGTGTTCGTTCTTCACTGACACCTAAAATATTGATCATTTGATTTCGATATACTAAAAAAAGATATACAGTTGTTAAGTAGTGATGTAGTGCAGTACTGTAACGAAGGAGAGCTTTTAATGAGTTCAAATTGCTAAGATTGGTAATTTTATGTCCCTTACTTCGTAATGACTTGTCAATCCGCTCACCACCATCTTACCATGCGTCTAAAACTAATAGTAAATCGCTAATTAATGTAAGTAAATTGTTATTGCGACGAAGGCCAATTCGATAAGAAACTACTAATAAGTATTTATATAGTGAGTGACAAACAAAAAATTCAAAACCTCATAATGATCGTGAATTCATCACTGCTTTGTATCTAAAATGTTTGTCTTCTTTGAACAGAAAGTAAGAGTATCAGATGTAACAAACTTTGCGCACTAACTTTGCAATATTCGAAACCACCATTACAGACTTAGCTCTACGTAACTTGATTCTGCGCATTCCACGTGGCATATGACTTCCTCCTATCATCGAAATAACTTTCTCTTACTATTTCCTTTCCTCTCGTGAAATACAGAGACCAATGTTATCTTCTTAGCACGATGGATAAACTTTACATCCAACGATATACTCCTGAAAAAAATCCTGCCTAGGTGGAGAATCGAACCTACGACTTCCCTCGTAAGAATCAAGCACGCTACCTCTTCTCCAGGTAGCTCATGTTAAAAATTTGCTACCAGTTTGAAGAAACCAATTCACACAAAATGTCATATCAATAATTTCCTCATGGCAATTTTCATGAGGAAACAAATTCAGATAAAATCAAGAAACGCTGAAAGGGAAAAATGATGAACATGTCTATTGGCGTTTTGTCATATTTTGTAAATTGTGTAAAAATTCCGTGTTTTGAACAAGCAATCGTTTAGTTACGAAGTATTTTGTTGTTTGTTTAAAGAAGGAACAGGAGAGCGAAACATTGTCATTTGAACCAGACCCCGTTTGACAAGAAACTTCACCTCTTTTCCAAAGACTGTATGAAAGAGAGAGGAACGCATGAAATATAAAATATGTGTGAAATTAAAACAATGGAAACCTTCTACTAACGAACTTCAAACTATGAAAAACATATTTTCGTGGTGGAAAACTCCAAGTCATTTTCGAAATATGAACTTGATGTTTTTCTTTATTATGAAGTGGAGATATGGGACTATACGATCCCTCAGCAAGAAAAATTTTAAGTGAGCTACCTCCAACTTTTTCAATGGTCATAATTACTAATTAGGGTCCGGAAGTTGATGAAAAATCAACTTTTTTTCTGACCATTAAAAACAATGCTAAACCTGATATCATGTCCGTTTCCCTTCAGTTAGAGCCAGAAAACACTTTCTATTATACCTTTTTTTTTCAATTTTCGGCCTTTTTTGGCTTTTAGTTTATTTGTCAGTCAGTTTTTGTTGCATTTTTACTTATTTTTGAGGTTTATTTTTCTCCTCCCCTGTTGTTTCGTGCATTTTAAATGCATTTACTAATAAAACTTACATATTTAGATTTCTTGACATGGTCCTTTTAGCAAATTCACCATAAATCGAAAATATGTTCAATGGAAAAGCATAATATTATTCTTAACTGAAATGTTTGGCAATGGATTAAAATACTTTGTGTGAAGATCTACTTTGAGGTTCTTTTTCTGGACACTATTATCGCTTTAATCTGTAGTTTTAAAGTAAAATCAGTCACAATATTAAATGCAATTACACTCTAGTGTACGCGAAGCAGAACTGTATTTTCGGATGCTGGCCGACTACAGTATCATAGAAGGCCCACTCTGAAATGAGATGAATTGGTTGATTTGGTGTTTTAAGTCAACTTTATGCATAGTAAGGCTAATCGGGACTGTACCTACAGTTTAAAGTGGTATCCGAACCGAGTGCATAAAATAACGCGAACCGTGTGGTGTAGGGGAATCGTTTGCTTATGGAATGGAAGGTCATGGGTTCAAACATACTTCTTTGCAAAATATTTTTCGGGAAGTAAACTGCTTTGGACGAGAATGCTTATCTACGTTTCTTGGATATTTCCGTTGATATTTATGCGATTTATGACCAGTATTTCCGGATGCAGAAAGTTGACATGAAAGTTATTAATATGTGTTAACTTATAACAGCTGAATGAAATGAAAAGTATTTCCTAAAAAACATTACTTGAGGCATGCACAGGGGCGACGATTATGGAGTGTGGAGGGGCAGATGACCCAGCACTATGCTAAACATTATCTACCAAGGGAAAGAAACTGTCCTTGCCCTCCCCCTCCCCCCTCCCCCCACCTTGCCCCATCAGTTTTGGAACTGAATCGCCGCCACTGAGCATGCATCGCATAAATATTTACAGTAATATCATATAATATTATATTACGTTATTAGAACACTTCGTACTTGGTAATTAAAAAGGAAAAAATAATAAGGAAAGGGTGGGATTTGAACCTACGATGTTTCGATCTTGACGAAAACAGTAAAAAAACGAGTGCTGTCATCTAACCAACTACTCCATATGATTGCTAACAGAAATTTCAGTAAAACACGTTAATCTCAGTTGAAGCAACATTGTGCCGTCGTTTCGAACCATTTTTCGCTAAGAACCAAGGAAAAGACACACTTTGCAGAATCGTTTGGTGTTGTGCAAGGTATCTTTACTAAACATTTCGCATAAAATCATCATAAATTTGCCTTCTTGCATTAAAATGTGACCGCAATTCCTTCCAGGTGGAGGAGAACCTTTCAGTGTTTCACAATGAACATACATTTTCCTATTTTCAAATTCAGAACGAAGAATCTTGAAATATTTTCAACATTCGTATTTCTACTTAACATTTTTTTGTCTACTCATATATTTTATTACTGCTTTAGGGTATCTTTACTTTATGGAATGTGAAAGAATGAAAAAAAAATCACGAGCGGTTTCATTCAGGAAGAAGAAATGTTGCAAAGTTGGCTACTCTTAGTTGGCTCGGAAGCGCTATGCTGCCAAATTTACGAATACCGGACTTTGAAATTTTTCAGGGCGGTCAAATAAGATGTTGCGAAGTGTACAGGACCCTCATGTTCCAGAGTTCCTACTATAGTGTTTGCCACGTATCTACCATCTACATCACTTGTTTCGTCTACGGAAACCCATATCTTCTTGTTGCAAACACTGTCTCTTATTTTATTAATTGTTTCGTCGTAACACTATGTAAAATAGTTCTTCCTTAGCGTTGATTCTGAGGGAATGGGATGGACCGTGTACTTTTCCAAGAACTTATGGAACTACAAGTAGGGCCATTCCATGTCAAATTGACCAATTTCAGAAAAGCTTCCAAGTCATGGTTTTTTGATTTGGATGAAATTTGGCATGAAGGTTCAATCGTGTCTGGAAGGCTTGTATTCCAAATATTAGGTTCCTCCGAGAAATAGTTCTAGAGTTATAGCCTGTGGAAGAAGGTGGTGCGCAACAGAAAATGTGATCCAAATATGAGAAATGAGCCTCAGAGCTAACTTTAGGACTCAATAACTTTGGAACTATGATCACAGTCTAGTGATATGTACACACCAAACAATCCTCTCACCAAGGAACATGTGTATTGCATCAAAATACCCTCAGCTTGTTTACGTTAGCAAATAAGATACCCCAAAATATGCATTAAAAAGCCTTACGTGGCAAAAAATGCATATTTTGTGTGCCTGCTGTTACAACTGCAATCCAACCAGGAAGGTGGCATTAATTTTTCTAGTAACCCTGATGTGAGCTCAGTATGCACACATTATGTCATCTCCATATATATCACCCAATCCATATTATATGTGGTTGAATATGCAAGAAATTGAAAAATCACCGGAAAATAGTATATTTTTGAAATGGTGTAGCACAAGAGATATCCAAGCCAAGTTACATACACTACATAATTAGACCTTCCTCTAATGTGTGTCAAAATTTCAACTTGTCATTGCAAGCCCCTAGTGCACAGCAGTGGCGTACGCAAGGGGGGGGTTACCGGGTTTAAACCCCCCCCTTGAGCTCTTGAAATATTATGGAAAATGCTGTAGAAAAAATTAAAAATGGCTAATTTATCACAGTCAAAGATCTGCGACAGTAATAATAATAATAATAATAATACTTTGGATTATTATTCCCATGCAGCATGAAGAAAAACACAACATTCCAAACACAATCTAAGAGGCCGCAAAGTTCAATTTTGCAATTTTCTTTTGCAAAAAGTCGCGCAGTGACTCTTGCGAGAATTGTGAAAATTCCTTGCTTCGTCCTTATTGCAAACGTTCTTCCCGGTACTGATTTCACATCCCCTTGTGAACTCTCAAGTGATGCTGAGTCTACATCCACATCATTAAATAATGTCGAAGAAGTCTTTTGTGAATCACCTAGAAGGGATAAATGTGTTGGAATGTCTATAAACTTACTTTACAACGAAAACATAGACTCAGTGGAATTTAGCAACATGTATTCTCGCGCTTCATCATCACCCTGGGTGAGTTCCATAGGTAAAGGTAATGTAAATTCCCCCGTGTATATAGCACCGTGCCATGAAGTCACACATAGTGGTGTGGTGGGCCCCAAAGATTCTTGATCTCGAACTATTTTGCAGGTGATGTGATCAGCACCATGCTCCGGCAGCCTTCATCCCCCAAGGTTGCTCTCAGATACCCATAGGCTGGGTGCGGAGACAAGGCTGGATAAATTCCAACCAATTCCGGTAATCGAACCCGGATATCCCACGAAGTTGTCAAACTAGACCAGCGCGGCTCCTTGAATGAGTTTCATATTTCGATTATTTCAATAAATTTAATATATTTGCTTGTTTTTATGGATTTTCTTCACACTTAAAATGTCTCACTTATCATATACAAATAACCGTTGACTAGACAATTATTTTGAAACAAAAGAATTGTAATTTTGTTCTATTTCTTTCATAAATAGCAGCTGCATTAGTAGTAATTAAACTAATTAATTAATTATAAGAATTATTAATTAATTTATTATTATTATTAATTAATTAAAGTATAATAAAACAATGGTAATGTGAATTTGTAGAAAGTTTTCGAGATAACACCCCCCTTGATGAAATCCTGCGTACGCTACTGGTGCACAGTAAAGGTAGACCCTTAAACGCGCAGCGCGTTTTCAGTGGGAAGTTTAAAATTGCGCATGGTTTTAAATGAAGCTTTATATCTCCGTAAGTACGAATTCCATACTTACAAATTATAGCTTGTTTCTTTCAGTACAGTCTCACCTACACGCCTATTGTTGAAAAGATCCAATTTGCACTAACCAAATAGAAGAAGAAGATGATGAAAGTTAATCTTATTTTTTCTTTACAATATTTCAATTTCGTTGGGCCCCCACATAGGCAACACCAAGACGTGAGGGTTCAAAACAGTTACTGCGTATTGCCTAATATGTATTTCATTCTCGTAGCAAGAATTGTGCACTTACTGATGACACTTAAGTAGAAAAATATTTTCTAATATAAAAGCCGTGCTTTCTAACGTGAAATTCAAAATTCCAAAAATTATCATCTCGGAAACTATGAATCCTAAAATGCTTCCGCCCAAAGAATGGACTTGGAAATTCTATTTTTGTCTTTTCTGTCAAAAGTTAGGGAGGGTCACGTGAAAAGCTGAACCAATCGGCTTTGACCAGTTGCCTTGGTGAGGGGAAATTCTCGTTGCATTCTGTGTTGCCAAGTGTATGCCTGACAGCAAAGTTCAGGGTATTCAGGTATTTCCCGTGGGGCGGAATAAGTAATAAAACATTTCATAATTATTAGAGTTATCCACACCCATGCTGATTCTCTTACCTATCTCACCAATACCCTTGTTTGAAAATGACGCGTATTAATTAAAAGCTGTTCAAAATATTGACTAATATTAGTGTGTAAGTAAATACTTCCAATTCTGTGCATCAATTTATTAGGGTTGTGCTTTAAACGTAAGAATTACATCAAAATCTGAAAATAATATTCCGTAATCACAAAATACACTTTTCCATACAACAATGGTTCAAAATAACGGAAACTTGGAATTATGCATAAATTCAAGGACACTGCGAAAGTGCTTGCTGCATATATGCAAGCCTCGCGAAAGATTAAAATGTTGGAAAACTATCGGCCGGTGTCGGTAAATATAATCCAATCAATATCTTCCAATACTGATACACGGTTAAAAGTGGTCTAAAGACAAAAATGATATTTGGGAGGTTGATTTAAGAGGTTCTTCAGTTACCAATTTGGTTTTCCTGATTTTTTTTATGCTTGTAGTTGAAACTTTTGAATTTCTCAAAATTTCGGGAGGGGACTGCAGCCCCATGATTCCCCCCCCCACCCAACCACCCATCCTAAATCACATAAATTCTGAATCCAACCTAAATTTCAGGATCTTACTAAACATGGTGTAGATGCTCTTGTGAGGATATCAGTAAAACACATACTGTTCGTCCACGTCCAATCAATTTACAATTCACTATTTTATATCGCTGTGTAGACAACAATGAAATTAATATAAACTATAAAGGATGGATAATATTGAGTAATCGGAACTCGACGTGCAATTTTCACTGGTGAGCAAAACGAAATATGCCACGACAAGTAACTGGACCCTAAACCTTGATTGCAGTGAGATGTTCATACGAACAGTCTCCACAATACCCTAGAAAGAATTCTAACCCTCCGCAATAATTCCTAGTTTTCAGCTCATCATTTTAACCCTAGAACACTACCATACGTAAAATTTGTGTGTGCTTCGCGCTCATTTCCCTCCCCTCCCTTCCACATCGCACCTACCTACCCCTCCGCCTATGGTATTCCTCTATCATTCTGTCAGGCACGTGGCAGCACTGTGGTAAGGAGGGCGGAAGCAGTGAACGTCTTTAGTTTGTGCGTTATGTGGGACTCTGAACGTCAATAATACGTAGCGATAGTAACAGAAGAAAAATCTTGCACGTAATTTTGACGTGCATGTAGTAATAACGCCATTTGTATTCACGTAAGATTTGCGTGAATTTTTCTTCTATAATATCTCATTTTTCTATAATATGATCAACATAGCAGCTTTCAATGGATACATTATTCACACTCACAACATCTACAACAATCAGGGCAACTCAGAAAAGAGACTATTCTCACGAATTCAGTTCATACTTTTTGAAGATACTGGGGAAGGAAGAGACAAGTACAGTAGCAGCCACGTCACAAGGGAACAGAAAGTATTGCAGTTTCTGCAACTACAAGAAAAGGAGGATGACAACTACGTACTGCTCCTGTGGGAAGCCAATTTGTGGAACACTACCGTACGTAAAATTTACATATGCTTTGCACTCAAATTCCTCCCCTACCTCTCACCTCGCACCCACTCATCCTTCTGCCTAGCAGTGCCTCAAGTTATCTGTCGGACATAAGGGAACACATAAGGAGGGTGCAAGCTCTTATTGTCTTGATTTGGTTTGTTATGTTGTGCACTGTACGTCAATTTTACGTATCTGTGTAAAACCAGAAATATCTTTCACGTAATTTTGACATTTGTAAATTTGATTTGGATGCTTAGATTTTGAAAACGAAAGTTTAAAAGCATGCACTATTTTCTTGCAAGACTTAAAAATTACATTTGTTCCTTATTTACAGCGTATGAACTTGATTATTGTTTGCTTTTCATTGTTCGAACTTTTTGCCTTCATTCTTAATGTACGAATGGGCTTGTCAAGCAAGACCTTCTCTTAAAAATATTCTATGTTTAATAAAACCATGTTTATACATTTTCAAATGATGAATAAAATTCCAATATAAGGAAAAATAAACAAAATAATGTTCACAATGAATAGAAATTTGTTTCCATGATGTAGAGGTAGTTTTAAAAATAGATTTCTTCATGTACGTAAAATTTACGTAGCGGTAGTTATACTGTAATATTGGAACACGGTAGTGTTCTAGGGTTAACCTCGCAACAAATCACTAGAAAGGAAACAGACGATTATTTACAGTTCTTTAGACATACATTAACAGAGTGAATTGACTATCATAGGACACCCTTTCATTTCAGAAAAGGAATGGATAATTAAATATTTGAGTACCACAGATAAAAAGGGTGTGACGGAAACTACCTTTCAAGATAGAACTCCAACATAGCCATCGTACTGAAATCTGCCATCTTGGGTTCATATTAGTTCTTTTCAAAAGGAAAGGTTGTCATTATGGCGTACAAATCAGCCAAGGATTTTTCTCCCTCAGAAATTCTTTTCTGCAATCCAATTTGCCATTATAATGTTTAAACATTATTATTTTGTTTCATCCCGCTAGGAGCTGTCGGTGTCTAGTGGCATGAATATGTCCGATGTCAGTCAAATAGGATTCAGCTGATTCCTTCTGTTTCCCAGCCAGCAGATCAAAACGTCAGCAGTATTCCTTCAAAGGACCACGTGTTATGCATCTATGTGATGTGTTCAGTACACTACTCCTTCTGTGGCTGAGCACAGAGCATAATGCACTCGTTACACACCAGCACAAGAATACTTGGAAATAGTATGTTACAGGTCTCCAAGGTGCATTCCTGCAAGTGATCTTTGTCGCGGATTTTCAGATTTCAGATGTTCCACTGTTAGAAAGCAGGGGGTTAGGTCGAGTGATCTGGATATATATTCCTCTGCACAATGCCAACCAATCCAATGACCAGCTAATTCATATCGACACATTGCCGAAAATTTGCTCCATACCATGGTGGATCTTCATTATGTCTGAAATAACTGGAGAAACTGCCATCTTCACAAAGATTTGAAGAGATGACTGTCACCTGCAGCATTTCCAGCTAGCGCAGTGCATTTAGGGTGAATATGTGTGCCGCGAGGACCACCTGCAGCAAGGAATCCTAAAGGCCTACAACATAATTCATTTCTCCAGATGTTTTGCATATGGGTAACATACTGAACACAAAAAATAGTAGCACATCATGTGGTCACTTGGTTTTAGTAGTTTCAATTTTTTTAGCTAATAAATTTCGTACCACACCACATACGGCAAAACAAATCTAATTGCAGAAATGAAATTATGTTGTGAAAAAAAATGACCCGATTTGATATATATCATATGCGTCACATATGATATGTATGTAACCCTTTCCAATTTGAAAACATATCAAATCCAAGTTACATAAGACAGCAGATTTCAATATGGTGGCTATGTTGTAGTTCTATCTTGGAAGGAAGGTCCCGTCACACCTTTTTACATGTGGTACTCGAATATTTAATTATCCATTCCTTTTCTGAAATGAAAGGGTGTCCTATGATAGTCAATTCACCCTAAAGAACTGTAAATAATCGTCTACTTCCTTTCTAGTGATTTTTTGTGAGGTTAAAGCCCAATTTTTTGCTTGTTACAGAATAGTGGTCATCTGTTCCAATACAAGATTTTAAACAATAAACGCTGAGACATGAAATACGTCACATTTGTTTTTTGTTTTTTTTTTACATTTGTAACATACTGCTACACAAAGAGTAATTAGCGATTTTGTGTATCATCATACATTTTCAAGGTATGAACATAAATTAATTTTTCCTTCTACTTAGATTAGGAGTGTTAGATTTGATGGCAATAGTAATTTTACGTTATTTCATAAATTTGCTTTTAATAGTGCACTGTAATGAAATTTCCATGAAAACAAGTGGTGAAAGTGATGATTTTTTGTTCTTGTTAGGTTAGAAGTTGCAGTTTTTATTGTGATAGTAACTATACATTATTCTTTGATTTCCCACATATTTTTGTGCATGTATAACAAAAATTGCTTTTAAATCGATTGATAGATTTGGTGTTTTAAGTCTACTTTATGCACAGTAAGGCTAATTGAGATTGGACCTACAGTTTAAAGTGGGATCCAAACTACTATGTGCCTCCACCAGGTATCAAACCCGGGACCACTTGATTACAAGGCGACGACAATACCACTGCGCTATCAGGGAGGCCCAATTGCTATTTAAAAAATGGTGAAAGTTCTTTCGGATGCAAGGAATTGGATGTGTCATGTTCACACTTCGGCGTTTAATATCTTGATTACTTGAGGTTTCTGCATGTTGAAATAACTTAATGTCATCATCAAAGATCAAAACCTATAAATTGAAAACAAAGTTAAAATTTTCAAACATGCATAGTCTGCCACCAGCCCCTCATCTTCTACTTGTTTTAAATGTGTTTCATTTCATTTGATTTGTTACCAATTTTATCATCATGTAATGCTAATCTGGGTAACGATTCAGATTGTTTAAGGGTATGCGAGACAGTCTCCAAACGGCTTTCCCTCCGAGTTAGTGTTGCCAACTTAGCTCTCTTTCACTCATTTGCCTGTGAACTGGGGCACCTGCTCCCATGCCTCACTATGATACCATCATTGGTTCCGGCACACATAGACCAACTTTTGCCATGATTATACATTTTGCATGTGACGTGATATTGTTATATTGGCTGCATCGCCCCATCCCCTCATATATCCCCAGCTAATTTTTTAGTACTAATATACTATTCCACAAAAAGATTTCTTCATTTTTACACAAGAAACTACTTACGGTAATAAGTTCCTGTAGCATTGTCTAACTTCTGGAAGGTGTTTTCTGTCATGTGGGAATGTATCATAGCGGAAATTCATAATTTTTGTTGAAAAGTAATTGTCCGATGCACAATAGCCTTTGGCACATAGACCTCCCTAGATTATCGCACGTCTTGCTTACATTTTGTCAATTGCAGGGTTTCCAACCATGGCATTGTTTACAGAAAAGATGATGTGTCGTGGATGCGTGGTGAAATTCACACCGGGTGTGGAAGATCCACTGGATTTTGTAATTGGGTACTTGAAAAAAAATCCACTTGAAGAGTATTTTTTTTGGTTACAAAGGTTGGAAAGGACAAAACACAAGCACGACGCACGATGATCTACGAAGGTGTTCACGCCATACTGTTTCTTACGCAAACGAAACAATGCAAATAAAGAAGTACTCGTAATGTGAAAAATTGAAATTACTTTTAAACAAAAACATGAATACACCTTCAAGAATGTTCCGTGAAGCAGATAGGTAAATATGAATGTTAAAAGTGACGAAACAAAGAAGTTACATGTGTTTGTGGAATAGTAAATTTTTACCTTTTTCATAGTGCCATGTTGACATGAAATTTGCATAATATTATCAGGGAATCCTTTATTTTTGATTTCTTACAACCATGAGATGGGTGATGCTGCCGGATCTAGATAGTGAAAACTAAGAATAAATTAGAGTTAACGGTAATAGCAGCACCCCACCCCTTTGACAACTAACATTACTGTAGGAAGCACTTCATAAATCTAGCTCCTTGAAAGTCAGTCTTAACTCCATTTAAGGTGAAATTTAGCTCTTTTATGCACACCAGGTTTGGCAACACTGCGAGAAGGCAAGCAGAATGCATTGGGCATATGGGAGTATTTATTGATTTGTTATCTTGGGAATATGAAACTTCCGATGGAATAGAAAATAATATCAACAGGAAGAGGGCAGTTTGAAGAAGTGATTGCCCAGGAGAAAAGTCAAAACTTCCATTTGATTAGCCGTAACTTTATGTTGAAGTTGATTCCCCATAAGGAATAAATGGGATTCCAAAAATTCTTATTTGTCATATTTTTAAAAGTAGTATCTAGCTTGATAATCAACTTTGAAAAATGCTTCGACCTGCCACATGTGGAGAAATTCATACTCTCTTGTACCCCCACATTTTTCTTCAGTAGCATTGCCCATTCCGACGATATTCAAATAAATGCACACATGGTGCATAACTGTATCTCCTCAAATATTAGCACTGTTTGGATTTCCTGAAACACGGATTTATGGTTGGAAAAAAAATTATCATATGCAGGGATTTATAGTCGAAAAAACTTGAAAATGTATCTTATGCAAGCACCTGCACTTCTGTTCAAAGAAAGAGGAATGACCTTGAAAGTAAATTGGATGCTTCCTGAAGGTAATTTTCACAGTTTGCTGTGGTAAAAAGTTCAATTTATAAGCAAAAAGACTATGTATGAGGTAAATTGCGCACACATCCCCATTTCTCACCACATGCTACTACCTTTATTCACCTATTCTCACTTATTGACCGTAAGTCAAACACCTTCCCGCTCAATCGCCGTATTTTGTCTTCTGACATCACATTAAATGCTTTTGCTTTCGGCTAAATGTAGCATATTTATGCAAAGAGACTGAAACTTAACAAGCCTAACCAAACCTTAGGTGCAATGAGTCATGACCGTAACTAAGACGACAGTATGCTGGTGGCATAAAGAATTATGTAGAAGTATATGGAAGTGAAAAATCATTCTCGAGAAAACATGCAGTAAGTAATCGTTATAAAACTCCACAGAATTTGTTAACAGACATAAACCGAAATTGAACCATGTAAAAAAATGTGCGCTTAACATGATGAAACTGCAATTAAACAAACGTAAATTGGGCCCTAATCTGATTTAGTCTAATGCACTAGATTATTTGGTAAAACTTCAATAGTGTCCCAATGAATTTCTTCATTTTTACACAAAAACTACTTACCAAAATGAGTTTCTGTAGCATTTAGAAGTTCTCGTTGGTATTTTCTTTCATCGAGAAAAACCGATGTTGTCCGTATATGCTAAATAGAACGAAATGAGTGCTAATGGAACCTAACCTAACAGACCTAACCTTGTAGGCATACCTCGTCCCCCGTGATGGTTCGTGGGGCTATCGTGAATTTTTGGGGCTACCCGTGGATGGTTTGATAATTGATGGCATACCTCGTCCCCTGTGATGGTTTGATAATTACTCTTTATGTCAAAAATTGAACTTTTTTCGTGAAAAAAGCAAAATAGCACCTTGAAGAATCTTTCGGAATGCAGAATAGATAAGTACAAATGTTAAAAATGACGAAATAAACGAGTGAGAGGTGTTGGGACACTATCAAAGTTTTACCGATTATTTTTATTACAGAAAAGTACTTTTGCTGTAGCACCTTGTCCTGCCACAAGTACCTTTGGGTTGCAATGATCCCATTGCAAGTCAGTAGAATCGTTACAACTCAGAAACGTCCGTGACTACAGGTACTTATAATTCGGGTTTCACTAATAATACAAGCAACAACCAACATAGTGTTCTGATGTCAGTGCGGAATGCCTTCATTGTTAGATTAGGCTTGTTAGGTTTAGTTTGGTATGAGTTCGTTATAACGGAGACACTTTAAAATCGGATATTTTGTGTTTCGTATGGTTCGTACTTGCCAATTGTGTATTGCGGAACATATTTGAAGGTGCCATTAAGGTTTTCACACAATTAGAAACATTTTTTACACTAAAATAAGCCATTTCTTGAAGTGTTACGGACCGCACGTCATGGTGCAAGCCCCACAAACCATTCACCGATAGCCCCAAAAACCATTTGGGAACATATAACCCTGCACGAATAGCCCCACAGACCATTCACAGAAGGTTAGGTTAGGCAAACAGTTAAAAAATGGCATGGTTCAATTTTCGCTTAAATTGAAGCAACGGGAATTGATTTCCGGCTGAAATAGATTGAAAGATGATTTCCGTAAGTACAGGGTGATTCTTTTAAAACTCATGGTTTTCTTTGTCGTGTAAAATTTGTAAATGAAGTATTATTTCCATGCGGTTTGTGGCAAATGCATAAGGATGTTTTTGTTGAGGCGTGGGCGATGCATATAAACCAATAAACATACTCCAATAAATCTCCCATCCTTCCTTAATCATTTGCCACAAACTGCAAGGAAATAATACTTCATTTACAAATTTTACACAACAAAGAAAACCATGAGTTTTAAAAAAATCACCAGTTTCTCCTGTAAATTTGAAGAAAAGTGTGGGTTTACTATCCTTCGGACACATTTATTTATTTTTACAGAAGAAACTACTTACCGTAATAAGTTCCTGTAGCATTGTTGAACATCGGGAAGGTGTTTTGTGTGATGTGGGAATGTTTCATAGCTGAAATTCATTTTGTTCGTTGAAAATTAATTCTCCGACGGAGAATAGCTAGCCCCACGAACCATTGGCACGTGCACAGGTTAGTTCTGTTAGGTTAGGAAACATAGTTAAAATTTGGTGTCATGTTAGTATCTGGATCTAGAAATTGGAAATAATTGCAAACCATTGATGCTAGCTCCACGAACCATTGGCGCGTGGTTAGGTTAGTTCTGTTAGGTTAGGAAACATACTTAAAATTTGGTGTCATGTAAGTATCAGGATCTAGAAATTGGAAATAATTGCGAACCATTGGCACGTGGTTAGGTTAGTTCGTCTCAGGCAAGCGAAAAGGCCTATCAGAAAGACGTACTGGTAATGTGAAAAATTGGAATTAATTTCATCAAAACAACATTGATACACCTTCAGGAATGTTCCGCGAAGCAGATACATAAGTACGAATGTCAAAAATTGACGAAACGAAAAAATTAGAGGTGTCCGAAGGATAGTAAATTTTTACCCTGAATTCTCTAATTTCCTTGTTGTACGTAACAGCTGTGCATCGGTGCACTGCAGCGATTTTTCTATCTGCTCCATTAGCAACACTGCTTCTTTAGTTCTGTCGAGCATCGCACGGCAGAAATATCTGTGCTGGACTCTAGCCATGTACTTACAGGAAAACATCAGAAGTCAATTTAACGTGGCGAATCATGAGAATTTCTTCCAAAATCAAAGCACAACAACTCAGCTACCAGCTTACAAACAAAATGGGTATTGTGCGCTTTTAAATGCTGAACTGTCAATAAATAGTACTGTCATTTTAAACGCAATACGTTCTTTATTGGAGAAGACACACACATAACGCTTGCATTAAATTGGATATTGAGGCTAGAATACTACTCAAAAGAGAAATAGTAGTTACAAATATTTACCCATTCTGGCTCTTCACTGATTATCAAGGGTCCTTTGAAATTATGAATACCAAAAAACACAAGCACAATCCACTATGTTCACACAGAATTCGAAGACGACACAATCAACGCTTTGATCACTGCTTTGGGTTTTCAGGTCTCCCTTATCGCACAACACTTCTGCAACTTGTGTTCTGACGTCATACAAGAAATACCTACGTTCTTAGTTTAGGTCTGTTAGGTTTGGTTCCATTAGCATAAATACACTGAAAATGTATTACTTATGTTAAAAGAACTAAACCTAGCTAGCATAACCTGAGAAATTTTGCATGAGCCAAAAAATAATAATAGTCTCTAGTGACGTCAGAACGCAAGGTCGCAGACGTGTTGTGTGATAAGGGAGACCCTTAATTTTCAACAGTACTACCACATGCTATAATGGTACACCATCAATAAACAACGCTGTAATATTATGCTTGTTGCCGGTGTTCCTTGGCTGCCAATCAGCGGCAAAATTAAAGTTGAAATCGGGTTTTCGCTTTACCGATGGTTTTAGGACCTGTGCGAACATCGGCAAAATCAGAAAATATGTTATTTTTATTCATAGTAGCATAAATAGAGTTCAATAGTTAATATTCGAACAGAATAACCAAGTCAAAAATGGACATTTCCACTGTGACATTAAAAACTTTTTAAATATATTCATTTTACTGATAATGACACCAAACTGAAATCTGCAAAATATCTCGCCTATATTTGTTTTGGTTCTCAAGATACACGCCTTCAAACACTGCTGAAATTCACCTCCTACGTCACAGATTTGAAAACGTCCTCTGCACAGACTAGACAGGCCTGACGTCATCCTTTAGACATGCGTGCAGGCAGGGCTTCTGCTCGTCCCGTAAACTAGCATGGGCCGTGCAAGCGACAGTCATTTCTTACTGCGTAAAACAAGTATCTTGTTATAGCTTCCAGTGCAAAAATAATGTGTGCTCCATTTGTTGGATATGAATTATACCCTAACAGTATAGAAGTATTTACTATAATTCAGCTAGTCGGTAGAGGGTTTTCATTAGGCTGACAAAGCAATACTGGTAAGGTCAGGCCCGTAGCTAGAGGGGGGCAGGGGGCAACTGCCCGCCCTGAGAGCCTGCTTTGCCCCCTCTGTGAAAAATACCCAACACGTTCCTACCTGGAATTCTCACTAATCTTTATGTTGTTGATTTGGTGTTTTAAGTCCACTTTATGCACAGTGAGGCTAATCGGGACTGGACTAAGGCGACGACGCTACCACTGCGCCATCGGGGAGGCCCTCACTAATCTTTACAATTATATCATGTGTTTACTCCAGCAACATGACAGACACTTATTGATTTTGTGATTTATTAGGGTGTATGGGATCCGTATAATGTCGTATCAGGATTGGGGGGGGGGGATTCCCTTCCAGATTCAGACTTCGTGAATTGATTTCGTTATTTTCAGTATCTAGAACAGTTGTGACATTTTGAGTAGTCTTGTATTAAAGGTGCCTAATGTGTTCGAATGTTTTTCTTGGTTGTGTTGCTATGAACTTGGAACTGCTTAAATTTTTGTTTCCGAAGTCTACTTTTTGGTAATAGTGATTCATGTGGTAGAGAGAGGGAGTGGATATGTGATTTCTGTTACTTTGCGTCAGGGACGTCGTTAGGGGGGGGGGGGCACGGAACGAAACGTTCACATGGCCCCGGCAAACTGTTCTGCATTTGCTGAAAATTTTACTTTCATGATAAATATTGCAAAATAGTTTTTCAGTAATTTTTTTCTTTCAGTTAGAAACACTGTTCTTAATTTGAGTGGCACGAACCCAAAACCACATTTCTTTCTAGTTTTCCTGGTTCTAGCTATAGTGGATGTCAGTGTAGGAACCCAGAACTTCGTTGTTACTCGAAATTTTGAGGGAGCGGTCTTTCCACCCCTCGTAGTCGCAGGTCAACAACAGGCAGGGTTGGGCGTTGAGTGTTGCTGTTGCGTCCAAACTATGTTTTGAGCTTGAGTAGATTGAAGAACGATCGCTTGTGCAGCGGTAAACGACATATATGCAAACAGTTACAACTGGTCCCGAATCAGAGCGCAATACACGCTAAATAAGTATAATGGTGGCAGGATGCCTCATATTTCCGGGTAAGTAGTATTATTCGCACCAAATATCTATTCTACTATTGAAACAGTCTAAAACACGCTACGTGTTAAAAGTAATTATCTTCACAAACTGTACGATTTCTCGAGTCGCATATTTTTCTCGATATCGTGAAGACCGATTTTGAGAATCCTCTTTAACAAACGATGCCTCCCCGATTGCGCAGAGATAGCGTTGTTGCCTTGTAATCGAGGGGTCCCGGGTTCGATACATGGGTGGAGGTACACAGTGGTCCGGATCTTACTTTAAACTGTAGGTCCAGCCCCGATTAGCATTACTGTACATAAAGTGGACTAAAAACACCAACTCAACTCAACTCCTTAACAAACTTTTCGAAGAATCGAAAATTTAAGCAAAAACAAGTAAATACATTTTTGTAATTTTGAAGTAAATTATTATTATTATTATTATTATTGTTATTATTTTGGGTATTTTTGGTTCGTATGAATCTGCCTCACACAGTAAGCTTATTTTGTTGAGTCAAGTACAATAAAAACCCTTGCAATAAGTCACTGGAAAGACATGTGAGGTTGCACATATATTTGAGCATCTATAAATATATAATAACCCGTGGTTCGACAGCCCTGGAAGGGCCTTGGTCTATCTCCCGACTGCCAGTCCCTCCCACAATCCTACCTAAAATTTTAGAGGTGTGGAGATCTTTAACCAGTAATGAGGTGACGTGGGGTCAGCACGTCGAACCCCCAAACCGTTATAGGGGATATCCGTAAAGGATAATTATATTCTTGTGGTAAGGAGTCGTTGTCATTTAACAAACTTTATTGATTTATTCCATCAGCATTATTTAAAATGTTGTGCCATACTGAACTTACCAACTTAACAAAGGCACATTGATTGCTAAATGAGGCATTTTCCTTGCTTTGCAGAGCAGGTTCAGTTTTTGGAGTATTGCAATGTTTTACACAGTCCGTTCGAAGAATTTTGAGAATATTGATGTTTTGTCAAAGGGACCACCCCCGAATAAATATCTGTGGATGTTTTACAGGTTTCATCGTATTTAAGAAGGTATTTTTTCTGGTGCAACTTTCCTCCCTACAACATGTCTTTTGCCACTCAAGCTGAAGAGCCGATTCATAGGTGCAACGACCTTGACAGAAAGAAACTCTGATTGGCACCATGTACAAAAGATTCAAGAAGTCCCGCAACCGACAGAACTCGAAGCGCTCGGATCCTACGGTGACATACACTTTGGTTGAACACAAACGGTTGCATTGGTAGGAAATGCAGTGATTTTATGGGCCGTCCTTTTCTGGGAAGTCGGGGACCTTTTGAAAACACACTTACCCTTCATGCACACCAGGGGGCCTAAGCCAGGTCACCCCTTCCCACAAAATCTTCTCTTCATCTGGCTCTGGCTCTGGTTATCGGCCTCGCCGAAACGCACTGCAGGTAGCTAGGACTTTCTGGGTTAATTACTTTATGGTTCAGCATGGACATAGGCTTTTCAAATTGCAAGAGACAAAATTCTACTGTTTGTCCCTTTTCTGGCGGGAGATGAATGACAAAGATGTCGCGGTTCCTTCAGGTTCCCACACTCAACCCTTGTGCTCATAACCTGCAATGAAGGGAAAGGCCATAATAAGCCTTTGTAATGTACCAGCTTTATATATCCTTCCTTCGTAACTTTCCACTCATTTTCAAGAAACATCTGCTTCTTTTTGCCCTACTGTGTTGATTGGTCGACAATTGATGACTGTCAGCTAGTTCGAAGAACAGTTTGATTCAAGAAGTGGTTTCATAGTTAGCTTCTGTAAACGTAAGATTCCGGTAGGATCACGGAGTGCTTGAGATCTCATTTTCATGCATTGCGAGTGAAATTTCGATTGATTTGGTTCATTTTACTTTGCTCTTCTGTTACATTTGGCTAATTGCGAAGATGGGGATGAGTGATGATATGATTAAATTGATCAATGGACACAACAAACACCCATGCTCAGTCCGGAATTCGAACCCGGCACACCTGGCATCGTAGCACGATGTGCTAACCACTCCGCCACGGGGGTAGGCGAAGAAGTGAAATTTCGAGTGTGAAGCTGCCAGCTTGTTTTTCTCTCGAAAAAGTTGAAGTAGGATCGGCTGATCAACCAAATGTCCAACACATTGACTTTCTAAATTGGTGTCCGACTGCCACACAGGAGACCGGGCTTGACTCCCAGCGCGGTTGATCTCACATGTGATGAAGAATAAGTCACATTTCAATAAAGGAAGGAAACTAGGTATGTAGTCAACATTTTATAGTAGTGTGCATGCTCTAGAAATAATACGTTTCAAAATTCTGCATATTTTGTGATTTTTCTTCTTTTAGCCTCCACCAGGGTTGTCAAAATTCCATCTACCCATAAGTTCTATGGGTTTTATTGGGATCCGTTGCAGGACCGGAACCTTTCTTCACGTACAATTTAAATTCGGTCCTAGTACTGTATTGTTCCATTAAAAAAAAGTTACTGGATCGTATTTAAATTGATCCGGAAAAAAATCCTTCACCGAATTTTAATTGATCCTGGAAAAAAGGTTCTTGGACAGTGTTTAAATTCAGCAGCAAAACAAGGTTCCTGGACCGAATTTAAATTTTACCGAAAAAAGAGTTCCTGCACCGTATTTAAATTCATACGGAAAAAAGGTTCCTGGACCGAATTGACTCCTAGAACCCATTTACCCTTGCTGATTTTCTCTCCCGGATATGAAATTAATTTATTTGCAATACCTGGACCATTAACAACCCTGGGATTGTTAAAGATTAGGGAACGCATACATTCTAATCCCATTATAGGACCGGAACCTTTTCTCTCGCACAATCTAAATTCGTACCAAGTTGCGAATTGTTTCATTTCAATACGGAACTTTGACCCTATTTAAACTGATCCGGAAAAAAATGTTCGTTGACCGTATTTAAATTCATCAACAAATCAGGTTCCTGGACCGAATTGAAATTCATCTGGGAAGAATATTCCTGGACCGAATTGAAAACTTTACAAATGAAAAGGTTCATTACGGTCCAGAACCCATTTACGCTTTCCGATTTTCTCTCCTGGACCGGAATTGAATTTATTGAAAATTCCTGGACCTTTAACAACCCTGGCCTCCACCCGCAAAAGCAGACGCTGTGGCTGGTGCTTAGGCGGAAAAGTTGACTAGACATACAAATAAAATTTATCCAAAGGTATATAGCGAATAATAGTTGCTTACATAATAATATCATGAATACGGAGAGCCAAATTACTTATCAAGCATTTTCTGTTATTTGTCTATCCTAGTGGGAGTGAAAATCATTTGCCCTTGTTGGTGAACTCGGTTCCTGCAAATTCAAGACGGCATTTTCTAATTTACATTTCTATTTGGGCCGACAACTCCGTGTTGGAGTGGTTAGCAGGTTACGCTACGAAGCAGAATGTCCCGTGTTCGAATCCCGACCTGAGAATGTGTCTTCTTTGTGATGGTCCTTTCATCAAGTTAATCTTAACTCATTCTCATCTTCACGATTAGCCAAAAAGTGTCAGAAAAGTGAAGTAAAATGAACCAAATCAATCAATAATTTCTATTTCGTTATTTTACACCGCCTTTCTACCTCTTGGGTTAAATGCGACGATGAGATTGAATGATGATCCGAAGGAATAGCGATGCGAGACATGATGCAACCACACCTGTCCAAGGTCCGAACCTTGGACCTCTGGTTTCGTGGTGCGTCATGCTCATGCTTCGGAAGTGGAATCCTTGGAATTAAAAACGATAAAAGTAGGGTGAAAGAAAACAACATTGTACTGTGCACAAAATGCATGTTTAGGTCCTCTAAAGAAAAGTACAGTTATTCAGTAAAATTAATTTTGAAGGACAAAGCCTCCGAAGTGTTTTTCCATTCGGTGTGGTCATCACATCGAGTCCCATCTAGTTTTGAGAGTGGAATTCGCTTATGTATTGATTTCAAGTAGCTTCCCAATTGTCCTCACGATGTTAGGCCATCACAGAAATTTTGGAGTTCCTACCAGGGATCAAAGCTTGAAAGACTAGAGCGCAATAATTTGAGCGCGCGGGAATTTTGTTGTTTCTATTGCCATCATATCTTCAGTTTTGCACGCGCAAAGAAGATTACTTTTAAGAAACTAGATGTGTGCATAAAATTTCATATATATCGTCATCATTCTCCAATGTGAACAGTACGACGCCACAAAAGACTCGTGCATGTCCCATAGAATAGTGGCTAAGGGTCTCGCCTTGCAATAAAGGCCGCCGGATTCGATTCTGGTATAAACAATATAGATGGGATGCCTATCTTGAACTCATTACACAAACATTTCATTTTCGCACCGTTGTCACACTTGTACGTACACCTGATACCAGCACCCTTTTATATCTAAACCCACGGAAGAGAGTTTTCTCTACTTCTCAATATTCTTCGAGCAAATTTACAAATCTAAGGAGTAAGGACTAATGACATTGTTCTTGGTGTCTCAAAAATCTAACATAAGAGAAAATACATGGAATTTTAAAGACTGTCTAGATGCCATTAAGTTAATAAGTTCATTCTGCATTTAGATTCCCGAATAATGGCCGTGGATTTCGCGAGTCTATATCCGTAAATTTTGGGGGGCTACAGGAGAAAATAATGTTCTCTTCCAACAAGATTTTATATATATATATATACTGTACATATACTTATGTAGGCCTATATGATATATTAATAGTTTGTTAGTTTTTAATGGTTTGATAGGAAAAAATCTTAAGTTTTGGGCCCCCCCGAACTGATCAACCTAGCTACGTCCCTGCTTTGCGTTGCTTCTCTGCCACTTCTAGCTAATTGCAACAATGAGTGATGACGTGAAATTGATGAAGAGACACTCATAAACAGTGCTGCAACCACAGGGGCAAAGGGTATTGCCCCTCCCCCCCCGACCTTGGACGGAAGTCCATTCTAGGGGAAGCAAACATTGAAGTACAAAAATAAGATATTAAGAGAAGATAATAGTTTCCTGTATAAAATTCACATATAAATGCTAATACGTGTTTTATTAATATATTTATATACTTCGCGGTTGCTAACGAAAGCCGATGAGAAATGGAGAATAAATAACAAGTCGGTCTTATTTCTGTGTTCTGGGGATAGCTGTGTTCAGTGTCCTTATAGATGAGGCTCTTTGATGTCCATTCTAGGGATGACCAGTTCCGGATCCTGGGGTATCCAAAATCCGGATCCGGATCCTAAAATTTTTCGGATCCGGAATTTTCAGATCCGGATCCAAAACTTCCGGATCATGGTCCGGAATTTTCGGATCCGGTACTTTCGGATCCGGATCCGTTTTGCCATCAAACATGCGCTTCTTTGGAAAGTAAAAATGTGTTTATAACATATTGTTACCTGCTAATATATATATATATATAGTGTGTGTGTGTGCGCGTGCACGATTTGTAATTAATTAATACACTTACAAGGGAGGTCTAAGTCTCCCCCTCCGATTTCCATGAAACTTGGCAGGTGTATAGAGGCCCCCCCCCCCTCAAATGTCAAGATGAGGAGAAATTGAAGTGGGGATCTGACCCCGAAACCACGTAAATATGGCATAGAAAAAAACAGAGGGCATAGGGCCTCTCTATACACCTGCCACATTTCATGGAAATCGGAGGGGAACACAGGGGTCAGATCCCCACTTCAATTTCTCCTCACCTTGACAATTGAGTGGGTTTTGCCCTGTAAAACCGTTTTTTAGCTGAAACAAAAAAACACGTATTTCTTCCTTTGGGCCCCACTATACACCTGCCAAGTTTCATGGAAATCGGAGGGACACAGGGGCCAAATCCCCACTTCAATTTGTCCTCATCTTGACATTTGAGGGCCCCTAAAACAGTTTTTTAGCCGAAAGAAAAAAAACATGTATTTCTTCCTTTGGGCCCGTTTATACACACAACTGCCAAGTATCATGGAAATCGGAGGGGTACACAGGGGTCAGATCCTCACTTCAATTTGTTCTCATCTTGACATTTGAGGGGGTTTTGCCCCCTAAAACAGTTTTTTTAGCTGAAACAAAAAAACACGTTTTTCTTCCTTTGGGCCCCACTATACACCTGCCAAGTTTCATGGAAGTCGGAGGGACACAGGGGCCAAATCCCCACTTCAATTTGTCCTCATCTTGACATTTGAGGGGGTTATGCCCCCTAAAACCGTTTTTTAGCTGAAACAAAAAAACACGTATTTCTTCCATTGGACCCCACTATACACCTGCCAAGTTTCATGGAAATCGGAGAGACGCAGGGGTCAGATCCTCACTTCAATTTGTCCTCATCTTTACATTTGAGGGGGTTTTGCCCCCTAAAACCGTTTTTTATCTGGAACAAAAAATAACACGTATTTCTTCGTTTGGGCCCGTTTATACACACACCTGCCAAGTATCATGGAAATCGGAGGGGGACACAGGGGTCAGACACTCACTTCAATTTGTCCTCATCTTGACATTTGAGGGGGTTTTGCCCCCTAAAACAGTTTTTTAGCTGAAACAAAAAAACACGTATTTCTTCCTTTGGGCCCCACTATACGCCTGCCAAGTTTCATGGAAATCGGAGGGGGACACTTAGATAACCTCCCTTGTTAGTCTTACACTTTGTAATTATGTAACACTGAATATATTATAATGTTTTATTTTAATTTGTAAAACTGTAACTGTAGAATAATTGTATAATTTTTGTATAACATTTCTATCTTGTTATATGTGTTAAAGGTTTCATCCTGGAATGGAATGTCTCACATTTATGTGTGTTTTCATTTCCAATACATTCGAATGAATACATATTCGTTTCAATGGCATTTACAAAATCACCTCTGACATTTTATGTTAAACAAGTAAGATTATTTTTGTGCACGAGTGTTAGCCGATGCGTAGCAAAGTATTTTAGGAACAACATTTATAAAAAATTCTTGTAGAACTAACTAATGAAAAATTTCTTTGTAATCGAAGATCATTATTACATTTTAAGGTGTGGTAATATTATAATGGGATTGAGATACGAAACTCTCGGATCCGGATTTTCGGATCCGGATCCAGATCCGAAACGTTCGGATCCGGAACTCTCGGATCCGGATCCAGATCGGAAACTTTCAGACCCGGATCCGGATCCGGAATTTTCGGATCCGGATCCGTTTGGCCATCCCTAGTCCATTCCTATTCTACGTTTTTGATATTATTCCATTCAAATATATTCGAATCCCAAATTAATTGTTTATGTTTCTTGTTAAAACAAAAACTCTCCTCCCCGGAAGAGATTGGTGGGGGGAAATTTCAGGACTAGATCATTGGTGGGGGGGAATTCCCCCCTGGATTTCGCACCCTGCGTTTAGAACACTTGGGTTTACACGCCAATTTCTTCAATATAAGAGGTGATATGGTACGTCGTTTTTTCGTCATATTGTTTAATGGTTAGTATGTATCTTCTCTAATGTTACATTTCTTCCCACTTTTGGATAATCGCGACAATGACTACGAGCAGTATTCGAAGTCGGGGTGCAGGAGAAACTCCCCCACCCCCACTGCCACCAACAACAACCAGCACAATCTAAGTATCACCCAACCTGCCCACAAGACGATACGAAACTTTGGCCTGTCCCATCTCATTTCGAAACATTCTCTTTTCCCGTCTCCTTTTATGAGATGAGACGGGAGACGGGAAATGTCTCGTCTCGTGAGCAACACTAACATAACAATAGAAGTATCCCCCTAGGCCTACTGTTCCCAAAGGCACGAGCAAACCCCCCATCCTCCACCAAACAACTTCCACTTCAATGAAAGGACATTCACAAAGGAACAGTCATGCCCAGCTCGAGAGTCAAACCTGGAACATGTGAGTTCCTCAGTTAAATTATGAATTTTGTGTATAATAATTACAACGCCAGTTCATTCGTGGTAATTCTGAATCGGCAGTTTGGTTTGCATATACACGTATAAGCAGGATAATATCCAGTTTTAGAAGGCTCGTAGCGTTGAAACGAGGAGTCAAACAAACAAAAAGATAATTAAGAAAAGTTGTTGTGTCTTCATGATCACTATGCACTGTGAAAGTTTGTACGATAAGCCTTTGCATAAGTTGTCAATCCTATCTTTTTCGAGACTTGAGACAAGAACGAGAATTGACCTCCGAAACAGAGACGAGACTGTCAACGAGGCATTTACAAATAAACACGAGACAGACATTTACAACTCTCAACGAGAACGAAACCAAGGCTGCCATGTCTCGTCTCGATAGGATCCCTAGTGATGAGGTTGTGAAGCAATTAATTAATGCGTTCGGGGAAAGAGATGAGGCAGCTTTTTTCGCAGTACAAATTTGAAAATATATTTCAGTATGTGATATAATGATATATACATTATTTCCTTGTAGTAATTACACATAAACTTAGCTTTGAAATGTACTGTACAACTGATGTAATCTTGTATTTTCTCTTATCTGCACAAAAATATTTTGTAACAGAAATGAAACACAGACTGAAATTGCTTTATGGAGAAGAAAATAAAAATAGGCGTTATAAGTAAAGTGAAGAATGTGAAAATTCTTATTTTGCACTACATGGTTTATGGTAAATTTCGATAAATATAAGTTTAAAATATATTTTTGAAAACATGGTCAGTAACCAATTTTACAAGCAATAGTTTTCTCGTGACTTGATGAAAACACGCACGCAGCAGAACTCTTTCGTTTATCTTTCACGTGAGCAGCAGGAATATTTAATAGATGAATGGCCATTATAATGCATAGCTTTCCCTTCCATTATCGTTCCTTCTTCCATTATTTAACTCTACACAGATTTGCAAGACTGTTGTACACGTTGGCTCTCCGTGGGCTACCCCCAGTAAACTGGACGCTCGAAGCAGACGATAAAAGGGCTCTCTCTGAGTAGTGACGTATTAACATGGCGGGGCGTGTTTTACAGCGCAACGGCGCAACGCTAGCCTCGCAACTTTGGAAGTCTGGTTTTCCCCTTAAACTGAACGCAGAGAAACGCGAAAAATTGCAGGGGTCATTTCCTCAGGGTGTAACACCATTAAGCCTTGTTTCCATGATATGAAATACTTAATATGCTGACCAAGGCAGTAATTTATTTTATTAAAAACATAAACTAAACGTAACGTTTCAACCTTCTAGCAAGGTCTTCTTCAGACTCTGTATCAAGTACATATGTAACAAGATACAAAAACAGGGCATTATATATACACAAACTTTACTCCCTCAGACTATTAGAAAGTTGTACTGGAACTTTCTAGCAGGTGGCTTTCCCTTGTCAACTGTACTTTCACCTAAAAGGCTAAATATATTTACTTCCATATAGAATGTGGTTGGACTTTATATCTCACGCTCTTTTTCCTTCATTTTTCTTCCTTCTCCTCTCCTCTTTCTCTCTTGTCCTTTCCACTCTTTCTAACACCTTCTTCCATTCTTTGTTTAATTTCAGTCCCCCATTCCAGTTCATTGTGTCTTCTTCACCTTTCTTCTCTCTTTCCTTGGCCTCCTTCCATTTTCTCACTAGCATTCTCTTCTCCCTTCCTATCTGCTTAGCATCATCCCACTCTATGTCATGTTCTGTTTCTCTCGTGTGTTTAAATATCACATTTCTCTCTCTCTTAAGTCGTATATCATCCCTATATTGTTTCAACCTGTCTTTCAGCCTCTTTTTCGTTTCTCCTATGTACACACTCTGACATTGTTTACATTTCACTTCGTAGATAATCCCTACCTCTTCTCTATTTTTCTTTTTCTTGCTCCCCCAGACAAAAATTCGTGGTTGCGCCTCTGCCCTGGCAATGAAATTAATGTCAAATAGATGAATAATTGAATATTTATTGAATAACAATAATGATGCCTCATGTAGTTGGAGAAAAGTAAATTTCTGATTAAAGAAAGTTCAGAGGAAATTAATAACCATCAATTATGCAACAAATGCTAATATTTTCATTACTTAATTTTAGTACTTGTTAAGTCTTTCGGGTGGGTCCGTACCCCCTGGACCCCCCTAAATACGTCCTTGTTAGCAACGTAGTCCTGGACACTATTTTATGGTATAGAAAACTTTATGATTCCCCCCCTCCCCGAAATTCCATTCTGCACTCCCAAAGTTTCGCCCGTGATAATAATCATAACTATCATAATAAGAATTATTAATATTATTTCTACTCAGGGCCTCCCCGATGGAGCAGTGGTAACGCCGTCGCCTTGTAATCAATGGGTCCCGGGTTCGATACCCGATGGAGGCACATAGTGGTTCGGATCTCACTTTAAACTGTAGGCCCAGTCCCGATTAGCCTTGGTGTGCATAAAGTTGACTTAAAACACTAACTCAATAAATAAAAATATCAATACTTCTACTCAGTGGCGTAACGACTATCCCCGCAAATCAGGGTTGTTAAAGGTGCAGGAACCCATAAATTCTAATGGGTTCTATTGGGTTCCGCTGCAGGACCGGAACCTTTTTTCTCGCACAATTTAAATTCTTTCCAAGTTGCCTATTGTTACATTGAAAAAACGTTCCTGGACCGTATTTAAATTGATGTAGGGAAAATGGTTCCTGGACAGAATTGAAATTCTTCCGGAAAAAAGTTCCTGGACCGAATTGAAATTCATTCTGGAAAAAAGGTTGTTTAATGGTTAGTATGTATCTTCTCTAATGTTACATTTCTTCCCACTTTTGGGTAATCGCGACAATGACTACGAGCAGTATTCGAAGTCGGGGTGCAGGAGAAACTCCCCTCCCCCACCCCCACTGCCACCAACAACAACCAGCACAATCTAAGTATCACCCAACCTGCCCACAAGACGATACGAAACTTTGGTCTGTCCCATCTCATTTCGAAACATTCTCTTTTCCCGTCTCCTTTTATGAGATGAGACGGGAAATGTCTCGTCTCGTGAGCAACACTAACATAACAATAGAAGTATCCCCTTAGGCCTACTGTTCCCAAAGGCACGAGCAAACCCCCCATCCTCCACCAAACAACTTCCACTTCAATGAAAGGACATTCACAAAGGAACAGTCATGCCCAGCTCGAGAGTCAAACCTGGAACATGTGAGTTCCTCAGTTAAATTATGAATTTTGTGTATAATAATTACAACGCCAGTTCATTCGTGGTAATTCTGAATCGGCAGTTTGGTTTGCATATACACGTATAAGCAGGATAATATCCAGTTTTATAAGGGTCGCAGCGTTGAAACGAGGAGTCAAACAAACAAAAAAATAATTAAGAAAAGTTGTTTTGTCTTTATGATCACTATGCACTGTGAAAGTTTGTACGATAAGCCTTTGCATAAGTTGTCAATCCTATCTTTTTCGAGACTTGAGACAAGAACGAGAATTGACCTCCGAAACAGAGACGAGACTGTCAACGAGGCATTTACAAATAAACACGAGACAGACATTTACAACTCTCAACGAGAACGAAACCAAGACTGCCATGTCTCGTCTCGATAGGATCCCTAGTGATGAGGTTGTGAAGCAATTAATTAATGCGTTCGGGGAACAAAATTCAAAATATATTTCAGTATGTGATATAATGTTATATACATTATTTCCTTGTAGTAATTACACATAAACTTAGCTTTGAAATGTACTGTGCAACTGATGTAATCTTGTATTTTCTCTTATCTGCACAAAAATATTTTGAAACAGAAATGAAACAGACTGAAATTGCTTTATGGAAAAGAAAGTAAAAATAGGCGTTATAAGTAAAGTGAAGAATGTGAAAATTCTTATTTTGCACTACATGGTTTATGGTAAATTTCGATAAATATAAGTTTAAAATATATTTTTGAAAACATGGTCAGTAACCAATTTTACAAGCAAATTCCATTCTGCACTCCCAAAGTTTCGCCCGTGATAATAATCATAAGTATCATAATAAGAATTATTAATATTATTTCTACTCAGGGCCTCGCCGATGGAGCAGTGGTAACGCCGTCGCCTTGTAATCAATGGGTCCCGGGTTCGATACCCGATGGAGGCACATAGTGGTTCGGATCTCACTTTAAACTGTAGGTCCAGTCCCGATTAGCCTTGGTGTGCATAAAGTGGACTTAAAACACTAACTCAATAAATAAAAATATCAATATTTCTACTCAGTGGCGTAACGACTATCCCTGCAAATCAGGGTTGTTAAAGGTCCAGGAACCCATAAATTCTAATGGGTTCTATTGGGTTCCGCTGCAGGACCGGAATCTTTTTTCTCGCACAATTTAAATTCGGTCCAAGTTGCCTATTGTTACATTGAAAAAAAGGTTCCTGGACCGTATTATAATTGTTCCTGAAAAAGTTCCTGGACCGTATTTAAATTGATGTGGGGAAAAAGGTTCGTGGACAGAATTGAAATTCATTCTGGAAAAAAGGTTCCTGGACCGAATTGAAATTCATCCGGAAAAAAGTTCCCGGACCGTATTTAAATTGATCCGGAAAAAGGTTCCTGGACCTAATTGAAACGCTTTAAATATGAAAAAGTTATACCGTTATACACTGTCTGTAGTGTTGCCCACGAGACGAGACTTTGGCCTGTCTCGTCTCGTGGAAGTCTCGTGGAAATGCTGTCTCGTCTCGAAAATATTCGTTTGTCTCATGACACATGGTCAATCTCGTCTCGTCTCGAATTTTTAAAAGCCTGTCCCGTCTCGTCCCGTGGACAACACTAACGGTCTATAAGTTATTGACGTTTGCTGGTTTTCTCTCCCAGTCCGGCATTGAAATTATTTACAATTCCTGGTTCAGGGTTGACAGATTAAAAGTTGCCTTCTGAAAATGTCCGCGAGTACGTTTTACATTGGAATGTCACGCTGCTGTTGTAGAAAGCGTAGCATAGGGAATAAATAATAACGCTGTTGTTCTCTCGTGGGCCAGGTTCAAAAACTCTCTTGTCGTAGAGTTACTGTACATAACGCAATGGACTATATTAGCGCGGCGTCACATTGAGCTCAAACAAACATGTTACTTGTTGCTCCGGCATCCGATCCAGGAACTACAGCCAACAGAAGCCACCCAGCAGATATCACAACAGGGACAGGTAGTGTTGCCAGAGGTGTTGCTACAACCAAGTGAACGAACACGCGCGAGAGAATGGGGCTGAATGGAGAGGGGTAACGTAACTGAAGCGTTTGCGTTTCGCCCATTTCTACCTTGTCCCTTAGATTCTCGAGGCAGGCAGTACCTAGATTATTCTTTCATGCTCACAAGTGGATAATTGTTTATCGTCAGGTCCGTAATCGATCCAAGTTGCTTATTGTTTCATTTCGATACGGAACTTGGACCCTATTTAAACTGATTCGGGAAAAAATGTTCCTGGACCGTATTGAAATTGAACCTGGAATAAAGGTTTCCGGGCCGAATTTAAATTGGTTCGGGAAAAAGATTCCCGGACCGTATTTAAATTCATCCGGAAAAAAGGTTCCTGGACCGTACTTAAATTGATTCAGAAAAAAGGTTCCTGGACCGAATTGAAATACGTTACAGATAAAAAGGTTCTTTACGGTTCAGAACCCATTTACGCTTGCTTATTTTCTCTCCTGGACCGGAATTGAATTTATTTAAAGTTTCTGGACCTTTAACAACCTTGCCGCAAACCCCGCTAATCGTAATGTTTCTCCCTTTCCTAATGAAATTTTATGTAATCCTGGAAATTCAACATATAGTGAACCTTTTGGTGCCCGATTGTCTCGATCGAGACGCTCTTAGGTAACCCTCGGGTGCCCGATCGTCTCGATCGAGACGCTTTGTCAAGGTAGTAGTACAGCGCCGTAGTCGTAGTTTTTACGTTATAACTTCGCTAGTTTTGGCTAGAATTCCGATTTTCTTTTTCATATTGTTGTTAACACATGTATTTAACAGAAATGATTGTTGCAAGTTTATTTTTCATGAAAATGGCGGGAAAAAGGCAAATTCTTTTTTGCGTCTTTTTTCAAGGGAAAAATTTTGCCGATAAAGGAAGGCGGGCTTTGTTCTTCTAAAGCAATGCGTTTCCCTCACTCGTGGAAAATGCATTCGAAGGAAGTTTGTTTATCGATACCCGAGGTCAAAAGGAATGTTTTCCGTGCTTGCGCAAGCGGAGGGTGGGGGCTGGGCGATAGGGAAGAGGGGTTCTTGAAACTGCGTCGTAAGAATGGAAGTTCGAGGCGCGCTGAAGAAAAGCCTTTGTTCTTGAGCACAAGTGTTTCACAAGTGGCTACAAAGGTTTCCCTATCATTCATCTCTCTAGGGCAATTAGCCTCTCAGCTATAGTCTTTTCAATGTAACCCTGCATTTCGCTGAAATCCGAAGCTTGAGACAGTGACGCGCAGGCCTTTCGTTTCGTAGGTACAACTCGCGTTACATTGGTCATATGATAATGATGCAAATATTTTTCTGTTTTTTACATGCCAGCGATAATTTCTATGTGCATTTTGACCTTTTCGTGTCCTTTTTTCGGGGGGGACCCCATTTAAAAAAAATGATTTGGGTGGATTCCCCCTTCCCCCTCCATATATACTCCGAATGTGCATAAATTTTATATCGTCTGAATCTGTGATTCATTCCGCGTACAACGGTATATTATTCATATCTCTAGGGCACTTAGCCTCTGAGCTACAGTCATTTCAAGGTACCGCTGCATTTTGAAGCTTGAATCAGTGGCGTCCTGACCATTCCTTTTGGGGTTTACAATTCGCGTTGCATTGGTCATACGATAATAATGCAAATATTTTTGTGTTACTTACATGCCAGCGATAATTTCCATGTGCATGTCGACACTGTCATGTACTTTTTCTTGGGGGAGGGGGAAATCCGCATTTCCCCTTCCCGAAATTATGGAATTTTGAGTGTTCTCCCCTCCCCCCGCCACATATACGCCGAATTTGCATAAATTTTATATAGTCTGAATCTCTGGTTCATTCCTCGTACAACGGTATATCATTCATCTCTCTAGGGCAGGCATGTCCAACTTCAGTCAAGTAGTGATCTACTTTCTATTGTCACAACAGGCAGTGAGCTACTATTAATCGTTAAGTTAGGGAAAATATACAAATAACATTATAATTAATACAATGAGAGTAATATGTGTTGAAATGAAATGGCTTACCTTTTAGTTAGTGAGCCTGCATGTCGTTCACCAATCTTTGGAAGTCAATCGAGTATTCTGTGAGGGCCAGTTTTAGGGAATCCACGAGATGCTCATCTGCCATGTTGCAACGTTGTTTATTTACTCTTCGTCATTTTTAGGTAAGAGAACGCCGATTCACAGCAATATGTTGAACCAAAATATGAGTGCACAATTTCACTGCATCTTCTCAAATTGGGGAATTTTTCTCTGGGCACGAACTTCCCAAACGATTCTTCTTCAGCGCGACTCTTGAGAAAGATGTCATTTTTTCTGTTGATATCTCCTCCTCCTCAAGGGATGGCTGACTCATTGTATAGTTTTCACTGATAACATCTGCAATTTCTTTAATTTTCAAATCTGATTTGAATGGGAATGACAAGTATTCTACAACTACGCTAATTTTGTTGAAGTCACGGATTCTGTTTTCGAACTCTTAGATAACCGAAACGATTTCACTTACATATTTATCTTTACGAGCAACAAAGTCTGGATATTTTTTCAGATGGTCCTGCATGTAAGGAAAGTGATCAAAAATATTATTTGCTAATCAGTCAGCATTAGCTCGAATTTGGTTTTGTGTTATGAAACTGTACTTATCATTTCAGCAATGCATTTATTTCTGCCTTGTTCATTTCACATAATTTACCTGTAAAGTCGGCTAGAAATGCCAGATCAAATAACCACTCATCATTTCCTAATTCTGGTTTCTTGTCTCCCCTCTCCTTTAAAAAGACTTAATGAATTAAATATGTTCTGACCTGTAGTTCTCCCTTTCAAAGATATCATTCCTAACAGTTCTTCTTTAACTTTTATTTCTACCAAAACTATCCTAATAGTAGTTGAATTCAAATAACGTATATTCGTATAATTACAATAGAAAAATGTGATCGACCAAAAAACGTCCCGCGATCGACGCGTTGGATATCCCTGTTCTAGGGCAATTTGTCTCCGATCTACACTCATTTAATTGAAACTCTGCATTTTGCTCAAAATCGGCTCGGGCACCAAGGGGGTTACCTGTGAAAGTGGCCTTGGGCTCCAATATTTCTACTCAGTTTCGTAACGACTATCCCCGCAAACCCCGCAATTCGCAATGTTTCTCCCTTTCTTAATGACATTTTATGTAATCCCGGAAATTCAACATATAGCGTCCTTTAAAAAAACTATTTACGAAACAAACAATGGGTTCTGTATCATATCATACGATGATGTCTGCTACGATAAGCAGGGGCATACTAGCTCAGCCAGAGAGGCCCGAGTAACTTGAGGGTCCTCACCGAAATGCAGAATTAACTCAATTGTTTTCAGATGGCCATCGATGGGGATTGATTGATTGAATTGTTGTTTTAGGTCCAGTTTATGCACAGTAAGGCTAATCGGGACATCGATGGGGGAGAAAGGGTCCTGTTCTCGTATCTGCCTACACCGTTTGTCGTAAACGAATTATACAGTCTGTCAATTGTCTACATCCAGTAGAAAGATTCAGCTGTTCAACAAGTCGATGCCTTATTGCTACACAATAAACAGTTCAACTTGGTAATTCATGAACCATTACCACTAATATTCGATTTACATGGGGTAATTAAAATGTAAATATTTACCAATTATGTATACAGGGTGTCGCAAAACAACTTCAACAACACTTGGGTGCTTGTAGATATCATGAAATCAAGTAACTTTTCCTAATAAACTTTACCTCGAAAGCGCTTAGTTTCTGCGCTACAAGCGCTTAAAATATATCCTGAATGTATGCAACCCAACACAGCAAACGACCGCAGTAGTACAGTAAATGTGCCTTTGAGGCCAACCCTGATTTTTTGACCTCTAAGAAAATCGCACCAAAACCTCAAAAACTCACTTTCTCTCCACGTTCCGCGTCTCATTTATTGCGCTGACGATGTTTCACAGCGCAGAAAAGCAGTGATGAGTAAATGCACTTTCTCATCCTTGAAGGATGAATGCACCTTATCGTAATTTTCTAAGTCCGGCCATGTTTATATATCGTGATCTTTGTAAACCTCAAAAAAATGCTCGGAACGATGTGATATCTCTGCCACAAACACGCGCGCGCGCGCCTCTCATTATTTCTGTATTGTGACGTGTTTTTTTTTCAAGCAAACAAACAAATAATAATTGTTTTTTTTTTAGGATTCCTGGCCCCTATAACTCCGCCAGGGTGCCTGGTGCCCAACCAAAAAAAATGTTCTAACGGCTGCGGTTAGATAACCACACCTCTGTAGAGTTTCACGTGTTTTTTTTTTCTCAAACTTCCATGAAACTCTACAGAGGACCTCCGTAATGCATGCAACGTGTACTAACGACTCTAGTGTTATTTGATGTTGTATTTTGATATAGAGTTTTATTGTGAGATAGATAAAAATTATGTTTATTATAATATTTTCTTGATGAAGATGGAGAATGTGTGTTACAAACAAAAAAATTGCATGCTTTTTTTTTCTATTGTGTATGTGTATGTGTTTTGATGTTCGACAGCATCTGAAACGATAAAGTAAAAAAAAAAGAATTTCATTGTTAATTTTCTCATGTAAAAAAAAACAACAAAATTTTGTGCATAATTCTGATTGTAACTGATAGTGCAAAACCTGGTAAAAAAAAATGCTCATTGTAACTGATAGGATGAAATTGACATTGTAACTGATAGTGCAAACTGGTGAAATTCGTATTGTGCATATTATCATTGTAACTGATTGTGCTAGTACAAATTCTTATTGTAACTGATTGTGCAACTTCTTATCTACGTTGTGCAAGAAAAAATGTTAAACTTGTTAAAACTGCTCCGTGAACCTCTCGTTCTTCACGTCATGGATGAAGGACTTCTCTGCGACCAGGATGACGCTGCACACGGTGTACTCGGGCAGCGCGTCGTGGAACTCGCAGACGACCTTGATGTTGGTGCGATCGTTGACCACCACCTGCTTCCGCTTCGTCGTGTTGAAGACGAACATCGGCCTGTGGGTTTTGAATTCGCTGGGCGTGTAGTACATGTCGACGTTTCCCTCGGTCACACGCTTGTAAGCAGAGTACGCTTCGTAAAGTTTTAGGTAATCATCTTTGGTCATGTCGAGGTTGTAATTCTCGCGCGGGAACACTTCGTTCCTGCCATTCTTGAGATAAACGTTTTTGATCTTGCAGTCGTCGAATTTGCTGGAATCTTTTTCCTGATTCTTGTCCCTCCCGGTCTGAAAGAGTACAATGACGAAATCTGGCATGTCGAACTGTATGTTGTTGAACTGCGTCGTGACGTCGAATTCCATGTGACTTCCGGACGCTATTTTCTGCACGCACTGGTAACCGTGAAAGTGAATGGGCACCTGTGGACTTTTCAAGATCTCCGCTTTGTACTTGAGGGCGTAGTTCGTTTCGTATTCCACCACCGGCATTCTCAATTCCATGCTCCGGATGACGCATTTGGCTGCTTCGGGTAATGTGTTGGGCAGCGGCGTTATACCGTCTGCGTTCAAGTTACTGTATCGCATCAGTGCGTCGTTGTCGTTGGCCGCTCTTCGAAATGTGATTCTCAGTCCTCCCTTCCACATGATCTCCTTGTAGTCCGAGAAGAATCCCGGAAGCAGACGCATGGGAAAGAGCACCGTGTGACTTCTCGTCGATATTTTGGTTCCCGCTTCGAACCCCCCCGCTTGATAGTATGCTGCGTCCGTTTTGGATAATTTCAAAGTTCCCACTGCCGTTGACGTGATGCCTGGATAATCGATTCTGTCGATGACGGTGTTGTGTTTCCTCACCTCCACCTGCGAGAACAGGTGAGGCACGAAGTTGTCCACGAGTATCAAATTTGCTGCTGCGGGGAACGTGTCTCCGCTTTCTTTCTTCACCACGTCGAATTGAAGGTAAAGGTCCGCTCTGTGAGGATGAACGAACCCATCGCCTACGTCCAGGTCATATTCGATCTCCCGGTTCGCTTCGTTCAAATTTGCGAACGTGCGACGGTTCGGAGGGAAAGATTGCAATTCGTAACTTTCGATTTGTTCCATGATGTGTATGGTTATTTATTATACGTCGATCTCCAGGACGGCCGTCGTCGTGGCACCTGCAAAATCCACCACCTCTCCTTTCTCGTTCGTCACCACCAACTCTATGTTGTCTATGCGGTTGCGACATACTGGAAAATAGATCGGCGAAGAGGGTGTGTAGATGATCGGTTCCATGAATTCGGAACTGGGTTTGAACGTGGCTATGATTCCCGTCTGCTTGTGACTTCCCAGCAACCCTTCAGATTTCGTGATCATGCCTTCCGCTACGTTGCAGTGAACGTTCAAAGTTTCGATGGCTAGAAATTTAGGAATTTTTGCTCCCGTGTGCTTGATGCCAGCTTCGAGTTTGGTGTTGTTCTCGAAACCTAAAAGTTCTCCTATGGTGCCCAGGTCCACGGTCTCCCTTGCGGACACGATTTCCACTCTGTGCGTGACCGAATTTTGAGAAAGGTACGTGCCTTTGGGTAATTGAGCTTGCAAAGTAGAAAGATTGTATTGACCTGGCGTGACGACGATATGTTCACTTCCGACGCTAATTTTGTTGTTGTGCTGCGTGACGTTAGGTATGAGGTACATGCTGTAGAATGCACGCAGAGCTATGGATTTAGGATAGACGATGTCGTCGTGCAGTGTGAGTTTCAAGATCGAAGATTCGCTCGTGAGATGGAACACGCCCATCGTGATGCTTTAGGTTCCACAATGCTTTCTGGAAATCTTCCACCTGTGGCTTATTTATTTTAGAGAGAAACGTGAGCATGGAGAGACAGAGATGACCGCAGTTCACGTCTCCGAAATTTTGAATGCGTTCGTCGTTGTAGTATAGGTTGTTCGTTTTCAGATAATGAACTAAATTTGTAGGTGGAACACCTCCGAAAGAATCGAAAACAAATGCTTTATTGTTATTTGCATTTTTGTGGTAACATATCCAATGCGTGCCTGGATTTTCTTGACTGTCCAAGTTGACTACTACACATTCTCTATTTTTAACGGTTGAAGGTAACGAGTCGGACATAAAAACGCCTCTGAAGTGTTTGATATGTAATGGTTTGATCAAAGATTCAATGTCTCGGTTGGTGAGTGCTGTTTCTTTTTTTAAAACTTCCTCACGACCCCCTTCCCTTTCTTCTCCATGGCCAGGTTGTGACGTTTCTGTTCTTCCAATTCCGCTTTGTTCTTCTTCGAGTCGATGACGGTTTTCGCGATGGCGGCGCTACCCCCAGCCAAACTTCCAACGGCCCCCAATGCTGCCAGGATGGCCGGGATGCTGAATATGAAACCTCCGATCTTTTGCTGTTTCCGCGAACGCTGCAACCTTCTCAATTGAGGTGTGCTGAGAAGTAATTTCATTCCGTGACCTTTGGACAGGCAAGAACGTTTCTTCTCGCGTTGTTTCTTGGTGAGTAAGCCATCCAGGGTACCTAGATTTTTTAGATTGGAGTATGGTATTTGGTACACTACGCACTTGGGTTTCATTTTTTTTTTTGATGCTATGTTATCTGGGAAAGAGAACAACTTTTTTTTCCGCTAGGTTTACCGGTGTGTTATTTATATCGTCTCACTCAACACAACTGAGAATAGGTGGCGGTGTGTTGTTTATACATATATGTATTCTGGGAAAGAAAAAAAGTTTTTGCTTCGCCTAATGCTATCATGTGGTTTACAAGATCGTCAGTTTCAATGTTCGACGCGTACCAGTCTTCGGTAAATATTCTTCTCCCCTGCCTCCACTCGTGCAGCTCGTCTAACCTATCGTCAATTTTTTTGTCTGCAGCTCGAAAGAGAGTCTCGGGATCGGAATATTTTTTCATTTCGCTTATTTCTCGGAGGTGATCCATTAAAATCATTTTGCACGGTGAACGAAATTCTGGCGTTACTTTACACAAGTCTATGAGTTTAGTTACATCCCCGTCGAACATGAACGTAAATATTTTGTGCAACACTTCGGGAGGAAGTTGAGTTATACAAGTTGTCATTTTTCATGATATGTTATTTATATATATATATTCCGGGGGTGGGTGTCTGTGATTAAACAAATTATATTACGTGCTTCGTTTTCTTACCAAGAAGTTCCTTTGTCCCCTTGTACGCGATTCGAGTTTTGTTCTCGATTAAAATAGCTAGCTTCTCGTCGGATAACATGATAGCGTATCGATCTGGTAAAAAAAAAGACTGTATTGTCCGTTGAGCAACAGACGCACCTTGGGGGTAGAAACAATTGAACCGGAAGTTATCGTGTAAGGTTTGTCCACTTCCAATTCCTGAATTTTTACATATTCGACTGATGAATTTAGCATTTGTTTTAATGCTTTGGCGTCTAGTGATTGTTTACTCATTTTTTTTATAAGATGACAAACACAACTGGAGTTTTTTTCACGTAGTGTTATTTTATATACCGAAGAATTTTTTTTTCACGGTTCGAGAATTTTTTTTTTTATTTATATACCCCATCCAAATTTTTGTTTCGTGTTCATGGCGATGGTGGTGCCCAATGCTGCAACTTTTTCTCCCAAAGAAGCGTCTCTGCTGACGAATCTTTCGAAAGCGGCATGTTCCAATTTCTTGTCTGCTTCGTGACGTGCATCCAGATCGGTGCGAGTGTTGTAAGCGATATCGTGATCTTTGCATGCCGCGTCCAACGGATTCACATCCTTGTCTCCTCTCTCCAATCTTTTCTCGAGTTTGGTACCCGGTCCGCAGTACTGGTAGCCAGGTAAATGCATCTCGAAAGGTAACTTGTTGATGATGTCGTTCACGAGTCCCTTTCCTTCGGCCACGTTCCAGACTCGGAAGCAGCGTGTTGATAATTTTGATCACGTAACCTATGCCCTTGTCGTCGTTCACGATGAAGTTGGAAAGTTTCGTGCTGATCATGTCCACGATGCCAACTTTCTCGTTGTAAAAATTACGATTGCCTGCATTCTCTTCACCGGCTATCACTAACAATCGGTCGATGAGTTTTCTCACGTCGTCCACCCAAACGAATTCTTTGGATAACGTGTTGTAGCGTTTGACGCCGCTTCCACTCTTCACCTCGTTCCATATCGGTTTGATGAGATTCCTGTACTTCTCACCGCTGCTCGATTTCACCCTATTCTGCGAGGTATCGTTGTTCTGGTACATGGCATCCGTCATGATTAGAATTTCCCTGTAACTCTGATAATCTTCGTCGGTGTAATATTTCGGGTATTTTTTGGCAACGAGTACCCACAGTCCCACCGTACCCGGATACCTGGTCCAACTATTTTTATCGCCTAAATTAACTTTAATGTCGTTGCCTTCGAAGGTGACTTTCGATTTTCCAATCTTCCACACGACGTCTTCGTTGGTTTCCATGCTCGGATACAATCCAAACACTTCATCCTTGTCGAATTTCCCCGTGCTCAGGTAGTCTCGTGCCAAAGGTCCCAACTCGATCTTATCCGAAGACGACGTGCTACCTATGGCTTGACGTCGTGCCGGTACTTCCTTCAGTTCGAACGGCGTCGAAGGAATGCTTGAAATGGGCGTGGGTACAGTGTAACTTTTAGCTGCAAGTGGTACGAGTTCGTTGATCAAATTTTTATTTTGTTCCGTGACACTTTTAATTTCTTTACCTAGACCGCTGATGGCATCGATCACAGGTTGATCTTGACGTTTCTTCTCTTCGTACAAACCGCGATTCTCGGATTTCCAACCTTTGAATCGCTTCACTAGATATTCCCGCAACTTGAGATTGTCCTCTTCTTGAAATTGACGTTTTGACATATTTCTATATACGTCGGAACGTTTCTGAAACGTCGAATTCTCAGCCTATACGTTCGGTTCTCGTAGTTTTCTTGCCGTCACCCGCTTGAGACTATCCACTTTTCTAACACTCACTTTTTTGTTATAATGGTTATTTTATATATGATTGAGACGTTTGAAAAAAAAGAACATTTTTTTTCAAATTTTATTTTTTTGACTGTTTAGGTTCTCGACCGTTGATTCTTTTTTTTTGGATTTTTTTCTTCTCGTTGCAAATCTGAAATTGTCCTCTTGTTAGCCTCAGGGTGATTAATATACTCTGAGACGTCTAGATAAACGTTTATTTTATTCCTATACTTTCCATGGTTTGCTTTTCGAGTCATGTCAATGGTCACGAATCCGAAATCACCTTGATTCCAACAGTGGGAGCAGAATTTAGAAAATAGATTGTAATTCATGTCAGCCCCTACGTAATCATCATGTGCGTGTTTTAAATTGGTGTGATCTAGTCGAAACAAGCAAATAAAATTAGCATTATCACGTAGCAGTTGTTTCGGAACCTTGGAAAAAGTTTGTGCCAGGTAGAAACAATCTAATATTTTGTGACGACCTCGAGTGAAAAAATTACGAATCTCGTTTTGATTTTCCAAGATCATGTCGTCGAACACCACAACGGAATTCTCGAGACAATCGTCCAGTGGAATGATTTCAGATGCGAAAGTTGCAATGTCCAGTCCCTCGTACAGTTTCATAAGTTGCTGGTATTTTGCTTGTTCGAGACTTTTCGAAAATACGTAGAGGTGTCTGTTTTCCCATTCTAACCAATTGGGTGCGAGGATAAAATTATCAAGGAGCAGTGTCGTCTTTCCGCACCCTGAAGGTCCTACAATCAGACACCGTATGCTGTCGGGGAGCAATTCGCCGTTCCTTTTTTTCGTTTGACTTTCCGAATCAGGTAAACGTTTCACAACATTCCACGTACTCATAGAATCACTTCGTTCGAGTCGATCCAACTTGTTCCCGGAAGTCCCAGCCATTTCACCAAAAGTTTGTCACCTCTCTTACGCAAAACTTTTTCGATAAGGTACGTGTCGGGGTATTTTGTTTTAGAGAGTTCCTCCTCGTAGAAGCGCCCCAATAAAATTTCACCGCCACTGTCCTTTATTATATACGTGTGACGGTTCCCGGGTAAAACTCGAACCGCGGTAAAATGTTCCGTGCTCCAGTTTCTGGTGAAACCCTTGTCGAACGTTCGCTTCAATTTACTGATCCTCACCTGGTCTCCAATTTTGTATTTAGGTCTTTTTGTCGTGGGTGTGTACTTTGGGCAGTAAACGGTAGAAATTAAACGCTGCTCGTCGGACTTCGTAACGTCAGCTGGCTTCATGCCTATCGTTCTGTGCAATGTGTGATTATAGTCGTTAACGAGTTCCGGAAGAATGGTGACCCACTTGTAGCTTCCCTGAAGCGTAAAGCGTGACCACACGCGCGATTTCAGAGTTCGATTGAATCTTTCCACGACGTCACTGAAGGTCGAGTAATGTTGAACGTCGTGTTTCCGAATAAATTGCCTGAACGTGGCATTGTAGAATTCCTTCCCGTTGTCCGTGTGCAGAAACCGAGGTCGTCTGCCGCTTTCGCGAAAAATTAATTTGAATGCTTCCGTGACGCATGTTCCCGTTTTGGCTTCCAAAGGTACTGCCCATGCGAATTTCGAAAATGTGTCTATGACGGTGAGGAGGTACTTGTTGCCCTTGTTCAATTTATGTACATTTTTAAATTGCCGCTGCTCATCTCCACGAGGTCACTTTCCCAGAGGTCATCGATGCCCTTGGTTACCACCGCCAAACGTTCGTAGTTGCGGCGTGCAGGTTTATGCAATTCTTCGACGATGGCTTGCCTAGACATTTTTAGAGATTACGTTTGAAGAGAAGCACGAGCCTGATGGGATTCAAAGAGGGTGGCACCTCACTTGTGTTTTGAATGATCAGCTTATCACCGGCACTCACGTCGAAAACAGTAAGATCTTCGTCTTCGTGTATTTCATATATGTTGTGCGTTTCGTTCCAATGTGCCAGAGGAATTTTTCCTGCTTTATGGACACTACGATTCGATATCAACGTCATGGTGGGAACGCTAGCATTTCTGCCGTGAGACCAGTACGAAAATTCGTTTATCTGAATCGTGCCATCGAGGAGAAACTTGTAATACGGATGACAAGGATGTAACATGTACAGTTTGTTACCTTCGACGAACGTGGAGATTCTCTGTTCATTGGGTACGCTGTTGATTTCGATGGCTTGCAAGGTGAACAATTTGGCGATTTTAGTATCGACGCTGAGCAGATTACTGTGAACGTGTCCAAGTTTATTTTCAATGGGCAACAAATGCTCGACTATGGTATCCGTTATGGCAGAAAATGACGGTTTGATTTTCACTTCCACGTTCAACTGCTTGTAGTTTTCGTTCAGTTCTTGCAACTTGGCACCGAAAGAGGCCAGCGTCGATTCCTGCGTGGATTCCAGCACTCCAACTTGATCTCTGATGTTGAAGGTTCTGAAGGTTCTCAACTTGATTCAATTTCGAACTTTTCTCGGTAAGATCGTTCACGATGCTTCGCATCTCGGTAAACTGCGTGTGAAGATCCGTGACGCTCTGCGAAGTGGGCAACGTCGACACCAGCGAAGTAATTTCATCTCGAATCTGTTCCACGTTTGCCGTTTCCGTTTCTAGTCGTTTCAGCATTCGAGATATGTTCCTTTTCAAAGCGTGTAATTCTTTGGAGGTGGGGAGATTGGCCACCGTATTTTCGAGATCGCTCAATGAACTTTTGATGTCACTCGAATCGGATAATGCCGTCACTGCCGTTTTCAATTTTTCCAAATCTTCCTTCGAAGGCACACTCGTCTGTAACGATTCCAAGTCACCCTGTATGTTGTCCAGTACGTGATGAAAATGAGCAAGGTTCGATTCGACGTTCAAATTTTCTAAATATTCGATCTTCTGCTGAACCGTGCTTAACTTGTCTTGAATACTCGTCAACGCGCTTGCTTGAACGTGAATATTTTTAATTTCTTCGTTGATCAACTCCAAAGACGCCTGAAGCGTAGCGATGGTGGTTTGAATGTGTTCGAAATCTTGATAAGCCTCGAATTGAATTTTTATGTTCGCAACGCTTTTACTGATGACCTGCAGTTCGTCTGACGATGGTAGGTTTGTCATTGTATCTTCCAAAGTCTGTAACTTGGATTTAATTTCTTCCAACGTGCTGGTGATTTCTTCTTGTAATTTAGAAACGACGACATGCAAGCGTTCTACATCGATATCATTCACAGCGGTTTGAAGTTCAGAGAAATTCTTTTCAATTGCGGAAGTTCGTTCTTCGATATCGAGTTTCAATTTTTCCAAATCTTTCGATTGAAATTGCTGTAATTTGACCAAATCATTTTGAAGCGAATCCACGCTCAACTGTATATTTTGAACGTTATCGTAAGAAGGTATATCAACATAATTTTTTATGAGTGTTTTCAGTTCGGAATCGATTTTCAGAATAGGATCGAGACATTGCGTTTGGAGCGTAGCGATTTCCGATGTAAACTATTGTTTAAGGTCTCCTGCAAAGCGATCAAATCGCTCCTCAACTTTTTAACTCGAACGTCGAGCATGAGAATCTCTTCTGCGTGGTCTACACGCTTGGCGTGGCCGAAAATGTCGTTAGGCATTTTGTTAATGGTTATTTATAATAGGATAGGTGATTCGTAATTCTACGAAGAGAGGAATGAGTTTGTCGTAATCTCCAAGAAGTTCCACGTAAAGATAATCTCCTGCTGAAACATCGTATGCCATGTTAGAAAGCACCTTGTCGTGCTTCATTCGAAAAATGTTCTTGCCGGTAGAAATTTTGATTTCGCTTGCGTTCTCCGGATTCACGGTGATCCGAAGTTTCCCGCAGATCGGAATCTCGTAGAAATTTAAATTGTTGTTAAAGACGTAAAAAATCTTGCCGACCTCGTCATCGAATTTCGTCCAAATGCTGTTAAGGTGAATAATCAACAGGCCGTTGAGTTTAGATAACATGGAAGGTAGAAATTCATGATCTGTCGTGCGGTGTACAGTTTCCATTGTTTGCTTTCGGAAACCAAAAAGATTCATTGTCCTTGCTAGTTATTTAAATAAAATTTCTATGGTATGCCACATATTTTTTTCCCTTGTAGATCGAATAAAAAAATGAGAAGGTTTTCTCTGCAGCGATGCAATTCAAAAGACTCGAACATGTAATTATGTCATTAGATCATGATGAAGAAAAAAAGGTAAGAGTTGAATTTAATGAGCCTCTTTAGAGCGAGCATAACGACTTCCACTTTTTCATCGCCTGAGGCCCTTTCCTCTTTTCCTCTCTATGTTTTTGGAGAAGGCAAAACGGAAAAAGACAGCGAACTTCATGGCTATGCGGTTAGAGTGCACACACGTCACATTTGTCGCTTCCATTGCAGTGGCCCCACTCTCTTGTGTGGATTTGACAATCAAGAACACGTAACTTGTTGTCTCTGGCATCCAATGCTACCTTGGTTACGCGCGTCGTGTACAGTTCGTTTAATGAATTCGCAATGCGATGATCGGTGCTGAGTTTTCTTTTACCTTGAAGCAGGCATTCTTTGTAGTCTTCCAAGGTGAATTTACCAGTGCTTGTTTTCCTAATCGCTTTCCTAATCTCTTTCTTATCTGCAATCTTGACGCAGTACATTTTGGCACGAAACCCCGCAAATTCGCTGATGTACTTCCCGCCAACTTCATCTTTGTATTTTCCAATCGTCATTTTATTTTCTACCGAATGCAAGTGATGGCCTGATGGTAAATTACTAAAATCAAAAAGATGCTTCATCGAATTCAGATCATGTTGTAGGTTTGGTGTTTGGATTAGAAAAACGAAGCTATCCGTGTCAATGTAACATGTTTCAATGTTATCTTCATAAAAGGGTTGAAACTGCTCGTAGTAGGATTGGTACATGTGCAATTTAGAGAGTTCAAGGACGGTGGCACCTATGGCAATCGGCTTGTTGAGCATCACTTGCTTCTTGTTCTTCTCGACGAATATCAGATTCTCGTCGAAAATTGTGAAGTTTTTGAAGTAGGGGGACGAGACGATCTTCTCGAATTTCTTTTCGTCCGTGACCAGCGTTGCGTCGATGTAATTGCGCACGTTCTCCATCGTCTTGCCGTAGATGGCGTTGTTGAATAGTTTGTACAGATCCTTGTCTGCAGGGAATGTTGATTGCGCTCTGCGTTGCGTGTTCTCGGCTATGTACGGTTCCAGCCACTTGCATTGTCTAAACTTCAATCCTCTATGTATTTTCTTCAGGTGCAACCCATGACTCACGTAAAATTGGAGGAGTCTGTAGTGTAAAATATAATTCCGCTTGTTTTCCACGCTTAGTATCAGTTTTGGCTCCGATCCTCCAGGTGGCTTCTCTTTGGTGGGGGCCAGGGCCAATCCGTGATGTTTCTCGTGAAGCGTTTCGGGATAATCGAGATCCACTTCCAAGAAACAGCCCCATTCGTTATTTTCGGTCCAGTTGAGAAAATCCTCGGAGGAGAGTTCCTCTTCGTTCATCCATTCGTAGCCGCCGATGGGAAGACACTGCGACATGGAATGACCGTACAAGTTGTTGACATCCCAGTAGACAATGTAGGTGTTGGGCTTCGATGCATCGTAACCAGGCGTATGAGGATTGTTTGCGAGAGCATGGCGTCGGGGACATTGGACAATACCACCGCGTATCGCACTCTCCATGAAAGCATACTGTTCTTTCTCTGCGATGAGCCCCAGTTCTACGTTGGTGTATTTCATCATAGATTCCCAAGTCAATCCCGGCTTCGTGAAGAAATACGCTGGATCCAACTTGTAGATCGCGATGCATCTCTTGCGAAACTACTCGAAAATGTCCATGAGAAGGGTGACATCCAATTTCAGATACAGGTCTTGATAGTCGCGAAAAGTTTGGCAATTGAAGGCCGTCCACACACTACGAGCGTGTTCGTAGTCCTCTTCGGAACAGACGTCCTCCGTGAGATGAGAATAAAATGCCTCCCGGGGTGGAAGTTCTGTCTCGTCAAATTTGTTGAAATCATTGACGTACTCGTAGGGGTATACGCCCTTGCGACGCAACAGATTCAAATTCTCATCCCCCGAAAATATTTGCTTGGTGGCCACAAGATCTTCGTCGCCAAGTTGAGTTGCAAGGGTGGCGAGGCTGGAGGACAGGAAATTGTAAGAGTCCAGGATTCTAACTTCCACACTTCCTCCTTCTTCAAGAGGGATCCACACTTTTACTGCAATATACTTCTCGCTCGTTCTAGGGATGATGCTGATTCGAGTCGTGATATTGTACAACTCTTTGATGAACAGATGCGTATCATATTTTTCTGTGTAATGCAGATACACAGCAACAAAATGCGACTCCTTAATTTTAAGATTACAGGAATTACAGATGGTGTTCAGGAAAAATCCATTCTGATGGTTATGGTGTACGACCTTGTGATTTTCGGGGGTGAAAGCCTGGTTACACTCCGCACATCTTGTCGCCGTGTCATGTCTCCGTTGTTGTTCCGTTGTGAGACGAGGTGGAGAAACGTAAGGACCTTTCAGGCTGGGTGCAAGTTCTCTTGCACATTCCGCTATCTTCTTAACAAAATTTTTTGCCGCATTGGGTCCGCAATACAAGATGACATCATTTAATTTTTCTCCGTAAATGGAGAAACTGCAAGGTTCGTGGTGAAAAATTTGTATTGTGCTTGAGGTAGAGGGATCAGGGTTGCAAGACGTCATGGGAACTTGGACGCTTTCAAAGTCGGCATAAAGGACAACGGCATGGTGGAGAAGAGCCTGGTGTTTCTAAAATTTCATCTTGGTTCCGGGTTCCGGCATAACATCTTCGGGTTCTGCATTCACGGAGCCAAAACACTTGTGCTGTTCTTTCATCTTCTTTCCCCCGCGAAAAATTCTCAAACACCGATCGCAAATTTCAATCTTATCGTGATTCTTGCTGATCTGTCTTCCGACTAGGCGAGAAAAATTGCGAATCAAACTGTAACGGCCATCTACAAGCAAGAGTCGAATTACATTATTCTGGCTTCTCGCAGGTCTTAACACACAAATGTCGCCGCAATCGTCAACCCCGAAAACAGAAATATCGACATCTTCTCTTTTTTTCTCTCTATAGTTTTTTAAAAATTGATTGATCTTATTCAGGGGCACAGGATAGGAAATTCCTTTCATCACATTCTTGTATCTCCTCTCGTATCGGGTGTAATTGGACAGACGACGGGGTTTATTATTATTAGGGGGGGTGTAATTCGGCGATGACAGACCATAAGAAACTCTTCTGATCTTTACTTTCTATGTTTAACACTGCATTTTGCTTTTTTTTTTGAGCGCCGCGTAACGGTTTGAAGTTGCACACTCGAAGCTGTAACATGTGGCTGCGACCGCAAAGACTCCATCCACTTCCGCGACCTTCAAAGTCTTCTTGTTTTTGTGACAGGTGCTGAAATAGCCCTGCCACAATTTTGTCAAGATCGTCGTGATTGCCCTCATGTAAGCCTTCGCACCCTACGTAAAAGCTGAAAGTGCTTGTCTTGTCCGAGACAACTTTCTCATACAGCAGGGTCAAGACGAGATGAATTTTAACTCCAACATTAATGAGGCAATCGCGTAATTTATCAACTACCAGAGATTTCACATTGTCGAGGAACATGGTCGAGTCACACTTTTCGTCACTTCCAGATTTATACGTCATGATGCGTGCACTTTTTTTCAAAGCATCGCCTTCATGCGCATCAATGCGAGATTTCTTTGCCGGGGGGACATCATGTTCCGGTAGACGACATTTTTTCAAATGCTTCGAGATGTTCGATTTAGAAATAAATTTCCCACAGTTGCGACATGCTATTTTCCCGCAAAAACCGGAGGGGCCTGGTTGCGGTTCCATTTCTCTGTGTATATATATATACTCTGTTATTTATATACGTGAATTTTTTTGGGGGGTGGTGGTAGGGGAAAGCGCACTGAAACAGAAGGAAAAAAAATAGAATCAAAAAAGCTGAAAAGTGCTAGACATTTTTTTTCCTTCCACAAGTGCATATATATATATTAGACGCGAACAGTGTGTGTGTGTGCACTGTTGTAGGAGGTAAAAAAAAAGAAAAAATGTGCGGCATGTGTGTGTGTCAATATTTTTATGACTCCTCTGAATATGTGTGTGTGTCAGACGCAAAACAAAATAAATATATATCATGAAAAAATAACACACACTTGAAAAGAGAACTTACCTTTTAAGAGAGAGAGACTTAAAAAAAAAAACTTGTAGCTCACTGAACTTCCACGATGATATTGGGTTGGTGCGAATGAAATGTCCGCTTTGAAGTCTGGTGGGAAACTCACCTCAACAACACAACACAGGGATTGACTGAGGTCACGGGTCTAACGTCATAAACTCTGTATACGTCCAGCAAACAGGCTGGAGCACCCAGACAGTCAGGAGGCAGTGTGTTGCTGAACAGGGTCATCTGAAAATGCACCATGGAGAACAAACAATTGCGAGTGATTTGTCTTTACGAATTCAAACTGGGACATTCTGCTCAGCAAACCGCCAAAAACACTAACAGTGCATTTGGGCCAGGAATGGTAAATGAACGCACCATTCGCCGCTGGTTTTTCAAATCTCGTTCCGGTGACACAGCATTGCAAAATGAACCCAGTGGACAACGACCAACATCATGTTCGGATGAGCTCCTCAGGAACCCGGTGGAAGCGGACCCTCGGAAAAGTGTTCGTGTCATTGCAGACGAGTTAGTCATACACCATACCACTGTCGTTTGGCGGCTCCGTGCGATCAGTAAAGTGAAAAAGTTGTCTCATGGGTAGCACATGATTTGACACCGGTCAACAAGACTCGCCGTCTGGAGGTGTGCAGTTCTCTGAGTGTAAGGAATAACTGGGATGGTTTCCTGCATCGGATTGTCACTTCAGATGCAAATTGGATCTGCTATGACAATCATAAACAATCGGGACAATGGCTGGATCGTGATCAACGTCCAGGGCGGTTTCCGAAACCACCTCTCCACCCACGGAAGGTGTTGTTGCTGGTATGGTGGTCTATGGGGGGTGTGATCCATTATGTCTTTCTCAGGCGAGGTGAAACCATCAATGCAAATTGTTACAGTGCTGAACTCCATTAAATGCACCACAAACTTCTCCACAAGCATCCAGCAATGGTCCACAGACATGGTCTCCTCGTGTTGCACGACAATGCTCGCCCACATGTCGCACAAAGGACGGTGCAGGCTCCCCATGAGTTGCAATATAAAACCCTTCCTCATCCAGCATATTCTCCCGACCTCTCTTCCATTGACTACCATCACTTCCGGCATCTCGATCACTTCCTAACAGGGAAGACCTTCGCTGATGATCGGGCGGTGCAACACCCCGTTGAGGAGATCTTTGCGTCGCAGACTCCAGACTTCTTTCGTCATGGAATCCAATTGTTGGCTGAGCGATGACAAAAGTGTGTGGCTGCAGACGGCGACTATTTTGATTAACCAGGTATTGTAGTTTTGATTTTCTTGGCCTTTGGCAATGACGCACCTGGGCCGGACATTTCATTCGCACCAACCCAATATGTATGTATACTGCCAGACAAACAATTAAGGATACTGAACTGCCACGATTGACGTTCACTATGATAATGATGTACAAAAGGAGAAACTGGTGCGTTATATAGGAACCCCACCCACGCGACCACCTGGTTAAAACACAATGAGCACTATAGTCAATGTCCTAGCAATGAACCCCGTTGACCGATTCACTCATGCGTATGTGTGTGTGTTGCCCTGGTACAAACGAACAATGCTATATACTTCCTATTTTTTTTTCAACAAGACTTTTTTTGACACACACACATGTCCTGGGGACAAATAGCAATGAACGGGTAAGTACCCCGTTGACAGTTCCACCCATGCATGTTGTCATGGTACAATGAACAATACTATACTTCCTATTTTTTTTTCAGCAAGACCTTTTTGACGCACATGTCCTGGGGGACAAATGGCAAAAATGGTTCGTTGACCGATCTATACCCATTGGGGCGTTTTAAGGTCTGCTACAAAGGACAATGCTACTTTATACCTTTTTCAGCGGACCGGATGTTTTTCTGGACCAAAAAAAAATGACAAATGATCGTTGACAGATCCACCACACCCATGAGTAATTTTTTGGCTTGGTACAAAATAACAATGCTACGTACTTCCTACTTTTTCACCCGAGAGCAATTGACATGAGAGAGAGAGAGAGTGATCATTTTTTCCGACATCCGACGAATCCGACCGAGCAGCAATTTAGATTACGACGGCGATCACATAGTTCAGAATGTCACCACGGACGTCGTGCCCGAAATTCACTCTGCTTACACGAATCACCTGATGTTTCAACGGGGATGATCTACAGTTGCGGTATGTTCACCAATCAATTAGCTTCCGAGATTCTCTGGCGATTCTCAAGAAGGACATGGTGAGAGTTTTTTTACTCTCGTTCCTTCACGTGTTTCAAGTTGCGGGCTTTTTACCAAGCTACGCACTCGAAGAGGTTTTTTAGACCGGCTCAACAATTACTGCGCTGAATGTTTCACTCAAGGCCAAACTTGTTTTTCCTTCGATGACGTTCTCGAATTATTAGATAGACAAGCACCTGACGCGACAACTCCCCCCCAAAATAAAAAAAACTCCTCTCTGCACTTCCTCGCATCCGTCGAGGTTCTCACGGTTCACCCCCCCCCCCAACCAATCTGGAGCAAAATTTTCTCTTCGATAAATTGTCCTTTGCAAAAAAAACGTGCAATTACTTCAATGGGTACGGCGCCTCGTGTCTGTGGGAACACGTTTTCTCAAGAGTAGAAGTGCCCAAGTGGATTCCCCGCTTGCTCGGCATCCCAAAGGCTACAAGATGCTGCAGTGGTTGTTCGGCACGCCCCGGGACGCTGATTTGGAACGATCACATGTAGATGATCGAGATCACGTCCAAAAAATCCAATAGGGAGAAAAGCTCGTGTACCTGAGCAGGAACGTCCAAAATTTTCGTGAAAATGGACGATCGGATTTTATTCATGTGTCGCATGTACGATTATTTGAAATCTCGAGATTCTCTTGCCGATATACGCGCAGCGTTGCAGAAAGATGCCGTCACAACCGAACCGGTCCTCATCCGCTGTTTATTATACGTGTTGGATGTTGTAGACAGGATAGAACGGCATGGACGATGATGATGTAAATTATTTTGTCGCCTGCGCGACGAGCGATGTCGGATTTGAATTTCGGATGGTTGATTACCAGATCCTTCGCTTGGACGCGAGGGTGAAAGAAGCGAAGGTTATCTAACTGCAGCCGTTAGAACCTTTTTTTTTTTTGGTTGGGCACCACGCACCCTGGCGGGGTTATAGGGGCCAGGAATCCTAAAAAAAAAAAACAATTATTATTTGTTTGTTTGCTTGGAAAAAAAACACGTCACAATACAGAAATAATGAGAGGCGCGCGCGCGCGTGTGTGTGGTAGAGAGATCACATCGTTCCGAGGTTTACAAAGATCACGATATATAAACATGGCCGGACTTAGAAAATTACGATAAGGTGCATTCATCCTTCAAGGATGAGAAAGTGCATTTACTCATCACTGCTTTTCTGCGCTGTGAAACATCGTCAGCGCAATAAATGAGACGCGGAACGTGGAGAGAAAGTGAGTTTTTGAGGTTTTGGTGCGATTTTCTTAGAAGTCAAAAAATCAGGGTTGGCCTCAAAGGCACATTTACTGTACTACTGACCGCTCTCACATAACTTCCAGGGACGCGCGCCAGGGTTGCCACTAGCGTCACTTGCCAGTCTTGCCTGATCAAAATACAAAAGAATGATGATACTGCGACGTTGTAAGAAGTATATGGATGGACTCCATGGATTTTCGACTGTCATGCAATATCAATAATCGCAAGAGAGACTTGAGACACATGGTGAAATCGAAGAATGAAGAACAAATGCTCCCCGCCTCGTTTCGAACACGCAGACTGTAACAGTTTATTTGAAAATTATCCTTTGGAAATATGTGGCGTAATTTCTAACCGAGTCCGTCATTTAATACGGGAGCAAGCAAGCCCTCTTACTGGGTATGCCAGTAGAGCAATGGCACGATATGCCAGAGACCCTGTTTCGGGTCTTGGCGGAGTCTGACATTTCCGCTAAAATGTCTACATATGCAACATCGTCTTGCTTTCTTTTCTCGACATTCATAAAATATTAGTAGTGCAGTGTCCCGGGTTCTGAAACCGAAAATGAGGCTCGGTGAGGCTCGCCTTAATGGATTTCTCTCGTAAGGCATGAGCCTCATTTTCTCGCAGTGTTGCCAGCTCACCCCAAGAATATTTCACCATGATATTTTACAAGCGAAGCTAACCTACAAATGGGAGTTGGCAACACTGGCAACATCAATTGCGGTTTAGTGTTGCCAACTCACCTCAAGAATATTTCACTATGTGATATTTTACAGGCGAAGCTAACTTTAGTAGTAGGTGGAACGCTACGTTCTGGGCCAGTCCTTTGACCTACTTTTTATTTTCGCAGTGTTGCCAGCTCCTCACTCGAAAAAATCACCAAGGTTTTTGTTTTTGGGTATAACCTAACCTCAAGCAAAGAGCCGGCAACGCTTGAGGCTTTCTCGCAGTGTTGCCAACTCACCCCAAGAATATTTCACCATGTGATATTTTACAAGCGAAGATAACCTACGAATGGGAGTTGGCAACACTGGCAACATCAATTGCGGTTCAGTGTTGCCAACTCACCTCAAGAATATTTCACCATGTGATATTTTACAGGCGAAGCTAACCTACAAATGGGAGTTGGTAACACTGGCAACATCAATTGGCGATCAGTGTTGCCAAATCACCTCAAGAATATTTCACCATGTGATATTTGACAGGCGAAGCTAACCTACAAATGGGAGTTGGTAACACTGGCAACATCAATTGGCGATCAGTGTTGCCAAATCACCTCAAGAATATTTCACCATGTGATATTTGACAGGCGAAGCTAACCTACGAATAAGAGTTAGCAACACTGATTAGTGTAATCAGCTCAGTTGAGCGCCATCAATTGGCGATCAGTGTTGCCAACTCACCCCAAGAATATTCCACCATGTGATATTTTACAGACGAAGCTAACCTACAAATGGGAGTTGGCAACACTGACTAGTGTAATCAACCCGGTTCTGCGCCATCAATTGCGGTTCAGTGTTGCCAACTTACCCCAAGAATATTTTACCATATGATATTTTATTTCCAAGTCCCGGGGACACCAATGTATATCGTGACTTTTGTAAACCTCTCTCGGGGAACGATGTGCCACACACACGCGCGCGCGCCTATCGGCAGATTACGTTTCGCGTATTTATTCGTTGCGCTGACACAGCGTGATGAGTAAATAATGCATTTTCTCATTTCTGAAGTACGAATGCACTTTATCGTAATCTTCCAAGTCCCGGGGACACTAATGTTTGTATATCGTGACCTTTGTAAACCTCTCTCGGGAACGATGTGCCACACGCACGCGCGCGCGTGCTTCTTTTTTATTTCTGTATTATGGCGCAAGCAAACAAACAAATAATTTTTTTATTTTTTTAGGATTCCTAGCCTCTAACCTCGCCAGGGTGCGTGGTGCCCAACCCAAAAAGGTTCTAACGGCTGTGGTTATGGATAACCACACCTCTGTAGAGTTTTCATGTGTTTTTTTTTTCTCTCAAACTTCCATGAAACTCTACAGAGGACCTCCGTAATGCATGCAACGTGTACTAACGACTCTAGTGTTATTTGATGTTGTAATATTTTTGGTGATGAAGATGGAGAATGTGTGTGTTATAAAAACTAAAGTTGCATGCTTTTTTTTTCCTAGTGTGTGTGTGCTTGATGTTTGACAGCATCTGAAACAATAAAAAAAAAAATTTTATTGTTAATTTTCTCATGTAAAAACAACAAAATTTTGTGCAAATTCTGATTGTCTCGTGCTATAGTGCAAAAAACTGATGAAAAAAAGATATTGTAACTGATAATTGGTGAAATTGACATTGTAACTGATCTAAACTAGAGAAATTCGTATTATTATTGTGCTAGCACAAAATTTTTATTGTAACTGATTGTGCAAGAAAAAGATGTTAAACCTGTTAAAACTGCTCTGTGACCCTCTCGTTCTTCACGTCGTACGCGAAAGACTTCTCTGCAATCAGGATGACGCTGCACACGGTATCATCGGGCAGCGCGTCGTGGAACTCGCAGACGATCTTGATGTTGGTGCGATCGTTGACCACCACCTGCTTCCTCTTCGTTGTGTTGATGACGAACATCGGCCTGCGGATTTTGAATTCGCTGGGCGTGTAGTACACGTCCACGTTTCCCTCGGTCACGCGCTTGTAAGCCGTGTAAGCTTCGTAAAGTTTGAGGTAATCGTCTTTGGTCATGTCGAGGTTGTAATTCTCGCGCGGGAACACTTCGTTCCTACCATTCTTGAGATAAACGTTCTTGATCTTGCAGTCGTCGAACTTGCTGGAATCTTTTTCCTGGTTGTTATCGCGCCCGGTCTGAAAGAGCACTACGACGAAATCTGGCATGTCGAACTGTATGTTGTTGAACTGAGTCGTCACGTCGAATTCCATGTGACTTCCCGACGCCAACTTCTGCACGCACTGGTAACCGTGAAAGTGAATCGGTACCTGCGGACTCTTCAAGATCTCCGCTTTGTACTTGAGGGCGTAGTTCGTTTCGTATTCCACGATCGGCATTCTCAATTCCATGCTCCGGATGACGCACTTGGCTGCTTCGGGTAATGTGTTGGCTATCGGCGTGCCGTCGGCATTCAAGTTGGTGTATCGCATCAGTGCGTCGTTGTCGTTGGCCGCTCTTCGAAACGTGACGCGCAATCCTCCCTTCCACATGATCTCCTTGTAGTCGGAGAAGAATCCCGGTAGCAGACGCATGGGAAAGAGCACCGTGTGACTTCTCGTCGATATTTTCGTCCCTGCTTCGAATCCTCCCGCCTGGTAGTATGCTGCATCCGTTTTGGATAATTTCAATGTTCCCACTGCTGTCGAGGTGATGCCTGGATAATCGATTCTGTCGATGACGGTGTTGTGTTTCCTCACCTCCACCTGCGAGAACAGGTGAGGCACGAAGTTGTCCACGAGTTTCAAATTTGCATTGGGCGGAAACGCGTCTCCGCTTTCCTTCTTCACCACGTCGAATTGAAGGTAGAGGTCCGCTCTGTGAGGATGAACGAACCCGTCCCCTACGTCCACGTCGTATTCGATCTCCCTGTTCGCTTCGTTGAGATTGGCGAACGTGCGACGGTTCGGAGGGAAAGATTGCAATTCGTAACTTTCGATTTGTTCCATTTTCACTATGCGTGTTATTTACTATACGTTGATCTCCACGATGGCCGTCGTCGTGGCACCTGCAAAATCCACCACGTCTCCTTTCTCGTTCGTGACCACCAACTCTATGTCGTCTATGCGGTTGCGGCATACTGGAAAATAGATCGGCGAAGAGGGCGTGTAGATGATCGGTTCCATGAATTCGGAATTGGGTTTGAACGTGGCGATGATTCCCGTCTGCTTGTTACTTCCCAGCAACCCCCCGTCCGAAGATTTAGTGATCATTCCTTCCGCTACGTTACAGTGAACGTTCAGAGTCTCTATGGCCAGAAATTTAGGAATGTTTGCTGCCGTGTGCTTGATGCCAGCTTCGAGTTTTGTGTCGTTCTCGAAACCTAAAAGTTCTCCCATGGTGCCCAGGTCCACGGTCTCCGTCGCCGACACGATTTCCACTCTGTGCGTGACCGAATTTTGAGAAAGGTACGTGCCTTTGGGTAACTGAGCTTGCAAAGTGGAAAGATTGTATTGACCTGGCGTGACGACGATGTGTTCGCTTCCGACGCTAATTTTGTTGTTGTGCTGCGTGACGTTAGGTATGAGGTACATGCTGTAGAATGCACGCAGAGCTACGGATTTAGGATAGACGATGTCGTCGTGCAGCGTGAGTTTCAAGATCGAAGATTCGCTCGTGAGATGGAACACGCCCATCGTATTTAAGATTCCACAATGCTTTCTGAAAATGTTCCACCGACGGGTTATTTATTTTAGACATGTATGCGAGAACGGAAAGGCATAGGTGGCCGCAGTTAACATCGGTGAAACCCTGAATGCGTTTGTCATTGTAGTAGAGGTTGGCAACACTGAGATACTTCACCAACCTGGCAGGTGGTGTGCCACCGAACGAATCGAAAACAAATGCATTGTTATCGTCAATTTTGAGGTAGCATATCCAATGTGTACCAGGATTTTTGTAACTGTCCAGGTTGACCACGCCATACTCTTTTTTCTTCACAGCAGAGGGTAGAGAATCGGACATGAAAACACCCCTGAAGTTTCTTATTCCCAACAGTTCGATCAGAGATTCAATATCGAAGTTGGACAGGGCTTCTTCTTTTTTTTATATTTCTTCAAAGCATCGAGGTTGCTTTTTTGTTTTTTGGTTATACCTTTCCCCTTTTTCTCCATAGCCAGGTTGTGACGTTTTTGTTCTTCCAGTTCCGCCTTGTTCTTCTTCGAGTCGATGACGGTTTTCGCGATAGCGGCGCTTCCGCCGGCCAAACTTCCAACGGCCCCCAATGCTGCCAGGATGGCCGGGATGCTGAATATGAAACCTCCGATTTTTTGCTGTTTCCGCGAACGCTGCAAGCGTCTCAATTGAGGTGTGCTGAGAAGTAATTTCATTCCGTGTCCTTTCGTCAAGCAAGAACGTTTCTTCTCGCGTTGTTTCTTGGTGAGTAAACCATCGAGGGCACCTAGATTTTTCAGATTGGAGTAAGGTATCTGGTACACGACACCCTTGGGCTTCATGTTTTTTTTCACGGTATGTTATTTATATATAAATGTTCTGAGATTTTTTTTTGTGTAATTTTTTTTCGGTATGTTATTTATATATGTATGTTCCGAGATTTTTTTTGTTTTGTGTAATTTTTTTTCAAGGATATACTCCGCGCAGCGTTGTTAAACAAATTCTATTACGTGCTTTGTTTTCTTACCAAGAAGTTCCTTTGTCCCCTTGTACACGATTCGAGTTTTGTTCTCGATTAAAAATAGATAGCTTCTCGTCGGATAACATGTTAGCATATCGATCTGGTAAAAATAGACTGTATTGTGCGTTGAGCAACAGACGCACTTTGGGGCCATACTGGGTAGAAACAATTGAACCGGAAGTTATCGTGTAAGGTTTGTCTACTTCCAATTCCTGAATTTTTACATATTCGACTGATGAATTTAGCATTTGTTTTAATGCTTGGGCGTCTAGTGATTGTTTACTCATTTTTTATAAGATGGCAAACACAACTGGAGTTTTTTTTTGTTTTTTTACGTAGTGTTATTTATATACCGAAGAAATTTTTTTTCACGGTTCGAGAAATTTTTTTATTTCTACACACCCCATCCAAATTTTTGTTTTGTGTTCATGGCGATGGTGGTGCCCAGTGCTGCAACTCTTTCTCCCAGCGAAGCGTCTCTGCTAACAAATCTTTCGAAAGCCGCGTGCTCTAATTTTCTGTCTGCTTCGTGACGTGCATCTAGATCGGTGCGAGTGGTGTTGTAGGCGATGTCGTGATCTTTGCATGCGGCGTCCAACGGATTCACACCCTTGTCTCCTCTCTCCAATCTTTTCTCGAGTTTGGTACCCGGTCCGCAGTACTGGTAGCCGGGTAAATGCATCTCGAAAGGTAACTTGTTGATGATGTCGTTCACGAGTCCCTTTCCTTCGGCCACGTTCCAGAATCTCGGAGGCAGCGTGTTGATAATTTTAATGAGGTAACCTATGCCCTTGTCGTTGTTCACGATGAAGTTGGAAAGTTTTGTGCTGATCATGTCCACGATGCCAACCTTCTCGTTGTAGAAATTACGATTGCCTGCATTCTCCTCTCCTGCAATAACCAACAACCTGTCTATGAGCTTGCGCACGTCGTCCACCCAAACGAATTCTTTGGGCAGGGTGTTGTAGAGTTTGACGCCGCTGCCTGTTTTGACCTGGTTCCAAATCGGTTTGATGAGATTCCTGTACTTCTCACCGCTGCTCGATTTCACCCTATTCTGCGAGGCGTCGTTGTTCTGGTACAAGGCATCCGTCATGATCAAAATTTCCTTGTAACTCTGGTAATCTTCGTCGGTGTAATCTTTCGGCTGCTTTTTGGCAACGAGTTCCCACAGTCCTACCGTACCCGGATACCTGTTCCAACTATCCTTCTCGCCTAAATTAACTTTAATGTCGTTGCCTTCGAAGGTCACCTTCGATTTTCCAATCTTCCAAACCACACCGCCCCCTTCGTTGCTCTCCATGCTCGGATACAATCCGAACACTTCATCCTTGTCGAATTTCCCCGTGCTCAGGTAGTCTCGTGCCAAAGGTCCCAACTCGATCTTATCCAAAGACGACGACGTGCTACCTATGGCTTGACGTCGTGCCGGTACGTCCCTTAGTTCGAACGGCGTCGAAGGAATGCTCGAAATGGGCGTGGGTACGGTGTAACTTTTAGCTGCAAGTGGTACGAGTTCGTTGATCAAATTTTTATTTTGTTCCGTGACGCCTTTAATTTCTTTACCTAGATCGCTGATGGCGTCGATCACAGGTTGATCTTGACGTTTCTTCTCTTCGTAGAATCCGCGATTCTCGGATTTCCAACCTTTGAAGCGTTTCGCGAGGTAATCGCGAAGCTTGAGATTTTCGTCTTCGATTTTTCGTTTCGTCATAACGTTATTTATACACATCGTTTCTCACAACGTTGCAACGTTTAGAAAGTCGTTGATTTTGTTTCTGTATTTTCCGTCGTTGGGTTTCCTCGTCATGTCGATCGTCGCGAATCCGAAATCGTCACTGTTCCAACAGTGGGAGCAGCAGCGTTCCGAAAATTTATTGTAGTTCATGTCTCCGCCTACGTAGTCATCGTACGCGTGCTTGAGGTTGGTGTGATCTTGACGAAACAAACATATGAAATTAGCGTTGTCGCGTACTAACTGTTTTGGAATTTTGGAAAACGTTTGAGCTAGGAAGAAGCAATCCATTCCTTTGTGACGACCTTGCGTGAAAAAGTTGCGAATTTCATTTTGATTTTCCAGGATGACATCGTCGAACACAACGACTGAATTTTCACGACAATCGTAGAGTGGTTTTATTTCCGAAGAGAACGTTGCAATGTCCAGACCATCGTACAGTTTTATCAGTTGCTGGTATTTCGCCTGTTCGAGACTTTTCGAAAATACGTACAGGTGCCTGTTCTTCCAATCTAACCAATTCGGTGCGAGGAGAAAATTGTCCACGAGCAGTGTTGTTTTCCCACACCCCGAAGGACCTACGATCAGACAGCGGATGCTGTCGGGAAGCAACTCGCCGTTCCTTTTCTTCTTTCGATTTTCCGAATCAGGTAGACGTTTCACGACATTCCACGCACTCATAGAATCACTTCGTTTGAATCGATCCAACTCGTGTCCGGAAGTCCCAGCCATTTCACCAAAAGTTTGTCGCCTCTCTTACGCAAAACTTTTTCGATAAGGTACGTGTCGGGGTATTTAGTTTTAGAGAGTTCCTCCTCGTAGAAGCGCCCCAATAAAATTTCACCGCCACTGTCCTTTATTATATACGTGTGACGGTTTCCGGGTAGAACTCGAACCACGGTAAAAAGTTCCGTGCTCCAGTTTCGTGTAAAACCCCTGTCGAACGTTCGCTTCAATTTACTGACTCTCACCTGGTCTCCAATTTTGTATTTAGGTTTTTTTGTCGTGGGCGTGTACTTTGGACAGTAAACGCTGGAAATTAATCGCTGCTCGTCGGACTTGGTAACGTCAGCTGGCTTCATGCCTATCGTTCCGTGCACCGTATCATTATAGGTATCGACGAGTTCCGGCAGAATGTCGACCCATTTGTAATTTCCCCGAAGCGTGAATCGTTTCCACATGTGTGTTTTCAAGGTTCGATTAAATCTTTCCACGATGCTGGCTTTGATGTGACTGAAAGTCGAATAATGTCGAATGTCATGTTTTTGAATAAACTTTTGGAATACCGCATTGTAAAATTCTTTACCCTTGTCTGTTTGCAAAAACCGCGGTCGTCTGCCGCCGCTTTCGCGAAAAATTGTCTTGAATGCTTCCGTGACGCACATCCCCGTTTTCGCCTTCAAAGGTAGAGCCCATGCGAATTTCGAAAATGTGTCTATGACTGTGAGGAGGTACTTGTTGCCCTTGTTCAATTTATGTACGTTTTTTAGATTGCCGCTGCTCATCTCCACGAGGTCACTTTGCCAGAGGTCGTCGATGCCCTTGGTTACCACCGCCAAACGTTCGTAGTTGCGGCGTGCAGGTTTATGCAATTCTTGGACGATGGCTTGCCTAGACATTTTTAGAGATTACGTTTGAAGAGAAGCACCAGCGTGATGGGATTCAAAGAGGGTGGCACCTCACCTGTGTTTTGAACGATCAGCTTATCGCCGGCACTCACGTCGAAAACGGTAAGATCTTCGTCTTCGTGTATTTCATATACGTTGCGCGTTTCGTTCCAACGTGCCAGAGGAATGTTTCCTGCTTTCTGAACACCACGATTCGATATTAAGGTCATGGTGGGAACGCTAGCTTTTCTGCCGTGAGACCAGTACGAAAATTCGTTTATCTGAATCGTGCCATCGAGGAGAAACTTGTAGTACGGATGATAAGGATGCAACATGTACAGTTTGTTACCTTCGACGAACGTGGAGATTCTCTGTTGATTGGGTACGCTGTTGATTTCGATGGCTTGCAGAGAATGCAGTTTAGCGAATTTAGTATCGACGCTAACGAGGTTGCTGTGAAGCTGTCCCAGTGTATTTTGTACGGGCAACAAATGCTCGACTATGGTATCCGTTACGGTAGAAAATGACGGTTTGATTTTCACTTCCACGTTCAACTGCTTGTAGTTTTCGTTAAGTTCTTGTAACTTGGCACCGAAAGAGGCCAGCGTCGATTCCTGCGTAGATTCCAGCACTCCAACTTGATCCCTGATGTTGACGACAATACTCTGAAGGTTCTCGACTTGATTCAATTTCGAACTTTTCTCGGTGAGATCGTTCACGATGCTTCGCATCTCGGTAAACTGCGTGTGAAGGTCTGCGACGCTCTGCGAAGTGGGCAGCGTCGACACCAGCGAAGCAAGTTCGTCTCGAATCTGTTCCACGATCGCCGTTTCCGTTTCTAGTCGTTTCAGCATACGTGATATGTTCCTTTTTAAAGCGTGTAATTCTTTGGAGGTGGGGAGATTGGCCACCCTACTCTCGAGATCGCTTAACGAACTTTTGATGTCGCTCGATTCGGATAGTGCCGTCACCGCCGTTTTCAATTTTTCCAAATCTTCGCTCGAAGGCACGCTCGTCCGTAACGATTCCAAGTCACCCTGTATGTTGTCCAGCACGTGATGAAAATGAGCAAGATTCGTTTCGACGTTCAAATTTTCTAAATATTCGATCTTCTGCTGAACCGTGCTCAACGTGTCTTGAATGCTCGTTAACGCGTTCGCTTCAGCGTGAATATTTTTAATTTCTTCGTTGATCAACTCCAGAGACGCCTGAAGCGTAGCGATGGTGGTTTGAATGTGTTCGAAATCTTGATAAGCCTCCAATTGAATTTTTATGTTCGCAACACTTTTGCCGATGACCTGCAGTTCGTCTGACGATGGTAGGTTCGTCATTGTATCTTCCAAAGTCTGTAACTTGGATTTAATTTCTTCCAACGTGCCGGTGAATTCTTCTTGTAATTTGGAAACAACGACATGCAAGCGTTCTACATCAATATCCTTCACGACAGTTTGAAGTTCAGAGAAATTTTTTTCGATTGCGGAAGTTCGTTCTTCGATTTCGAGTTTCAATTTTTCCAAATCTTCATTTTTCGATTGAAATTGCTGTAATTTGGCCAAATCATTTTGAAGCGAATCCACGCTCAACTGTATATTTTGAACGCTGTCGTAAGAAGGTACGTCGACATAATTTTTTATGAGCGTTTTCAGTTCGGAATCGATTTTCAGAATAGGGTCGAGACATTGCGTTTGGAGCGTAGCGATCTCGGACTCTAAACTTTTGTTTAAGTTCTCCTGCAAAGCGATCAAATCGCTCCTCAACTTTTTAATTCGGACGTCCAACATGAGAATCTCTTCTGCGTGGTCTACACGCTTGGTGTTGCCGAAAATATCATTAGGCATTTTGGTTAACGGTTATTTATAATAGGATAGACGATTCGTAATTCTACGAAGAGAGGAACGAGTTTGTCGTAATCTCCCAGGAGTTGAACGTAAAGATAATCTCCTGCGGAAACATCGTACGTAATGTTAGAAAGCATCTTGTCGTGCTTGATTCGAAAAATATTTTTGCCGGTAGATATTTTGATTTCGCCTACGTTTTCCGGATTCACGGTGATTTGAAGTTTCCCACCGATCGGAATTTCGTAAAAATGTAAATTGTTGTTGAAGATGTAAAAAGTTTTGCCGACGTCTTCATCCAATTTCGTCCAAATGCTGTTGAGATGAATGATCAACAGACCGTTGAGTTTAGGTAACACGGAAGGTAAGACTTCATGATCTGGTATGGACGGTGCAGTTTCCATGATGATTTTTTTTTTGAAACCGAACAAGTTCATAGGCATGCTGGTTTATTTGCACTGTGTGCAATTCTTATTTATTTCTAAACGACGATGTCCCCAAGGCAATGTGTGGATTCCACACTCGAGGACGCACCTCTTGTCGTCGTTGGGATCCAGGGCAATCTTCCTCACCTTGTTGGTGGTCAACACATGGTCGACGCTCTGGATGCGCTGTTCTGCTCTTAGAACCGACGACCTGGTTTTGAGGCAATCCACGAAGTCCTCGAATGTGAGATGCTCCCGAACCACCTGTCTGCCGACACCCTTGGCCTTTTTGGTAACGCTGCCCTCGGCTTTGATGGCATAGGCCTTGGCGCGAAGACCTGCAAACTCGAGAATCACGTCTCCGTCCTTCTCATCTTTGAGTTTGCCAGGCTCTTTTTTGTTGCGGGCCAGGATGCCGTACTGGTTCGGCTGGGGATAGCCCGAGGTGTCGAAGAGGTTAACCAAAGATGGAACTGTGGCTATATCCCCGTATGCGTCGGCTGTGCGAACGTGGTACACCAAGCTGTCCGTGTCCGTGTAGAGAAGCGAGATGTTGTGGCCGTAGTGTGGACGTAATATATCGTAGTACGTCTCGAACATGTGGAGCTTGCTCAGATCCAGAACAGTGGCTCCAACGTAGATGGGCTTGGTGAGCCTCACCTCACCTTGCTTCATGTGAATCAGAGCCAGCTGCTCGTTATAGATTGTTCGAGACTTGAACAATAGACTTGCGACAAGCTGACGACATAGCTCTTTCCTCGTCACCAATTTTATGTCCACGCGATTCCGTACATTCTCCATGGTTTTGCCAAACACCGCATTATTCATAAGCTTGAAGAAATCCTTATCAAGCTCGGACGTGGCTGCGGTGCGGTGTTCAGTGTTAACATCAATATATGGACGCAACCATGGAGAATGCTCGAACTTGAGGATGCGGTGAACTGCGTGGACCGCGACCCCTCGCTGCATCAACCACCGGAGATTCTGGTAGTGCAGGATGTAATTCTTCTTGGGTTCGAAATCCATGACGAGCTTCTTCTGGTTGGAAACGGGTGGACACTTGAACTCGGGTGCAGGGGGGAGATCGCAGAACAAATCCTGCAGCTTCTCGGAGAACTCAAGGTCCACCTCGGCGAAGAACCCATGTTCCGAATCGTCGAAGCTTTCGATGTCGAATTTGGAAGAATCGGCCCACTCGAACCCTCTAAAGGGGAGTGGCTGCATCATGGAGTGCCCGTACAAGTTATTCACGTCCGTGTGCATGATGTAGCTCGACGGTTGGGTGGAGTCGTAGCCAGTAGCCATGTGATGGTTGTTGGCGCGCGCGTGCCGTTGCGACACCTGGACCATTCCACCCCGCACGGCGCGTTCCACAAACAGCATCATGTCTACGTCCGAAAGAAGCTCCAGCTTGATTTTTGTCACCAGAAACATAGCTGACCACGCCAGTCCGGGGAGACTATAGAAGTAGGCGGGGTCCAGCTTGTAGATGGTCTTCGCAGTTGCACGAAACGCCTGGAACACATCGGCGAGGAGCGTCACATCAAGTCTGAGGTAGGCGTCGTGGTAGTCTCCGAGAGTTCGACAACCTAGCTCGCGCCACATGGACTGGGCGTGATGATATTCTTCGTTGGTAATGTTCGAGCCTCGTAGCTGACTGTAGAACTTCGCCTGGGGAGGTAGCGACGTCTCCGCAAACTTGGTAGAGTCGGTGACGTATTCGTAGGGGTAGACCCCCTTACGCCTGAAGAGACCGGCGTCCAAGTTCGGAAAATTCGCAGAGGTAATAAGCATTTGTTCGTTGCTCAGCTTCCCTGCAAGAGCATCGAGGCTAGCCGGGAGAAACCTCAGGGAGTCGAGGAAGCGAAGCTCGACGGTAGAGTCTGCTCCCGGGATCGACACTAGTTTGCTCACACTGATGTAACGCTCCTCGTTCTGGGCGAGAACGTTAATTCGCATGTCGTCGTACCCAAGATGCTTGATCAGGTGGTGAAAATCGTACCCCGAGCCGTTGTGAAAAAACACAGGGATGAAGCGTGGGTCCCGGGCCATACGGTTGCAATCATTGCACCAAGGACCAACGTACCTACCGTTAAAGTGATCGTGGTGTCGGACTTTACGGTTGTTGGCGGTGTACTCCTCGTCGCAGACAGGGCAAGTGATGGCCTCATCGTGTCTACGTTGATCGTCGGGGGACAGTGGGAGCATAGACTTGGGAGCCAACAGTACCTTCCCTATCTCGATGGCCTCGACAACCATCCTCTCGAGGAAGTGTTTGGCTGCGTCGGGACTACGGTACACGTAGGGCTCGGCGATGATGTGTTGGTCTCGTCGCACCACAACGTATGCGAAACTGGATGCCTCGTGGAGTTGGTAAGGGGTGGTGGAGGAAACTTCGGGATCGGGATCGCAAGTGGACAAGGGTTTGAGGAAGGCCTCGAAATCCGCGATGATGATAGCGGGGTGCTCCACCATGGCACCGTGCATGTGGAAACGCTCCACGGCGCCAGGTTTGGGTAAGACTATCACCTCAGGCTTGTTGGCATTACAATAAAGTTTGTGGCTAGTGAGCTTCTCGGCAGCGATGTTGCGACCTCTGATGCGCTGGTAATCCTGCCGTTCTCGATTACGAAATATAGACAAGCACCTGGGACAAACTTCTATGTGGGTTTTGTCTTTGCTCAGCTGGCTCGAAACAAGCCGAGAGAGGGAACGGATGAGGGTGTAATGGTGGCGAGTTTCATCCTTGATGAGCAGAAGGTGAATTTCCTGCGCACCGTCGTCGTCTACGTCGCTCACCCGAATGGGGTACACCACATTTTCGTCGGTGGCGCCATAAACGTTGATAGCCAACCGAGGGTTGTGTGTACGGGCCTCAAACTTGTGAATGTCCGAAAGCGCCACCGGGTAGTCGATCCCAGCTATCGCATCTTCCAGCTCTGGCTCGTAGGGTAGGTAGTGGTTAACTCGGCGTGGTTGGTTTTTCCGGTCGACAGGGTGTAATGCTGCAAGCACCGACCAGAGAAAGCACTTGGCGTCACTGTTTTGAATGTTCAGGACGGCCTTCTTTGCCGCAATGGCAGATGGTAAGCGGACGTAGCTGGAGGCGGAGAGAGGCACAAACTTGCAAAGTTTGACGCGCAGTTCGTGAGGCTCACCACACAACGAACCCCCCGAGCCCTTGGCTTGATGTTCCTCCTGCTTTGCCACCAGCTCCTCGGCAAACTTGTTGTAGATGACTTCGAGGTTGTCGACATCCGCCAGATGCAGCGTCTTCGCCTTGGTGTTGTGGCAGAAGCTGTAAATTTCATCAGACGGCTTCTTGTACCGACAACGTAGCGATGCGTAGAATTTGATGGAGTGCGTTGCAAGCGCATCGCCGAGGATGGAAATAATTTGGGCTTGTACGTTCTCCAAAAAGCTACGCGCGTCGCATGAGTCCTCCGAAGTAAGGGGAAAGTCCTCTAACAAACGCTCGAAAGCAAACTGGTTCGCTTTCGCAACAGTTTTGATGCGCTTGGCGGATAGTGGCGAGTCGGCTTCCGCTTTCCTTTTGGTTGAGCTGGTCGACGGTTGAGCACCAGATGTACTTTCGCTTAGACAAGTAAGCTTATGCTTCTTGGCATACGCAATTGTAATGTGTTTATTGCATCCGGAACACAGTTCGGTGGCAGCCAAATGCTTGCCTGGCACGCAGGTGCGACAATGTCTTGCAAAATTTTTGCTTGATATAGTTCTTTTACACACAGGGCAACTTTTCATGGAGCGCATTTTTTTCGGGGTATGTTTATTTATATGTGATCTGTTGGTGGTAGAGTGTTGTCTTCCTCAAATATGTGCTTTAATCAACCCTATAAAAAAATTAAAAAAATATATAAGAAAAATATGATTGTAGATAGAAAAAAATAAATATTGTATGCATGTGTAATTCTATTTAGCTTATTTTTGCTAGACACAAATCTTCTTCAGATTTTATTGCCCACTAATATATTTTTCTACCAATCTAATAGAGGTGTGAAACTATGAAAATGTTCTGAGACAATCTTCTCTAGAACATTCTTCCCCAAAGCTAATGTTAACAACCTGTTGTAACCTAAGCATCGTGTGTATTGCATCCGGCGAAGCCACGCTAACGCCCAAGCAGCTCGCTATTATGTACCTGCACGCTCCGGATGTGCTGACGATCTTCCATCCCAGCTCGCTGTTGTGTGCCTGCATGCTCCAGATATCTAATAATCTTCGGGCATCTCGCCCGCTCTGAAACAAAATATAAACAAAACAAATTGTATACGCCCAAGCAGCCCGCTATTATGTACTTGCACACTCCGGATGTTGGGGGTAGGTGTACTGACGAGGCTTGCCGTTGTGTAACTTCCGTCGTCCCAAAGCCTACGTATTGTTGAATTTGCGTTATTGTGTCAACATTGATAGCACACGCAGAGAGGAGAGGGAACAAAATTGTAGTTTTTCTAGATGTGTTTGCGCCATAATACAGAAATAAAAAAGAAGCACGCGCGCGCGTGCGTGTGGCGCATCGTTCCCGAGAGAGGTTTACAAAGGTCACGATATACAAACATTAGTGTCCCCGGGACTTGGAAGATTACGATAAAGTGCATTCGTACTTCAGAAATGAGAAAATGCATTATTTACTCATCACGCTGTGTCAGCGCAACGAATAAATACGCGAAACGTAATCTGCCGATAGGCGCGCGCGCGTGTGTGTGGCACATCGTTCCCCGAGAGAGGTTTACAAAAGTCACGATATACATTGGTGTCCCCGGGACTTGGAAATAAAATATCATATGGTAAAATATTCTTGGGGTAAGTTGGCAACACTGAACCGCAATTGATGGCGCAGAACCGGGTTGATTACACTAGTCAGTGTTGCCAACTCCCATTTGTAGGTTAGCTTCGTCTGTAAAATATCACATGGTGGAATATTCTTGGGGTGAGTTGGCAACACTGATCGCCAATTGATGGCGCTCAACTGAGCTGATTACACTAATCAGTGTTGCTAACTCTTATTCGTAGGTTAGCTTCGCCTGTCAAATATCACATGGTGAAATATTCTTGAGGTGAGTTGGCAACACTGAACCGCAATTGACGTTGCTAGTGTTGCTAACTCCCATTCGTAGGTTAGCTTCGCTTGTAAAATATCACATGGTGAAATATTCTTGGGGTGAGTTGGCAACACTGATCGCCAATTGATGCTGGTGAACCCGGCTACCTCCACTAGTCAGTGTTGCCAACTCCCATTTGTAGGTTAGCTTCGCCTGTCAAATATCACATGGTGAAATATTCTTGAGGTGATTTGGCAACACTGATCGCCAATTGATGTTGCCAGTGTTACCAACTCCCATTTGTAGGTTAGCTTCGCCTGTAAAATATCACATGGTGAAATATTCTTGAGGTGAGTTGGCAACACTGAACCGCAATTGATGTTGCCAGTGTTGCCAACTCCCATTCGTAGGTTATCTTCGCTTGTAAAATATCACATGGTGAAATATTCTTGGGGTGAGTTGGCAACACTGCGAGAAAGCCTCAAGCGTTGCCGGCTCTTTGCTTGAGGTTAGGTTATACCCAAAAACAAAAACCTTGGTGATTTTTTCGAGTGAGGAGCTGGCAACACTGCGAAAATAAAAAGTAGGTCAAAGGACTGGCCCAGAACGTAGCGTTCCACCTACTACTAAAGTTAGCTTCGCCTGTAAAATATCACATAGTGAAATATTCTTGAGGTGAGTTGGCAACACTAAACCGCAATTGATGTTGCCAGTGTTGCCAACTCCCATTTGTAGGTTAGCTTCGCTTGTAAAATATCATGGTGGAATATTCTTGGGGTGAGCTGGCAACACTGCGAGAAAATGAGGCTCATGCCTTACGAGAGAAATCCATTAAGGCGAGCCTCACCGAGCCTCATTTTCGGTTTCAGAACCCGGGACACTGCACTACTAATATTCGGCTGTCCCTTTGTGGTAGTTAAATTTGGAGAGTGTGTCGAACCCAGTTGGCTTAAATAAAAGTCCTTTTTATCACATGAAAGTCTCGGACTGCATCCACGAAATTTGGCCCGGGCACAAATAAATCATAACTCAAAACTTTGATTAACAGTTGGATCTGTGCAGCTTATTTATTTTTTTAATAAACCGCTCCAATATCCGTTACTGCTGAAATATTCACTTTAGAGACCTGCGATCTCTTCGGCTCATGTCTCGAACTAGCACTACACTGAGGCTCCGAGTCGTCAATGTCTTCAACTTTGGACCGGAACTGCAACCAGAAGTAGATTCGGTACTTTACCGGAAATAGTGTCCTTTTCGAATTATTAACCGATTCTGTTGTACTGATCAACCGGGAAATTGAAGCTGGGTATTCAGATCTTCATTATACGTATTCTTATTCTAGAATGTTCCACAGATAAAACGTTTCGTTAATATTACCGGTAGTTCGACTCCACCTCTTATTTAACAACAACGAAAGCGCAAGAAAAGTTTACGTGCAATATTATTAATAACATGGTTATAGAACATTCTCCGCCTTACCTCGATAACTACTCTCCTTAAATTATCATCACGTTATTCAAGAAGCCAAAAAACTAATTTATCTAGTGTAAACTGAAAGATTTCTCAGCGGGCGGGGGTGGGCTCGACCCCCCTGATCCCCACCTCGTATACTTGCTATTATCAAAAACAGGGTTATAGAACATTCTCCATCTTGCCTCGATAATTATATCTCTCCAACGTCACATTATTCAAAAAGCCAAATGCCTAATTTTATCTACTGTATAGTAAAAGATTTCCCTGGGGGGGGGGGGGAGTCGACCCCCTGATAGCCACCTTGGATACGTGCTATTATCAATAACAGAGTTATAGAACATTCTCTGTCTTGCCTGGACATTATTTTATTTCACACACACAAGAGGGGGTGTAAGGGGTACCTTCCACGTAGGCACCCAAAAGTCAACCCCACTTCCACGTAGTGCACCCTGGACTAAAGACTAACGAGGCTCTGGCGACTGGCACTATGACCAGTATAATTTTGTGTGTGTTGTCCTGTTTTTTGTCTTTGTGTGTGCTGAGTGCCCGTTTACAGCCTCAGCTTTTAACAAAAGTCAGAACATTTTAAGATTTCTAATGCAACGTTATAGTTGTTATATGTAATAGTAAGGGGCTGGCCCCCGTATAATGTGAAGGGATCAAAATAGCCTAAGTGCTGACGCTCCCAAAATTTTAAATTCAAACTCAAACTCAAACACACACAAGAAACCAAATAGCCTCATTTTATGTAGTGTAAACCGAAAACTTTCGGGGAGGTGGCCTCGATCCCCCTTATCCCCTCCTTGGATACGTGCCTGCCGTTAACCGATGTAGTGCAGAGCAGATAAATAGCGTATGTTTATTCACAAATAACACTAAACTTGGTGTAATTTGCGTCTTTCCCAGCTGCCGTTGGTTGACAACACAAAAATTTAGGTTCTACATTACGTTTTATGTTCTCCGGTTACGAGTATGTGTAATTCAACGGCCGGTGTCAGAATCGAATTAAAATCATTCAAGCGAAGCTGACTCCTTGCTCCACCATTTATTTGTTGTAATAATATAACTATATGAAGACATATTGTATATTCTCAGAAACATAAAGCACGTGTCATATATTTATTGTCTTACAATAAATGATCATTGTTTGCGTGAAATTTGTTTACAAGAAAATTTCCAGAAGAAATTAGCTAGTTACTTTTTAAAATGAGTAACTGTAATTGTAACTCAGTTGCTTTCTGAACCAAGTAATTGCAACTCAAACTCAGTTAATTTTACAAAGTAACTTTCCGAACACTGCTATTAAGTACTAACTACCTTTGTTAAAGTAGCATTTGTCAGTGGTCTAACATGCTGTAACATGAGCATCGAAATGAGGACTTTCTCCTACAGGTGGTACCAGTGGCGACGATTGGATTCCAAAACTGGGTTGCAAGGTGCCAATCCGGGGGGGGGGGGGGGTAAAAACAGTTTACTTTCCATTGGTACATAAGGTTTGGCATAGTGCGGGGGCAAAAGTGGCAAAGAGTGGGGAGCAACTGCCCCCCCACGCCCCATTAACCGCCGCCACTGGGTGCTGCGTTAGCGTGGTCAAAATTCTGAAAGCTGAGAATTTAGCAAGTCGATCCCCCCGTCCCAGATGGATGGATGGATGGATGCTTGTGGTTCCACTATAGAAGCCCTGAAGATGAATTTCTCAGTATATTACAACTTATTATACTAGACGTTTAATCTTGCTAAGGAAGTAAAATTAATTTTATCACTACACACTATTTAAATGAAATATTGGTAGGATTTCGGGAGACTTTGGTCCCCTCCCCCTGGTGCCTGCTAATGGACCTAAAACACCCCACACGAAGTTTGGGATCCGAGCGACATTTTCCGGCTGTGCCTCACGTGTTTTTATTTTACCCATAAGGATTGCACGCCTAGAATGTAGGCATACCCGCCGAACGTGCTCTATGACCTTCGGAAGGTCTGATCACTATGTTCTTTTCTGTTTTGTTTTTTTAATTTGAGCTCAAACGTAAGGTCAAACATAAGGTCATGAAAGTTACGGAATACGTATTCATTGCAGAAAAATTAGAACATTATAGTAACACAATTAAGCCTTCTTTCCATGATATGAAAAACTCAATATGCTGACCAAGGCAGAAATTTATTTTATTATAAAACATAAACTAAACGTAACGTTTCAACCTTCTAGCAAGGTCTTCTTCAGACTCTGCACCAAGTACAAATGTAACAAGGTACAAAACAGGACGATATAATACACAAAAAGTACTCCCCTCCAGACTATTAGAAAGTTGTTCTGGAACATTCTAGCAGGTGGCTTTCCCATGTCAACTGTACTTTCACCTGAAAGGTGATTTACATTTCTTCCATCTGGAATGTGGTTGGACTCCTTATCTCACGCTCTTTTTTCCGTCATTCACCTTCCTTAGATTGTAAACGACCTTTTAGTATTGTAAAGAGGATTGGCACTGAAAATAACAAAAAATCTCAGCGTTGCGCATAGACTGCTTTTGTTGCCTGCTATGGGCTTCTTTCCAGTGGCGTAGCGATCAACCCCGCGGTGCGGGAGGTGGGGGCAGGGGCAGGGGCCCGAAAGTGTTCTCTCTGCTGATGAAATTTAGATTAATCCCAGAAAATCAACAGATAATGTCGCTTATATAAAAAAAAACAATTTACGAAACATATGTACGCAGGGCTGCCGTTAGAAATCGCGAGGCCCTGTGCTAACTATGCCAGCAAGGCTCTAATATTTTTAAAAATGAAAGTGTATACACCTTCAATTCGTCGTAAAATTATACATTAAAACCAACAAAGTTAATAATATTGAGTAATTATTCCCCCTCCTTGCAACACAAGGATTTCCGAGAACCACCAACGAGATTTGGCACTGTGTAGAGGACATAGCTTTCCTTAATTACTTTTTGCTACTTTATGACCTGTTCAGGCTCTGTCAGCCCTAAAAAGAAGAAAAAGAAAACACATATTTTATCCTGTGTGTATGTAGCCATGCACTACAAATTCATCGTCTCCATCTTACTAAAGGCATTAGTTCTCTAAGAAAACGGGATCATGCCAACAGAAAAGCTTGATTTGAACTTTCGCTCAATTCCCACGCTGTTGCTTATCGTGTTTGATGTCTTTGCATTACATATTCGCTAAGTTTTTTGCAGGGATGCTTATATCCTGAGTCCGAACCTTCCCTATCTATATGTACCACACTAAAGATTTTGTTGTTTTCCGGTAGAAAAACTGTGATACATGGCTGCAAACATACAGGATAAAATTGCAGATTTTTGAGGGATCGTAGACTCAAAATGAGGCCTCAACGACCAAATCGTTATTAGAAGAAAGTAGTTTACATTCATGTCAGATTTTATGCAAAGAATCCCCCAGCTTCACCAAAGGCTTGAACAACATCCCACACCTAACAATTTCCACTACGAATGTTATTATTTACACATTGGTATTGTGAAAGTATGGTATGGTGTAGCTGAGGGAAATACTTTTAGAGATCACAATGTAGTTCACCTCTCTTATAATATTTCTCTCACCTTTTGTGTAGTAGTCGTCAATCCCAGAGGTGCCCATCCTCCTCCCCTCAGACCAATGGCATCCCCACATCATGTCATTATCCTCATAAAATATCTAATCATGATAGCATGACTATTCTACGGGGTGACGCAAAAGTCCGGCACGACCCTTTTAATTTGAAAACGACTTGACGGAGGGTGATGAAATTTCGGATATGGGTAATTGGGGTGGGGGCACACATGATGAGGCTAGCGTGTATCATGGCGGCCATCTTGAAAGCCGCCATCCTGGAATTACATCCAGATTTTCAAATGGGAAGGGAGTCACGTAGCATATCATGTTACATGTGCGTTTTCTCAGACGTAAGAATATGCAGTAATTTTTCATATTTACATTTCATATTTACATATGAATCTAGCCCTGCAAAAAAGGAAGAAGTTTAATTTGCGAACTACGTACAAACACATAGTTATTCCAGAGGCGAATCACATCGGGAGATGCGACAATGACCAAGCAAAATAATAAAAATATTGCATTTTATATATTTTAGAGATAAAGTAAAAAGAATAAGTCAGAATACTCGCATATTTGTACGAAATAAGTCAAGCGACAGCATGAAACAGCTCGAAATACGCAAGAGATTCGCTAATCTTTGAGCATCGAAATGAGGCCCCAGTACTACCCCTCGCGCCGAACCCTCCCGCCAAGTTTCCTATTGAAGACAATGGTGTTCGTCGGCCCAGCTCATCGCAGCCGAACGCTTCCGAACAGGCAGACATCCTACAAGCATAGTTACAAGGTCCAACGACTTGTACTTTCCCCCACTCTTGAAGGTCTGGGTCATAACAGGCCCTTTTTTAAGCCCCCATCCCCATGTTTACAGTTTACAGCCACGGCAGGGTTTATCTGGTGTCATCAAGATTCTTCTGAGTGTCCAGTGGTGTGCTCAAGAAGGGGTTGGTGAGGGTCATATTCCCTGCTTACGCTCAATATTCTTTTTAAAAAAAAGGAAGAAAGAAAAGGCAGGAAAAGATGGCAAAATGAGGAATTCAGGAATGACTACTAAAAAGTACACGTAACCCCTTCCCCTTCGAAAATCCTGGGCACACCACCCGAAGTCTCGAATGTCTGCTATTTTCACTTGTTAAGAGGAAAAGCACACTTTGAACGATATGAAATCTGCTTCTCATTATCAAAACAATTGGCGGGGAACAATGGTTCGCGTGGACCTCAGCTTCGAGGTGAGGTAAGCGTCACCGCGCTCCAGTCGCGTCGGGTGTGAAAAAACGGGACACTCACCACTACGCTTGCCTTCACCTGCCGGGGAGCATAAACAAGTCCCAGACGCATGGCACGTTGACAGAAAATGAAGCAGAGCTCGGTGACGCTTACCTCACCTCCAAGCTCAGATCCACGCGATTCGCGTGGACCATATAGCTTCAAGGTAAAGTAAGCGTCGTCGTGCTCTAGTCGCGTTCGGTATGAAATACAACGAAAAAATGGCCTAAAAAAGCTTATTCTTCTTACCATTAAAAGCGATAATTGAGATGTTTGCATTTCAGTTTCCATCATATTTAATAATTCTCGTCGTATGGGATAGAATTATGTCTTTTGTAGTCGTAAGGTCTGTGGTATGAGCTTTTACATTGAATTGGCAATGACCTTGGCGTTTATCGCAGAGAAATATTGTGCCCCCTTTCTCCTCCCCCTCCGTTAAAAAATCGACCCTGACGTTTGGCAAATCTTGCGATGACTACGTAAAAATGTCACGCTTCGCAATATTCGAGCAATAAATATCAAAGTGGCCTGAAGATTGTTATTCTCGCACAATTTACGATACTTTTTCTACACTACATTCTCTGTTAAAATACAAGATAATTTCCAATAGACCTACTCTTTCATGTAATTCAATTGTGCATAGTGCATCAATTTTGTCGTTATTGGGGTTCTCAGTTGAGGAATACTTGTACAACAGAGGCCTCGCTTCTAGCAGAAGGATGAGCTTCTCTGGATCAAGCTCCATTTTTAACCTTGACCACAAGGTTATATATAATATGTGCTGTCAAGCGATACAGTGATGAGTCACATGCAAGTGATGCACTGAGAAGAAAGGATTCGCACATGTGCAGAGCGTTTTGTCACATTGTGCTCTGCGAGACCAAATTCCTGGGACCTTCACTGGTTTATCGCAAACTGTTGCAACGTGACTCGAGGTAACTTGAGTCAAATGTTTCATCCGGTGTGCGGCAACCCATAAGAGCCATATGTTTAACATTCCCGGAGTCAGTTTGCAACAAAAATGACTTGTCGCATTGTGTCGAATCCGGTGTTCGGCTGGCCTTAGTAGGGGACAGTGGCGGCGATTGGTTTCCAAAACTGGTGGAGCTAGGACACTTTACTTTCCCATGGTACATAAGGTTAAGCATAGTGTAGGGGCAAAAGTGGAAAAAGGCAGGGGGGTAACTGTCCCCCTTAATCGCCACCACGAGATGATATAAAGTAAATACAATTAAGAATAATGCTAAAATATTACTAAAAGCAGCTAAAGAGATAGGTTTGGAAGTTAGCAAAGAGAAAACTAAATATATTCTTACAGGCCGAAACCAAGTGTTAGGTAATAATCAAAATTTAATTATTGATAGCAACTCGTTTGAATCAGTTTCCAAATTCAAGTACATAGGAGAAATAAACAAATGAAAATGATCTTAAAGAGGAAATAAAAAGCAGACTTTAATTCTGGAAATGTGTGTTACTTTCTCTTCATAAACTCTTCTCACATAATATCTAAGAAAATAAGAGTTAAAATATACAAAATAGTAATTTTGCCTATAGTATCATATGGATGTGAAACCTGGTCCCTTACATTAAAAGAGGAACATAAATTAAGAGTATTTGAAAATCAAATCCTTAGAAAAATATTTGGACCTAAAAGGGGTCAGGAGATAGGTGAGTGGAGAAGGTTACATAATTTAGAACTACATAATTCGTGTTCATGTCCAGATATTATTAGAATAATTAAATCAAGAAGACTTAGGTGGACAGTACATAGGGACATGGGAGAGGAAAGAAGAGTTTACAGGATCCTTACTGGGAAACCTGATGGTAAGAGACCTGTGGAAGGCCAAGATGAAGATGGAGGGATAACGTTGAGATGGACCTAAAGGAAATCAGTAAGGATGGAAAAGATTGGATTGATCTTGCCCAGGATAGGGAAAGATGAAAGGCTTGAGTTGCTGTAGTCGTAAATCTTCAGGTTTAAGAAGACTAGAGTGTTAGTTAGTTAGCACAGATAAATTTAGCACTCTAGTGCCATTTGAGCCCACAGATTATTTTCCATAAGGGGGGACAAACAATGTTTTCTTTGGGGGGGGTGGAGTGAGCAAGAGAGGCATCTTTCCCCGAAACATTGCTTCAAATTGAAATGATATTTGTAAAATATATAATTTTGGCTGACCTTTTTAGACGTCCTTGCCTTGTGCAAACTTTTAGGTGAACATCCCAGAGAATAGGAGTGACTGGAATATACTCACCACTTTCATTTCATCCCTTCTTTGAAAATGTTAAGAATTGAAGACAAATCCATATTTATAACATTTACCAATTATTTGAAACTTGGCAATGATATTCTTCATTAGAAGCTGGGTTCATATTTACTTTATCAATGAAAACTGCAATGTCAATATATAATTTCTACTACAGCTCCAGTCCTTCGTGTCTGAAAACTTATGAAAAATGAGTTTTCTCACTCATCCCTCCATAAGTAGCTGTGTAAAACTAGATGCAAGTGCAAGTTCACAGTGGACTCAGTTTGTCAAAGTTCCACTCTTTGCATTGGGGCCAGGGCTTTCAGATTGTAACTCCAATGGGATTGAACCAGGAGGGGCCCCTTGATTACAAGGCAAGAGTGTTATCACTGCACCACCACAGAGACATAGAAATTGTTGAAATGTCACTGTATTTACCAAGTACATATGAGGCATTGCGGATACGAAGGGCAAATTCAACAAACGTACATTGTGAGGGAAATGCATTCCAAGTTGTCAGGCACAGTGCGAACTCCACAAAAAAATTTTGAAATCATGCAGGAAAACTTTCCGATCTACTGTTTACCAAGTTTTGTGGAGTTCACACTGTGCCTGACAACTTGAAATACATTTCCCTCACAATGTATGTTTGTTGAATTCGCCCTTCCTATACGCAATGCCTCATATGTTGAATTTGAAATAATGCATGAAGTTTCATTCAAACAGCTTAATTTGGTTGAAGAAAAATTTCTTGTTAAACAGGCCACTGGAACAATTGTAAAATGCACTAACAATGAAAAAATCAAATTTTCTTAGCGTTTCTCAGTGAAACAGAGAACGAATGTGAAATTTATTAGTATAATTAAATGAATGAATCAGTGACAACGTTATGTAGTTATTTTTAAACATTAATGACATTTTTAAATCTGAGTCTAATTCAGATTTTCTACACTTGCTTGCTGTAGGCCTAGGGTTACCAGATCGCTGTAAGGGAAATGTAGGACATGTTGTCCCAAAATGTAGGACATTAAGTCAAAATGTAGGACAAGAGATTCTCAATAAATAATACATATTTCTATAGAATACGTTAGAAAGTAGTTGTAAAATGACACTTTTCAGTTTTAAGAAAAGTGAATTCTTCATGAATTTTTAAATGCAAAATTTCAAAACTTGCAATCATACTAATCAATACATGATTTAAGTGATACTTCTCAGAGAAGATTTTCTTTTTATCAAAATTTCATGTTTAGTCAAACTATATTGATATTAGAGTGAACAATCGAACTCTTTGAAATTATAGGGACCAGTACCAAACATTTTACAGACTTTATGAAAAAATAATTTCTCTCGTGAGTCTGTTGTGTTGATTGTAATGAAAGAACTCTCTCAACATTTGAATTATGACCTGTAATGGCAAACAAATATTCAGCAATTACCGAAATTTAAAATGGTTCCAGAAGTTTCATCTTTTGTAGTTTTTAGATCAATAACAGGGTGTCTACCAAAGTAACACATCCAGAATTCTTGACTTTTCTGGACTTTTCTAGACCTTTTTTTCCGTTTTTCTTAACTTTTATTTATTTGACCCCTACTTAGGTAAAGTTGAAAATTAGTAATTAAGAAAATAAATATTTATTTAATGAAAACCCCTACCAAAGGGCCAGTTAAGCTAAAAACTGAAGCTGAATTTAAGAAGAGAATTAGATCTGCTTGCTGGTATTAATGTATCCTGAACTGTGTTTGGCAGCAAGCGAGGGTTTGATGTCTGGACTCACAGCCAGTATAATCTTTTGTCAGGCTTGTATCGGTTGTCCCTATATGTTTGTGATTATCATCCATCTTATCATAAAACCATTCATCCTCATTTTCGCGATTAGCAAAAGAGACAGAAAAAGTGAAGTAAAATAAACTAAATCAACCAATCAGTCATTACGATAGCAAGAATTCTTGACCACAAGAATAATTTGTTGCCTTTTTATTGATTTTCTTGACCTACTTGTTGATTTCTTTACTTTTTCTTGACTTCCATGACTTTCTTGATTGGCAGACACCCTGAATAACTTTGTTCTCTATACCCTTCTTTAAAATCAAATTATACTGAATATTGAATAAGAATGGGCAACAACTTGTTCCATCAGTATAAACCCTAATGCAAGAAATTCTGCTCAGGCATTGGACAGTGACGTTATCAGAAAGTGGTCCCAAAACTTTGTTCATTAATTGCTTCTGTTTTCCCATTTGTTTAATAGCACGACAAACTTTTTCTTTCTTTTTGGGCAATGACTGAATCAAAATAAATTTCACTATTGAGTTTGGAAGCGCAGTCCATAGACTTGTAACTTGCATAATTTTTTTCTGTTACATATTTTCCTAATTAATATTATGTGATGCTCAAAATGTAGGACATTTATGATATTTTTCAAATTCCTCCCGGGCGCCGGACATAAGGCTAAAATGTAGGACGTGTCCAGGAAAAACCGGACGTCTGATAACTCTATGTAGGCCAAATATTTTTATTTGACTGACTCCAAGACATTAATTCACACTGATACATGCAAAAATTATTTGGTTTCTCTAGTCATTTCAATAGACCATAATATTATAGTCTCCTTTCCATAGTTCTGAAGTGTGGTGGCAGTTTTGCTTCCTGTATTATTTTTATGGAACACAAGTCTTATGTGTAAGTCTCTTCCATTCTCATCTGAGTTTGGAATTGGAAATGGTAGATTCGACACTTGACAAACACTGAATAAAAATATTAATTAAATTGCACCCTAACTGTGACTTGTGACAAACTGTCATAAAGAAGTAAAATTGAAATACAAACATAAGGAAAGGTATGTAGTCCTGATACCCTGAAATTGACGCAAAATATTTTTTTGGGAGTTTTATTTTATTTTGTAGTATTTACAGTTAAGAAACTGTAAAAAATATTATCATCATATTCAGTATTCATTCATATGGTATCAACCACTATTTATGCCACATTCTGTGTATGTTCAAAACTTAGTCATGTTGCTTGAATCATTGTAAATACCAATTACCTAATAAAGTTTTTATTTTACAAACAGGTATTAATTTTAGAATTGTATTTTTTTCTTCTAGATCCATTCTTGTTGCACATTGTGTGGGAATAGATGCCATCATGGTAAGTATATCATATTTTGTACTTAATGTTGGGGGAAATGTATCTGAAATACTCTCTGCTAGCATAGAGTTAATAGATAGATGTTCCTATGTAACATTTTCCTGTATCTAATGCGCTGGTGGAATATCCACGGTATTGCAATTTCTTCAGTTTACCATTTACAAATTTTGTTAATATAAAAATTCTGTATCTCAAATGGGGGCAGGACCATAGCCAGGCAGGGGCCAGGGGGGGCTCAGCCCCCCTTGAAATTAGGTAAACTATTTTGCATAATTTTAATTTTATTACTCCATATAAACCATATACATTGGTATTTGGAGGGTTCAATACAGTTCATATAAAAAGTGTGTAATTACAAAATTTCTATAATTTACAATCTAGATATTCACTAATGCTATAATATTCCTTATGAACTAATAGTTTCTTTAATTTGTTTTTGAAACTTGTCATACTTTCTGCTTTTATATCATTTGGTAAATGGTTGAATATGTTAATTGCCATCTGTTGGGGTCCCTCTTGAACTAATGTTAGCCTGGTGAAGTAAGGCTTTAAGAGCTGTTTATTTCCATTGTTATATGTGTGAAATTCGCAGCACAATATTTTTTCTCACATATAATGACATTTCATATATGTACAGTGAAGGGAGGGTTAATATTTTGAATTTCTTAAACAACGTTCTGCACAATTCCCTAGACTTTATACCTGCTATAATCCTAATGGCTTACTTTTTGTTTTCTAAATGCTTCTAAACTTGCCAGTGAGTTCCCCCAAAATTCTATTGCATAATTTATTAGTGAATGAAACATTGCATAATATACCTGAATTAGTGAATATTTGTTTGAAGTGTTTGTTTTAATATCCTCAGTGCAAATATTTTGGAATTTAGTTTTTGAACAAGTATTTTTATGTGGTTTGAACAAATTAGATTTTCATTTCTAGTAACTCCTAAAAAATTTGTTTCGCTAACTAATATTACTGGAAGATGGCTATTCTTTACTACATCTTTAATTTTATTGTTTTGTTTAGGGTGAAATAGCATGGAATTTGTTTTCTGTTCATTCAATGGTAATTTGTTACTGTCAAACCAAGATTTCATTTCTTCCATTGTTTTTTCAATGTTGGCTTCTAACTAGTTCACATCATTTCCCTTTATTATTGCGCTAGTATCGTCTGCGTACAACAAAATCTTTGTACTCTGTATATTTAATGGTAAATCATTTATGTACAAAGAAAAAAGTAGTGGGCCTAATATTGATCCTTGGAAAACTCCATATTTTAATGTCTTTAGAGTGTATTTATATTTTCTTACGTTTCCTTCTCTTTCGTGGCTAATTTCAACACATTGCATTCTGTTTGATAAGTATGATTTCATAATTTCAAGCACGTTACCCCTTATCCAAAGTGTTCCATTTTAGAAATTAATATTTTGTGGTTTACTAAATCAAAGGCTTTTGTCAAGTCGTAAAATATTCCGAGAACTATTTTTTTTTGTTCTTTTGATAGTATGTTGTGTTTATTAAGGAACTGTAGAATGACGTTTTAGTAACTTTTCTAGAATTTTACTTAGCACAGGTAGCAATGACATTGGTCTGTAATTTTGAACCAGGTTTTTACTTCCATTTTTAAATACTGGGTTGACTTTTGCTATTTTTTTTGCTGTACAGTATCCACATGACGTTAGACCGTGGTTCGTAGAGTAGAGTCAAAAGGAACATCGGAAATGGGATACCCACACGTTGTACCTGTTTGTATAGAGTATTTCGATGTTGTCGAATTGGGCATTGTAAAAACAAATGTGTGGTTAATTGTATAGGTTCTCCACACTGACAGGAAGTTGCAGGCACGGTATATGAACTGGGATGTATGCCAACTTGACCTGTACGCATTCTCATGGTAAACACTAAAACTGCACGGGGTAGGTTAATGTGTTGAAACCAAGGACGTTTGTTGCCGACTTGTGCATGCCATTTACAGTATATGTATTGGTATTGTGTAGTTGCTGGCTGCACCAATCATCCCATTGTTGTTCTACTTTGATTTTTACCTGTGGGAGGAGGTCAGTGTACGGCAGGTGCATCGGGGTAACAGTTTCTTTCGTTCTCGCTTGTTTAGCCATTACATCAACGTGATCTTGATATTTATTGAGGTCACTGTGGGCGCGAATATATGTGAAGGTCGCTGACAGACCCTGTTGTTGAAGGTCTAGAATGATTCGGAGAATAAGATAGGGAAATATCATTAACTTATATCCTGCCCGACCTGTTCGTGCTAACGCTTGAAGTACACTCAATGCATCCGTGAGAATTAAAGAATGATCAAGTCATAACTGCAGGGTAAATTGTAATGCTTTATAGATAGCATAACATTCTACCGAGAATCGGATGGGAAGGAAAATTGTCGAGTAATGTTATGAGATGGTACGTAAAAAGCGCATCCCACACCATCTGCAGACTTCGATCCGTCAGCATAAATAAAGGTTGATGTGGGCCACAATTCTCTATAATTTTCATGTCTGCCATGATCTTTATATTGTATCTCTACTCGGGGTTCTGTGGGAATATTCAGTTGATATATAAGCGGGTCCGGATGGGTAAAAGTTTGGTGGTAAGCCTCAGGGTCAATATTGTAACATTGTAAGAAGAAAAAAAAAACGTTTAGTGGGGGAAGGGGTGATCGGGAGGCCAAACCATTGTCATTGAATTGCAAATGTTTTATTAAAGGGATGAGCATGTCGTGCCCACGATTTGAACAAATATTGCACTGTGAGTTTGATACATCGGTGTGACAAAGAGGATCCATTGCTTTCTAAATATACACTAACATTAGGGCTGGACGGCATGAGTCCTAGACATGTACGTAAGGCTCGTCGTTGTAATACGTCTATAGACGTAAGAAGTTTTGGATTGGCCCCACCATATGCTGGTGCTGCATAATCAAACAATGCGCGAAAACAATTTTTATAAAATAACAGCATTGTGTGGGGGTGTCCTCCCCACTTGGTCATGAAAATACAGCGAGACATTGTATATGCCTTGCCCAAATTTAGTTTCCTATCAAAGTATACACAAACGTATTTGACATTGTCGACTACTGGAATGTGCTGTATTTCTGTGATATTGTTAGGGTAACTGCTCATTTTTCTCGAGTTAAAAATTATGATTTTGGATTTTGGAATGGAAATAGTGAGTCCTAAGGTATCTAAGTGATCTGTAAAAATTGTGACGCTTTTCTTTAGGGCGAGTAAGCCTTGCGTGGCATCAGGAGTGCATTTATAGCAGCAAAGATCGTCGGTGTATTGTAACAATTGAAAGCCGTGCATATTTAGTTGATGTATATGGTGGGTATAGATATTAAATAGTAGGGGGCTAAGGGGCGAACCCTGAGGTATCCCTGTGCGAGCTATTCGGGGGCCGTCCAGCCTATCCTCAAACCAGAATTGTAAATTTCGTTCATGATATAAAGTCCAGATTAGGGTCCCTACTATGGGATGTATGTTTAGTTGGACCATCATTTTATATAAGATCGGGATGTGAACAGCATCATAAGCATGTCATATGTCAGTAAATAGGCCAAAGCAATAATCTTGAGTAATTTGGCTATTTTTAATTTCAACTGTAAGGCTAGTTATGGCATCTTGGCTACCATGCTGCATGCAAAAACCCATTTGTGTTGGCGAAAATAACTTATTCTTTTCCAACGCCCAGTTAATGCAATGTTGAAGTGTTTGTTCGAAAAGTTTGGCGACTACTGGTATTAATACTATTGGTCAGTATGACTTTGACTCCACGGGAGGTTTGTTAGGTTTTAATAGGGGAAGGACTATATGGTGACGCCACTCGATAGGGATTCGTCCGGTGCGATATACAGTATTGAATATGTGAGTAAGTAATTGTATACCTTGATATGGCAGATGTTTGACCATGTCATAAGTGAGACCATCATATCCCGGGGAAGTAAAGATGGTGTTCGGCACAATTTCTAAAAATTTGTTGTATTTCGATAGCATTAACAGCCGGGAAATCGTCAGTGTAATCAAAATTCTGCGCAAAGGATTTTTCCTCTCATGCGCATACAGAGGGTGGCGTGAGTATTTGCATGAATTCTGCTTCCCACTGTCTATCGAGATTCTTCCATATTGGTTGGGCTGGATTCCTAATAGAATGAAATTTATTCCATATAGAACTAAGGCTATCTGTGCAATCGAGAGAATTACAAAATGAATGCCACGCTTCTCTTTTCCCTTGTAAATATATTTTCTTCGCCTTAGCTTGCAGTCACCTAAGTTCGATTTTTGTCCCCGGCGAGGGGTTTCGTTCGTATCGTTTTAATTGATTTTTTTTTACATTTTATTAAGGCACAATCTCAGGTCCACCAACTGAGGTAAGGAAATGTAATTGGACTACTATATTGACTTCGATGGGCACTATTATCTATTGCAACGGTAATCATACGGAGAAAATTTTGGTATTATGTTTCCGTCATTGTGGGGAGTTGTTTGCTTATAAATGCTTGTAAATTGTGCTGTAAATGCGTCCCATTGTATTGAAGCTTTGGTCCAACATTTCACTGGAACTGACTCCCTATTTTCTCTCAACAAGCATGTGGAAACCGATCTACGGGCTATAAGTAATATGGGGGAATGATCACTGCCACAGAGATCTTGTTCCTTTACCCAATGAAAACTATGATACAAGCGGGGAGAGGTAATTGTGAGATCAATACAGGAGGGTCGATTACCATTTAATGGATAATGAGTAGGGCTGCCATCATTAAAAAGGATAAACCGATTGTGTGTAATCCATGCATCTAAATTTTTCCCCAAACGGTCCATGTACAGATGTCCCCAAGAGGGATGATGGTCACCGAGAATGAGATAGGGACCCAGATCAAGGGATATGATCTCTTGTAAGTCATGAGAGCAGATTCTTTGGGAGTTGTTTGAGGAGGGAATATATAATTAAATGATGACTATATATCGGTCATTAATGTTGACTCGGATAGCCACTAACTCTAGTTGAAAGGTCTGGACGAGGGAAAGGGTATATGGAATTTGGATTTCTGTATGAGAAAGGGTTTCATGAACATATATGACAGTGCCACGCTGATGCGTAGGGTTGCCGTACAAGTGATAACGGGCGAGTCTATAATTCTCGTGCTTCATACCTTTAACTTCCTATAAGCAAAGAATAAGCAGGTGATATTCAGCAATTAAATCTAATAGTTCGAGTTTACGTGCGGAGAAACTATTCACATTCCATTGTAATATGGTACCCATTTCCTAAGTCACCTTAGGCATTGTCTTCGAGTAAAGTCAAAAGTTTGTCTATCAAAAATTGAATGTGCTGGATGAGTCAAATTTGGTGGGTGTTGTTCCGTAGTTGTCTAACAGTGTCCCACATGCTGGGAATCATATCTAATAGAGCTTGATACACCTCGCTGTGTTCGGCAGGTTGTTCAGTAATGTGTGAGTGTGGATTGTCATGCCTCTTGATCGGGTGCAAATATGTCTGATGTTGGAAATGCTTGGAATGGGAATGAGTGTTATTTAGAGGGTATGTGTTATTTCCTACGGGTTGGGATGTCACTTCCTCTAGGTCGGTAAGGGTCGATGAACTAGCAGGGGACTCTATTGCGATGTCATCGTCTTCCCATCGTGGACGGGGATGTATTTCTTTCCTTGGGGAAGGATGGATTTTGGATTTCTTAGTGTTTCGTGGTTGAGAATTGGTCTTAAAGGATGGCACCTTAAAGTGAGAAGAATCAATTGATGTTTGAGAATCCTTATTTTCAGGAAAGTCTCTGTCAGGTTGATTACGTAGTGGGGAAAATACATTGGCATATGTCCTGTTTGAGGAGTGCAAAGTGTGATTAGTAAAGAAAGGTTTTGTGCGGGAGGTCTGCAAGTCAGGGAATGCCTCTATCATCACTCGGGGTCGATAAACATCATCACGTGTGGGAGTGGGGAGGAAGATGCCTTGCAGCTTAAGTTTCTCCTCCCGATATGATATATTGTTTTCGGTCATGCTGGTTTGGACAGCTGATTCCAACTGCCAGCTCGCACAGTTGCGGTCTAAGGTTGAATGTGGTAACTTGCAATTGATGCAACACACTGTACTTTCACAGTCCTCTGGGTGGGAGTCCAGTCCACATTTGGCACACTTGGGTTTTGATTTACAGACTGAATTTAAGTGGCCATACTGGAAACATTTGGATCATTGTTGGACGGATCATATACGCGGTCGAACCTCGAATATTTCACTGTTAATGAGAACTTTAGCCAGCAAAATATTACTGCGAAATGTGATGCAAAAGAGTTTAGTGGGAGCTAACTGGAAAGATCCATCTTTTTTCCACAGTTTTTTGTTCATGCGCTTGGCCAGAAGGGCAGGGATAGGACTCTCGAAGCCATTGAGAACGTCCTCTTCAGACACGTCATGAGCTATGCCGAATATGAGTCCTTCCCATTGAATTAACGATAATAGAATTCTCGGTTTGACTAACATATCATGATGCATTGCACTATGCGTGAGAAACTCATTAGCAGTTTTAGCGGTGGGGAAAGTCACCCGAACGTAAATTTAACTCAACACTCAAGCACAAGATCACTTCACAACACTATCACTGGTTCACAAATAATTTCCCGTACAGGAAAAGGATAAGGAGACAATTCGAACAGGTATACGGTGGTAGTTACTCAGGACTGCTATAACTACAGGTCTTGATCCTATCACTTCCTATTCGCGATCTCCCGTTTGGCATCTCTTATTTGTTTTTTATAGTAATTTATGTAAAATTTATTTAGTGATTTATTTATGGGAGTGTGTTGACTTATTAGCAATCTTTTTATTTTGCTATATTGTTTTACCTCTCGTGTTATCCATTGCTTTCTCCTTCCAGTTTTGACTTGTATTTTTCTTTTAGGGAAAGCTTTGTCAAAAATATTGTAGAGTGCATTTGTAAAAAAATGTGAACTTTTCATCACTGTCTATTTGACTTACATATATTTGGCTCCAAGATTCTATTTCTATCAAAGATTTAAATTTGTACATATTTCTTTGAATATATATTCTTTTTTCTTGCATAATAGGTTGTTTGGTAACATGTGTAGTTTTTACGTGCATGATTTGGCATGTGTGATCAGAGAGACCGTTCTTAATGTCATATGAGATGTCACCGTGATCAAAATTTGTGAGAACATTGTCAATTGCAGTTTTGGAATTAGCTGTTATTCTGGTAGGTTTTGTAATTAAAAAGTTAATATTATAAGATAAAGTTAGTGTCAATAAATGGTTTCGCTCAGGGCAGTCTTTTAGAAAATCAACATTGAAATCTCAACAAACTAATACTTTTTTCTTATGAATATTTGGTATGGTATTTAGTGCATTTTCAAGACATTGAAGAAATATTTCTAAAGACCCTAACTGGCTCTGGTAGACCGAAAGTATGACAAGGTTCATATTATCTATTGTAACAGCAGCACATTCAAAATTTAATTCCGAGGAATCGTTACACAGTTTGTTAGTTTGTCTAGCATGTGGCAGCAGAGAATTTTTAATTAAAATTACGGAACCACCTCGTTGGTATGTCACTCTACAAAAACCGCTAATTATTTTATAATTACTCATTTTCAAAAGTTTTATTTTCAATGTTTAGCCAATGTTCTGTCAAGCATATTACATCTTGTTCCGGGTCGATCGTGTTGATCAATACTTCGAGTTGTGCTATTTTGGGAGTTAGGCTTTGTATGTTGTGCATTAGGATGGTAAAAATATCACTCTGGGTGCTTACCTGCTGTCCCGTTGGGGTAACCGATCTCCCGCTCCCCCTCTCTCACTTGGAAACACCCACTGCAGCCCCTACAGGGCTCACTTTCACTTTCTCCACCCCAACTTTCTCACTCACTAGAGGGTCACGAAATTAAATCTTCTTTCAACACCCAGGGCACATTCCTTGGAATCCGGCGAAATCTGGAGTCCAGCTTTGTCCCTCTCGTAGTCAATGCACTGTTGCAACATGTATGCCACTCCATTTATGACGAGTTTGTGAGTGACGCATCCATCTTTTCTTGCTTGCTCCAAATGAGGTTTCAGCTTTTCCCTCATTTTTTGCATACTGTCCGAATAATGTTCAGATACAGCCAGTTGGTTTGATTTCCTAAGGATCTCATGTCACTTCTTATAAGAATTGAGATGCACGACGATTGGCCTCCTCCCATGCACTCTGCCCATTCTGTGAGCTCTCTCCACCATATCAGGAGAAATATTCACATCCGTTATGTTCTTGATGAGAGCAAACACTTTTTCTTCTGATTCTTCCCAGCTTTCATTTCTTTCTGTGTTTTCTTCCACACCGTAAAAGATGATGTTGTTTTTCTTTGACTGCCCTTCGAGGTAGTCTACCTTTTCACGCAAAAAACAGGTTGTCTTTCCTCAGTTGCTCCACGTCTCTTTTCGCCTTAACCACTTGATTTTCGAGAGCAGAGATTTTTTCAATCGTGCTTTTTAGTTCCATCCGGAAATGTCTTATCTCTCCCTAGAGGTCCGCCTGTCCATCCTTCAGGTCTCACAGCATCTTCTTGATGTCGTCCATCTCGGGGCCTGGATTTGCTTCAATCCCCTGTGCCAGGAGCAGCATGATGACAAGGACTGCACTTAAAAAACAACACTTCCGATCCATGTCCACCTGTCTTTGTGGATGTAACACAGAAACGTATGCAGAAGCAGCCAATGGAGGCTCTCCAGTGTTCCGTACCGATACCCATTTGGCAACGTTGGGTTTGTGGGAGTAAACTTTTGTATGTCTGCTCGCTACAGTGAACTGAACTGAACTGAATTTGTTTGCAGTGAAGAGTAAAAATGTAGACAACTCACAAATTTAAGGATAAATCCACAGAATATGAACAGCATCTATTACATTCGCTCGTTTTGTTTATGAGCAGAAGTAGCTGCAACTATTTAGAATATTCTCTAGACTTCAGAAAGTTCTTTCATAGGGGAGCTTCTTTATCTGAACCTTCACTGTTTCTGTTGTGACCTCCCATTTTGAAACAAATCTGTGACTGTCATCATGCAAATTCCCTCCACATCTGCGTCAAAGGTCAACAGTTCCAAAGTTTTGGAAAGGAAGGGGAGTTTAAATGCTTGGGTGGGGGGTGGAATATACTGTAGGCACTGTGATTGAATATTGTGCATATTTTTTGTGTATGATATTGGGTAAGGACGGGACAAACAGACACTGGGGCAAACGGACATGCTCTAAGAAAAATACGAATATTTTTGGTTTGAAGTTAGCAACAGTGCAGCAGTTGGAGTTGTGTACGAACCTGAACGTTTGCGAGCAGTTGTGTTGAGCATCGGAAGAAATCGTAAAGAAGAAATGCGAATCCAGCATAAAAACCTGACCAGGTAAGCAGAAAATGTACGTGCAAAAACCTTGAATACTAAAAAAATGTGTTGCGAACACAAGGATTGCATAAGTTACTATGGTCCCGCGGAAGTTGTGATTTGAAGTGTGGTGAAAGCTGTGATTCCTTTATATATGTACACCTGTTGACAACATTGTGCTGCCATCTGGTGGACTTTTTTGGAATGTAAAGTCAAAGGCTACAAGTGGGGCAGATGGACAGGTTGCCGTTGGGGCAAACGGATATAGAAGAATTGTATTGCATTTAACTATTGTCAGGTACTTTTTGATTGAGATACTAATATATATTTGACTCAGTAATGGAAATGGCAAGTGTGAATTGTATACAATGCATTTTGTACCCTTAAAATGTTTGTGTTTCTAATACAATGTGCCCTTGTTACAGGATGGTGAGACATCGAGAACGATCAATGCTGTAAATGGGTTCAATGCTTATGAAATATATCCCGTTGATCCACAACAACTGCCTGGGCATGTCTTTGTTCCTGCAACTGTCCATGTTCAAGATGAGCTATCATCAGAGCCTACAGCAAGAGAAGAGGATGTGTCATCTCGTGGAAGTTTTGAGGAATTAAACCCTTTGCCATCAACTTCTGGGACCTGCAGCAGCAAACGCAAAACTGGGCAATCACATGTATTGAGGGATCCTTCCTTCATCGCTTGCCTCAAGTACAAAAAAAATTGAAAGCTGCAGCAAAAATTCAAAGAAGTTTAAATACACCACAAGTGATGAGTGCCATAAATGCAAAGATGTGTACAACCAGGGTCAAAATTGGGTGCAGTGCTTAGAGTGTTCTCTCTGGTTCCATGTAAATTGTGTTGCAAAGGGAAATGACCCATATTATGTGTGTTGTTATTGTGAGAGTGATGATAGTTCATAAATCATCACGTGTCTATCTGCCCCGATCAAATGTTTGTATGCCCCGAACGTTTGGGGTAAACGGACACTGCCGCATCCGGGGATTGATCAGACTATTTTGAGGCAGATGTTCATTTGCTTGCATACTATGTGCTATCATGTGTTAACTGAAGGTTCACACCTTTCATGCCAATAGTTATTTTCATTCTTCAATAAAATGTTTCACAGTTATTTTGAAAATTGTGCTTAGGGTGTCAGTTTGCCCCATCCTTACCCTAAATATCTGTATAATCTAAAGTAGTATGGAGTGTGTAAGGGATGATTTCAGTACCAGTCAATTAACACTTAAGAGATGTTTTAAAAGATGTAGAAAAATGTAGTATTTGTGTAGTATATGATATTTATAAATTAATGATTTACCTTCATTTAATACTGTTAAAGTTTTTAAAAATGGACTTGGTTTACATGGCCCCCCTGATAACCAGTGGCGTAGCATGGGCATTTCGGGTGGGAACGCCAAGTCCAAAGGAAGGGTTGCTTAATTATTTACTTATGGTATTAGTTGACACAGGTATTATTTGCCTGAAGTCAGCTGGGTTTTCAATAAAATATCATCCATGCATGTTTTAGCTAGAAAATTAGATGCCTCACTATGCCACAAATGTTTCGAATTCTGGTGTCTTATACCTTTTTTTTATACCTTTCTGCATGACGCAAGTCATTAAGAAATCTACCTGAATCACAAGCGCCTCTGAATAACAGTAGACGTCATTGTTGTGGGTGATCCAACTACTGATTGATTTGGTTTATTTTACTTCGCTTTTCTACCACTTTTGGTTAATTGCGAATATGAATATGAGTGATGATATTGATGAAGTTGATGAAGGGACACTCACAAAGAAGACCCGTGCTCACCCCGGGATTCGAATCAGAGGTCTCTGTGATCTTGGCATGCTGTGCAAAACACTCTTGCACGGAGGTGGGTGGATGATTCAACTATAGTACACGCAACTGACGTAACAGTGCCAATTAGTAATTCAGACCACTGTTTATTACTTCTTGAGAATGTTGATAAACATTTTAAAATAATTTTGTCCAGAGATCATTCGACGTTAGGAGTTTTCAAATGAATGCTAAACATTTCCATTGACAGATACTAACGAAATAATAATAATAATAATAATAATAAAAAATAATAGTTTTGCAGGTTAAGTGGTAGAGCAGCCACAGGCTGAACTTCTACCACGAGGTCATCACCAACTTATTTGACAAAAACTGTGTTGATCTTTTAGTTTTTAATGCACATCGCTGTTAGTGCGATAAATTATACAATGCTGTGGCCATTATGAAGTGGTATATTTGAGTTCGGTAAAGTTATGTCAGTCAATATTGTGTATTGTAGCATCACATTGCACGAGTGGCACGAGCGCAAAGAACCAGGTAGGAATTCTACCGCTGTCGTCTGCTTCAGAAGGCAGGAAGGGTCACATGAACCAATCACAGCAGCCCTCTTCTCCATAAGCTGGCATACGAGAGAGCATTTGTGCGCGTGCTGTAGATATCCAAGCTTTCCCTCCAGAAAGGCAGCAAGGAATATGGAGTCCTTTATGCCAAACCTGCCCGGCGTACGGCCAGGAAAGGCATTGAAAGAAAAATGCTGCAACGAGTGTTGTTAGTGGAGCGTTGCAAGTGGATCGCAAGAAATAGCTATTATAATGCCATGAAGGTCAAACATATATGAGATTAGTCAAGTTTTACTTTATATTTAAAGCATTTACGCATTTGAGAAATTTTAAATCTAGGAACGCGGGGCGTATGGGCATACTATAACACTATGCCACTGCTGATAACCTGTGAGCCCCCCCCCCCCCCCCCCGGAGATCAATTCTGGCTATGGGCCTGAAAGGGGGAAGGCTCAGGCATAATCTTGAACACTAACATCATTACTATCAATAAAAAAAAACCTTTTGCACACAAGGTGGCTGAGTTGCTGTAATGACTTGTTGGTACTTATGATTGACAAGCAACTATGGACGGCAAGTCACTGCCACGTACTTCCCAGAACAACCTTAAAAGTCGAGCCTCCTTGATGACATCGTTGAGGAATCATGGGCACGATAATTGGTGTGGGTCCAGACTCGATTAGCCTATCTGTTCACAAAGTGGACTTAAAGCAAACTTCAAAATGAACTTCGAAATCAAATCATAAAAGAAAGACTAACTAACTAACTCTCTAGCCTTCTTAAACCCGAAGATTCATGGCTGCAGCAATACAGGCCTTCCATCTGTCCCTATCTTGAGCAAGATCTATATACTCTTTTCCATCCCTACCGATTTCCTTTAGATCCATCTCAACGTTATCCCTTCATCTTTGTCTTGGCCTTCTTACAGGTCTCTTACCATCAGGTTTCCCAACAAGAATCCTGTAAACTCTTCTTTCTTCTCCCATTCGTGCCACATGGCCTGCCCACCTAAGTCTTCTTGATTTAATTATACTAGTAATATCTGGGCATGAATACAAATTATGGACTTCTAAATTATGTAACTTTCTCCACTCACCTGTCTCCTCATCCCTTTTAGGTCCAAATATTTTCCTAAGGATCTTATTTTCAAATACTCTCAATTTATGTTCCTCTTTCAATGTAAGGGACCACATTTCGCATCCATATAATATTGCAGGCAAAATTACTGTTTTGTATATTTTAACTTTTAGTTTCTTAGATATTAAATGAGAAGACAAAAGTTTATGAAGAGAGAACTAACTTGCATTTCCTGAATTAAGCCTACTTTTTATTTCCTCTTTAATATAATTTTCACTTGTTAATATTACTCCTAAGTATTTGAATTTGGAAACTGGTTCAAACGAGTTCTTATCAATAATTAGATTTTGATTATTACCTAACACTTGGTGTCAGCCTGTAAGAATATATTTAGTTTTCTCTTTGTTAACTTCCAAACCTATCTCTTCAGCGGTTTTGAAAAATATTTTAGCATTATTCTTAATTGTATTTATATCATCCCCTAATAAGTCTACATCATCTGCATATGCTAACAACTGAGTCACACCATTTAATTTTAAACCTTCTATAGTTTTTTTACCTTCCTAACAGCATATTCAAAGGCAAAATTAAAGAGCAATGGAGATAATGTATCTCCTTGTTTTAACCCATCGTGAATTGTAAATTTGTCAGACACATTAATACCCACACAAATTCAGTGGCATAGCATGGGCATTTCAGTTGGGAACGCCAAGTCCGAAGGAAGGGTCGGCCCTTTTTTGCTTAATAATTTACTTATTGAATTAGTTGCCACAGGTATTGTTTATTTGCTTGAAGTCAGCTGGGTTTTCAATAAAACATCATCTATGCATGTTTTAGCTAGAAAATGAGATGCCTCACTATGTCACAAATGTTTTGAACTCTGGTGTTTCATACATTTCGGTATGACGCAAGTAATTAGAAAACCTACCTGAATCACAAGCGCCTCTGAACAACAGTAGACTTCATTGTTGAGGATGATCCAATTACTGATTGATTTGGTTTATTTTACTTCGCTTTTCTACCACTTTTGGTTAATCGCAAATACAAATATGAGTGATGATATTAATGAATCCCATGCTAAGGCCGGGATTCGAACCAGGGACCTTCTGTCGTCTTGGAGCGCTGTGCAAAACACTGACACGGAGGTGGGTGGATGATCCAACTATCGTACACTCTACTGACGTAATAGTGCTGATTAGTAATTCAGACCACTGTTTATTACATCTTGAGAATGTTGATAAACATTTTAAAATAATTTTGTCCAGAGACCATTCGATGTTAAGAGTTTCCAAATGAATGCTAATTCCATTGACACAATATTAAGCAGTTAGATACTAACAAAATAATAATAATAATAATAATAATAATAATAATAATAATAAAAATAATAATAATAATAATAATAATAATAAAGAATAGTTTTGCGGGTTAAGTTGTAGAGCAGCCACAGGCTGAACTTCTACCATGAGGACTTCACCAACTTATTTGACAAAAACTGTGTTGATCTTTTAGTTTTTAATACACATCGCTGTTCGTGCGATAAATTATACAATGCAATGGTCATTAAGAAATGGTATGTTTGAGTTTGGTAAAGTTACGTCAGTCAATATTGCGTATTGTAACATCACATAGCACGAGTGGCATGAGCGCGAAGAACCGGGTAGGAATTCTACCTCTGTCGTCTGCTTCAGAAGGCAGGGTAACATGAACCAATCACGTAGCCCTCTGATCCATATGCTGGCGTACGAGAGAGCATTTGCTCGCATACTGTAGAGATCCAAGCCTGTCCAAGCTTTCCCTCCAGAAAGACAGCAAGGAATATAGAGTTATTTACGCCAAACTTGCCCGGCGTCCAGGCAGGAAAGGTATTGAAAAATATGCTGCAACGAGTGTTGTTAGTGGAGCGTTGCAAGCGGATTGCGAAAAATAACTATTATAAATCCATGAAGGTCAAACATATATGAAATTAGTCAAGATTTACTTTATATTTACAGCATTTACGTATTTTTGACATTTTAAATCAGGGAACGCCGGGCGTATGAGCGTACTATAACACTACGCCACTGCACAAATTTTACTTTCTGTTTCACTGGTGCATACTTTTATCATACTAACAAGCTTCTTAGGTATTCCAAACTCGACTAATATATCATATAATTTATCTCTTTTGACGAATCATATGCTTTTTTGAAATCAATGAATAGCTGATGGACATTTTGATTATATTCCCATTTTTTCAAGTATTTGTCTGATGTGAAAAATTTGATCTGTAGTTGATCTGTTACATTTAAATCCACATCGATAATCACCTATAATGTCATTAGCATATGGGGTTAGTCTTGTTAAAAGAATGTGAGATAATATTTTATATGTTGTTGAGAGTAGAGAAATTCCACGGTAATTATTGCAGTTCATTTTATCACCTGTTTTTAAACATGGGAACAATTATGGATTCTTTCCATGTTGAGGGATTTCTTCTTTATTCCATATTAAACAAATTAATTTATGAATTTGACATATTAACGAATTTCCACCATATTTAATTAACTCAGCTGGTATTAAATCAATGCCAGGTGCTTTGTTATTCTTTAGCCTTTTAATAGCATCTTTAACTAGAGTCAAGTGAGGTTCTGGAACTAAAGTTTCTGCTGTGTGTACTTCATTTACTTCTGATTTATCTCCTACATGAACATTTAAAAGGTCATTAAAGTAGTCCATCTATTTAGAATATCACTTGGGTCAGCTAGAAAATCACTGTCTTTATCTTTTATCAAGTTTACTTTAGGTTACCACCCCTTTCTAAATTCATTTACACCTTTATATAAATCTCTGATATTTTTGTTTTTTCTGTTTGTTTCAATTTTGTTAATTTTGCTTTTCAAGTAATCTCTTTTTTTACTTCTAAACGTGCGGTTAACTTCTCGCTTTATTCTATTATAATTTCTTAAATTTGTATCATCAGAGTTATTTAACCATCTAAGCCTGATTTCTTATTTCTATTAGGTTATGACATTCATTATCAAACCATGGCTTACTTTTTCTTGGTTTATGGTATCCTATACTTTCTCTAGCTGCTGATTTTATTGCATTACGTAAGTGATCCCAATTCTTATTTACGTCTGTTTCACATATATTTTCATCATCATTTAAATCCTGCAAAACATCAAATCTATTTGACAGATTAATTTGGTAATCTTTCTTAATTCTTTCATCAGCAAATTTTCCTGTATTAAATCTTATAACTTTTAGATTTTTTTGCTTATGATTTATCACTGAGAGTCTTTCTCTTAATTTAGCAATTACTAAATAATGGTCACTGGCACAGTCAGCACCTCTATGTGTACGAACGTCAATTATACTAGTATGCCTTCTCTTATCAATGAGAATATGATCTATCTGATTATGAGTTTTACCATCTGGAGAGGACCAGGTATATTTATGAATATCTTTATGTTTAAAAGTGGTACTTTTCACAATTAAATTCTTTGAGGTTGCAAAAGTAATCAATCTTATACCATTATCATTACTTAATTCATGAAGACTTTCTTTACCAATCATGAATTTAAATGTCTCTTCTTTGCCAATCTGTGCATTACAGTCACCTAACAGAATTCTCATATCATTCTGAGAAAATTTATTAAAGACCTGTTCTAACTCTGCATAAAAATCATCTTTAGTATTATCATGTTTATCTTCCGTTGTTGCATGTATGTTTATTAAAATAATTTTATACCACCTACCCTGTAAAATTGCATATGATATCCTATCATTAATAAATTCTACTGTTTTAAGAGCCGAGATACGAGGCGCATCCAGAAAGTAAGTTTCCCTATTATTTTTTTTAAAAAAACAACACAGTTTCAGGAAACTATTTATTGGCAACAGGTACAGCAAAGGTTCAGCTATTTTTCAACATAGCAACCACCAGAATTGAGACACTTGTCGTATTGTGGTATCAACTTTTGGATCCCACTGTCGTAGAACTCTGCCGCCTGTGAATGGAACCAGCATGTGACAGACGTCTTCAGCTCTTCGTCGTTGCCAAAACGCTCACCGGAGGACAGGAATTTCTTGAGGTGCAAGAAAACGTGAAAATCGCTGGGAGCCAGATCAGGACTGTAAGGTGGATGATCAAACAACTCCCAGCCAAATTCCGTCAAAACAGCTGCTGTGCGCTGAGCCGTATGTGGACAAGCATTGTCATGGAGGAGCACAACACCTGCAGTAAGCATGCCACGCCTCTTGTTTTGGCCTCTTGTTTTGGATGGCACATTGCAATTTCCTTAGTGTTCCACAGTAATGGTCAGCGTTCACCGTTTCACCTCTGGGGAGGAAGTCAATGAGCAAAATGCCCTTCCTGTCCCAAAACACGGTGACCATCACTTTCTGTACCGACAGTGTCTGTTTGAATTTCTTCTTGACCGGAGATCCACTATGCCGCCAATGCATTGACTGCTGCTTGGTTTCCGGGGTGAAGTGCGAAATCCACGTCTCATCGCCTGTGACGATCCTGTCGAGGAAATCATCGCCGTCATCATGTACCATTGCAGGAATGTCAGTGCTGCTCCTGAACGTTTCATTTTGTGTTCGGGTGTCAGGTTTTTCGGCACCCACCTGGCACACAATTTTTTGAACAGCAGGCACTGCGTGACAATCTCATGCAACACGGATCGCGATATCTGCAGAAAAAGGCTACTCAACTCCGTAATCGTGAAGCGACAGTTCACTACGATGCGCTGCTGCACCAGCTCAACCAGATCATCAGTGATGAGGGGCGGACGTCCACTGCGCTCTTCATCATGGACACTTTGACGACCTTCCGAAAACTGCCGACACCAGTGACGCACCATCTGCTTACTCATAATGTTCGGCCCATAGACCTCACAGAGCTGACGATGAATGTCAATTGGCGCAATGCTTTGTGCATTCAGGAACTTTATCACCGACCGAACCTCGCATGCGGCGGGAGAAGGAATACGATCTTCCATTTCGGACCACTGCTGCCTTGCTACTGGCATGCGGCAGGAGAAGGAATATGAGCGTCCACTTCGGACCACTGCTGCCTCGCTACTGGCGCCGGGCAGGATCTGTCCACCTGGCATATGATTGGTACGTCTTAGCTCTGCTGTGCATGCGCAATTTACATGGCTCATTATGTTTACTTTTACGGGAAAAAAATAGGGAAACTTACTTTCTGGATGCGCCTCGTAATTCTATTATTTATGAAAAAGCCTGTTCCAAAATTATGATTTTCAGTACCACCATAGAAAAAAGTATAATTTTTAGTTTTACAATTGCCTTCTCCTGGCCACCTAACTTCCTGGACAGCTACTACATCTAATTTATACTTAACTATCTCATTAACTGTACACTGAAATGCCCCAGGCCGGTAAAGGCTCAGAACATTGCAGGTGCCTAATTTAATATCTTTATTCCTAATGTAGATTTTATCCTTAGTCCAGGGACCTTCCCAGAGATCTGAATGGGGGACTATTTTACCTCCAGAATATTTTACCTTGGGAACATCCATGGCCTCATATTGCTGTTTCTTGACATGTCTTGTTACAGTGCAGAGTTGTCAGCTCTACGCCTAACCCCCAATATGAATGGAGGACTGCACCTGTCGTTGGTCAGCGGATCCCTCAGATCTAGCTGGAAGGATCACATTGTAGTCCACCACCTGTACCCCACTTCTGCCGATTGTGGGACGCTCATAGAAGCATGACAGGACAGCTCTGTAAATCCCAACAGAGCAAAATGTTGACCATTTCACTCTGCAGTGACTAACTGCAGTGAACAAGTCACTGGGCGATGAGGTCGTCACATCCCTACGCACTAACCAACCATTCAATGATGATAATAATATGCTAAACAAATATTCAAATTTGGAAAGAAAAAATGTGCATATAGCTTTTATTTGTGTTGCATAAATTAATAATTAATCTGAATTTTCTCAAAAATGAAGTATATGCTGCTCTAGATCCTTCTTTAATTGTTTTAAAATTTCATCTCCATTTTAAAGTTGATAACTGCAAAGAACCCAAATGACCTCCAATGTGTCTCAATATTTATCTACTGCTTGTTAAGTGCTCAGTCATCCTGAAGTAAACAATGCAATATGCCTTCCCTAATTGTGTATCTTGCATTCTTTATCTCATTACTGTCTTCTAGATAATGTTCTCTTTCTTCTTCTTTTCTTTGGTGAGGGGGCACCCCATTGCTCAAAGTAATTTTACTTCCCTCTAGCCACACTTTCAAATGCCCTCAACATTGCGTGGAAAGCCTGTGCAGAGACTTTCCATGCAACAAGATTATCAGCATCACAAATGTATGTTTTTAATGCAGAAATCTGACCTACTAGTAGTTCGAACATAGTGTTCCTAGTGTGTGTTGACAGTGTAATTAAATTGCAATGTGGTGATATCTTCTTGTGATCCATGGCCTAACAGTGGTAACGTTTCATGTAAACAAAAGAGTCTGTTAGAGCTTTATTACAAGACACTGTAGAGCTGCATTGCCAACTCAGTGGTCAGTGATATGCACAGAACATGTGAATTGAAGCTGAGGGTAACAAATTCGCTGACTATGATTTCCCAGAAACTTCCAAAGTGAGTCTTGGGCTTCAGTGAGAAACATATAGTTAATACCTTAAATAAAAGAGAAGCCTCACAAAATGCAATAGGGTCATCTCCATCCTTTGGTCATACAGACACTGCAGCTTATACAGAATAATGTTGCCCAACTTATTACTGGACATAGGCAGAAAACTTGCCTCACACAAATACATGAGGACCTTGTGTTTCAACTTCTGGGCTCAGATACAACACCATCCCAATCCTGCAGTTTGGGGCATTGCGACTCAACCAAAAGTCTGGATGTCCCACTGCATGCCCCAAAATTTAGAACAAAACTAAGTTTAAGAAAATGTTACTGTATGTTTTACGTTTACTCCACATTCATAAGTAATTCCAAAGTACTATTTCAAGTAGGGCAAATTTGTGTGAATTACTAGTGCAGATATGTAAGCAGAGCTTGTGATTTTTTTGTTAATTTACATATTATTGTTATTACTCCCTCTGTCCTATAATTATTGTCCAGTACACTTTTGTTTTTTGTCCCATAATAATTGTCCGATAGGCAAACTGTGACATTGATGTATACAGAAGAAGAAAATTAAACACAGGAATGAGTCATACAACGTTATTACTCAAGTATCAGTACAAATTGGCCGATCAAGTATCCGGGCCTCCCCCATGGTGCAGTGGTAGCGTCATCGCCTTGTAATCAAGGTGTCCCGGGTTCGATACCTGGTGGAGGCACAAGTGGTTCGGATCCCACTTTAAGCTCTGTAGGTCCAGTCCCGATTAGCCTTACTGTGCATAAAGTGGTCTTAAAACACCAACTCAACTCAACTCAACCGATCAAGTATCCAAACAACATAAATAAAAAGTTACAATTTTGGCATACCAGACAATAATTATGGGACAGAGGGAGTATTATTTTGGTTGCTTTATGTGCATGTGTCTTTAAAGTGAAGTGCAAATTAATGCATATTGTGATTAGAATATTATATCAGTGCACAGGAATATTGTATATCTTGAAAACCTCAGTGACTACCTTCTGCCTCCATCAATGCTTCATGTCGCACAGGATCATAACTGCCACTAATGGATTGGCTTTGTATTTATTATACTACCTAGGTATAAAGAAAATATGTGACTGTATCTGTAAATAATCAGCTTGTCTTATACTAAAGAAAATTAGGTTATCTTTCTTTTGTTTCTTTCAATAGCATGGCAAAGTCTCAAATGAGACTGAGAGTCTTGACCACCAAGTTCCTGCCCTGTCCCAATTTTGCATAACAAGTCTCGAAGGATCAGGTCTCAGTCTAGTCTCACTGTTTACAATGACTTCTTAGTTTTGGTCTTGTCTCCAAACTCGAGATGAGGCCAAGAATTGCTATGTTTCAATTATGTTAGAATTAGAATTATTAAATTAGAACTATACTAGTAGGTATATGGCACTGGATTTTTAAAGTTTGTATGTATTTTATGCATTTTTTAACATATTTTACACATTATTTACATGTAATGGATGTGTTTTTACATGTATTTTACATGTCAAGTAGAAAACTTGTTTATGCATTAATAGCCAACCCTGCATGTGACACATGGGAATAATAATAAAAAAAACTGTTAAAATAAATGGAAGCAATCCTTGCACAATTAAAATAATACTTTATGTACTTACTATTTTTGCCCTATCTATTTTCGATTGCATTCTTGAACATTTACACGTTGCCTGATAATGTGTGCATGAGCACGTGAACACTCATGCACACAATTTACTCTAACATGACTTATTTCACGTCTGATAACTTTTGTAGACAGTTGGTAACACTAACTCCCACGGATGTTCAATGGAGGGCTTTGAAAACAATAGCTGTGACTGTTGCATAAAACTGACAGCTAAGGGCTGTTGGCCATTATACCCCGAAGATGTTCACTTCGCTGTGCGATCACATGGTAGTGTGAACCCTGATGCAACCAACAAAACTTCTTACATTCGGCACCAGAGTGCAACATCATATACAAGGCATGTCTAGGGGGACTCGAAAAGGTCTGCACTACATAGTTGCAAACTTTAGCAAGAAGTTGCTAAACCTGGCAGATTTTAAATTTCAGTGAGCACTAAAATTTATAGAATCGTGACGGGTGACTTTTCTCTAGAAACTATAGTCTGCAGGAGTTACAAAATATCTTTCGAGGTTTATATGATTTGCGCATGTGTGTCTAAGGGCCACTGTGTAACTTTTTTTGTAATTGACGTCTTTCATGACAAGGAATATGAGCAATGTCACATTGACTGATATTTCAATCATAACCATCACAACCAAGTTATTGTGGGTGGGGTATTCTATATAATACCCAAATATCTTACATACACATAATAAATTCTTCTGGACTCCTGGGAGGATGCGTCCTCCTCTCTGTCCCGCTAACGATGCATGTTCTTTCAATGCTGAATGAATTTCGTTGGTTACCATATGGTCCGTGTAATAAAAAGTAGATTGCAAAGCAGGCGCGGATCCAGGGGAGGGCCCCTCCCAACTGCTAACATGAGTTCTTAGTGTCTGATATTATTATGCCTAATATTTTTGAACGCTAAAAGGTTCTGTCTGACCAACAAGTTTAAGAGGCTAGAGGATATTTTTTAAAGCTTCATTTAAGCTCACTCTGAGCTCATGATAGGCTAATTTGAACTGGACCTACAATTTAAATTTGGATCCAAACCACTGTGTAATATGCCTCAAATGTGGTTTGCAACCGAGACCTCTTGAGATAATAGATTCTTGTCTCTTTGTTTTTCACTTTAGTCCTAATATCTGATCATTCAGTTTAGCATTGCAATGGAAGGAATTATGATAACAACGTACAATAATAACTATTTATTCCAACCTTGGAGAGCCGGCCTCCGTGGTGGAATGGTTAGCACATCGCGCTACAAAACCAGAGGTCCCTGGTTCAAATCCCGGCCTGGGCGTGGATGTTAGTGAGTGTCCATTCATCAAATCATCACTCATCCCCATCTTCGCAAATTAGCCAAACATGGCACAAAAGCGAAGTAAAATAAAGCAAATCAATCAATAAATCAATAAACAACCCTGGAGCCTATTTTTGCAAAGTTATACCCTAATCTCTGAAACAAACATGGAAGTCAGATTGGTTCCTGTGTACAGAACTATATATTGTTTACATAAAACAGTGCATGTGTAGGGTGACCAGACGTCCTCTTTTATCCGGACATGTCCTCCTTTTTAGGTGTCTGTCCGTCGTCCGGGCAGATTTTTTAGAAATCGGTAATTGTCCTCCTTTTTTGGAAAGAGTATGGTATCGACCATAGCAAATGTGCTACATAGAGAATGCTTCTACACACAACGATCATCATTTAAGGCATATCACTTAGGCTGCGTTAAGTATTCGAGCAATGCTCACCTAGCCTCTGGGAGCTGAACATGATCACTTTTTTGACTGTCATTAGTAGAATGCGGATTTATAGGCACTAAAAATCTCTGAAATAGGCACTTAAAAGACACTATAAACTAAGAAAAGACACGAAAATAGGCACTTATAAGGCACTCTCAAATTGAAAAAAAAACATTAAAATAGGCAATGAATTTGAACTTCTTTCAATTTTTTTCTAACAATGCACAGTTATACTGTATTAGAACTTCAATTTAGACATAAAAGTGCGCTAACAATTAATACCCAGGCCAGGATTCGAATCCGGGACCGCTAGCGTTGTGGCGCAGTGTGCTAACCACTTTGCCACGGTGGTCGGTCAGTTCCTTTTCGAGTTATACATACGTGAGACAGAAACGCATAGTGAGAATTTTGATTGTTAAGTAACATTTACTTTTATGAAATAACGAAGTGAAAGTAAAATCATATTTCGAGTCCCAATCAAAACAACCTAAAATTTTAATTCGGTTTTTAGAAATAAGTTAAAGCGAATCTTACTTGTTACATTTGCATTCACTTGTGGGGTAATTTCATTCTAATATCCAAGATAGAAAATGTAGTAAAACTCTGTTAAATAACAGATTAGGAGATTGCTTTCTTTGCTTAAAGGTAAGAGGAAGTTATTGTAAGAGATCATCTGAAAAGTATCTGTGAGCAAAGTGTTCGTAAGATTTTTTTAATATTGATTAAATTATGAGTAACGGCAAATGTGTTGCCATTTCTTGTGGTGTCCTCCTTCTTATTACTTTGTCCTCCTTTTTCGCCATGCTCGGTCCTCTCTTTTGAATGTATGTGTCTGGTCACCCTATGCATGTGTAACTTAAAAAATTAATTATCGGTGATGGGAGGTACCCAAGCTAAATTCGCCCCTTCCAACTATAACTCCTCGATGCACCACTGTTGCAAAGTATGGTAGTATTGCGTTGTACATACCTGAAATTGCATGTTATACTAATTAGTTTGGACTAGCAATTACTAATTATAAATAATGTTATTTAAAAGGTGTTAGTTGTAAAAAAGGTAAAGTGCTGCCCTGTACTATGCACCACACCATGAAGGCATATAGGGGGTGTGATGTTACAGCCCCACACTTTCTTGCTGAAGGTGGGGTTGATATGATCAGTACCATGCCCCTGGCCACCTTTACCCTTCAGAGTTTCCTCCAGGTACCCACTTTACTGCCGCGGATCGAACCTGGGTCTCTCACATGGTAGTTAGTTGTATAAAAAATTTTGTATTACTTCAAATATAGCATGAATCATTATACAGTTGAAAGAATTTATTATTATTGTTCAAAATTACACATAAATAATAAAAAAATTAAATTATTTTAAATTTCCTGAATTGTAAATGACTTAAAAGAAACACTGACATAGGAGCTGGTGCAAAAGTCACCTTGCATCCAGGTTGGTCCACAATTTTCAAGAATTTTAACGTGAGGAATATGTCCATTTAGAGTGCCTTATAATTATTATTGCAGTATTATTATATCTTTTAACGGATGCCAATGTATAGTACCAGGTGTAGAAGTATGAAACTGGAATTTGTTTGCAAGAAGTAAACGGCTGGTGTTTGCAACTGAGAAACAATATTTTATTCAAAGTAACCTCCATTGCTAGTTACACATTTCTCCCACCTTTCCGGCAGGTTATGAATGCCACGCCAAAAAAAACGTTCTTCTTTTGAAGTGAACCAGTCCACGAGCCATGTTCGTACATCTTCATACGAATTGAAGCGCTGTTCTGCAAGAGCGTGTCCCAGTGAGGCAAATAGATGATAATCTGAAGGAGCCAAGTCGGGAGAATACGCCGCATGCCCTAGTATCTCCCATTTGAATGCCTAGATTGTTTCCCGGCCTCGTTTTGCTGTGTGTGGTGAGGCGTTGTCATGGAGCAGGATGACCTTGTGTTGCCTTGATTCATATTCCGGCCGTTTGTCACATACAGTAATGCTCGATGTAAATTGATCATTTGCTGTTGGTAGCGATCTGCGTTAACGGTTTCACCGGGTTTTAGCAGCTCATAATAGATGACGCCCCGCTGATCCCACCAAACACAGAGCAGTGTCTTATTTCCAAAGCAATTTGGTCTTGCAGTGGATGGCGATGGTTCGCCTGGATTCACCCACGATTTACAATGCTTAGGATTCTCCAAATATATCCATTTCTTATCGCCGGTCACTATGCGATGGAGAAACGACTTACTTTTGTATCTGGCGAGCAGCATTTGACAAGTGGTCTTGCGGGATCCTTGCTGTCTTTCATTCAGTTCATGCGGAATCCATTTGCCCGCTTTCTGCACCTTTCCCATAGCTTTCAACCAAAGAGAAACGGCTTTCTGCATCACATTCAATTGTTCCGCGAGCTCCTGCTGCGTTTGGGTATCATCTTCATCCAATAAGGCTTGCAATTCGTTGTCTTCGAACTTTTTCAGAGGTTTCCCACGTTCCTCGTTTCGCAAGTCAAAATCGCCACTTTTGAATTTCTTGAACCACTCGAAACACTGTGTTTTCCCAAGAGCATGTTCGCCGTAAACTTCGACGAGCATTTGATGCGATTCTGCGGCAGTTTTCTTCAAATGATAACAGAACACTAATGTTGTCCACAAATCGTAGTTCGTAGGCACAAAACTCAACATGTTCCGGGTGTGCAACACCTTACTCTGTCTGGCACTCGGGTTACTGTGTTCCGATATAACGTCCTCGGGAGTGGCGGGCAGCAGCTGGCGCTGCTTACGCGATCTTCCGTGCCCTCCACTGCCGGCTAGCACCATCTATCGGACAATTCCGGTTTCATACTTCTACACCTGGTATGTATTGCATTAAAATATTGCTTGCTTTCTATTAAGATTACATTTTGCCACTGGAAAGAAGATATGCTCACTTAACAAATTCCTTTTTGTTCCCTTGGAAATTTATTTATATAATAAAACTGCAGATTTATTCTTTAGTAAATTTGACTTTTAGTTTCAAACCTTCTTCTCTGCCAGTTATATTGTATTTTTTGCATAAATTTCTACATGGTACATCTCTTGTCTGTCACAATGACAAATCATGAGGTAAGGCAACATACTATTGCAATATCACTGGCAGAGTCAATTCCACAAAGCAGGGGTGGCGCCAGAAAATGTTGACCAGGTGTGCAGGATCCACTATTGATAAATTAGGGTGGGCAGATATAAAGTAGCCTTTTTTAAAAAAAAAGTGGCGAAGGGACTCGATGCCATCATCTATTGGAAAAAAAAAACCACTTATAAGGTCCTGGCCCTTAAAGATCTGTTGCTTCTCAGGGTTTTCCAATCTCTATCATTTTTCTTACTGTCTTGTGTCAGTCTTCATATAATCTCCCTATTTATCTGCTTTCAACTGTTCACTGTGTACATCACTTTGTATAGTGCAGGCCCATAGCCAGGCAGGGGTTAGGGGGGGCCTCAGCCCCTCTGGCACTGTCATCAGCCCCCCTTGACAGTAAAACTATTTTGTATAATTTGTTTGCAGTGAAGAGTGAAAATGTAGACAGCTTACAACTTTAGGGATAAATCCACAGAACATAAACAGCAGCTATTACATTCGCTTATTTTCTTTATGAGCTGAAGTCTAAGTAGCTGCAAGTATTTAGAAGATTATCTAGACTTTGTAAGTTCATTCACAGGGGAGCTTCTTTATCTGTATTTTCACTGTCCCTGTTGTGACCTCCAGTTTAGACAGAAATCCCTTCTTATCTGCATCAAATGTCAACAGCTCCCAACTTTTGGGAACGTAAGGGAGTTTCATTGCTTCGGCCAGGGTTGGAATGTACTGTAGACACTGTGATTAAATATTGTGCATTTTTGTGTGATATAAATATCTGTATCATCTAAAGTAGTATTCAGTGTGTAAGGGAAGATTTCAGTATCAGTCAATTAACACTTCAAGAGATGTTTTAAAAGATGTAGAAGAATGTAGTACTTGTATGATATTTATAAATTTTATATAACTTAATGACCCCCCCCCCCCACATGCATAATTTACCTTCATTTAATACTGTTCAATTTTTTAAAAATGGACTTGGTTTACAAAGCCCCCTAATAACCCATGAGTCCCCCTGATAACCTGTGAGCTGCCCACCTTGGAGATCAGTTCTAGCTACAGGCCTGGTATAGTGAATATATTGTCTTATCCTTTCAAGTTAACACATAGAGTGCTAATCCCGTATATATACGGAGTTCTCGAACTTCTCTAGTGTGCGGATCACATATATATACGGAGTTGAATTCAAAATTTATTTCAACGGTCATTTGCCGTACATTTACAGAGTTTGCAATCCTGAGTAATGTTTGGACATCGTACTTCCTCATACTGCCACTAGATGGTGGCCAAATGCTCATAACGGTTCTGTTCGCGCCGTTGTCTGATAGTGATATGCTTGCTTCCCTTTTCTACAGTGCAGGCAATTAGGGGGGGGGGGGTTGAGGGGGCAGTTGCCTCACCCAATTTTCGCCACTTTTGCCCCCACACTATGCTAAATCTTATCTACAAACGGAAAATATACTGTCTTTGCCCCCCTAGTTTTGGCACCTGGCCCCCAGTTTTGGGACCCATTCTCCGCCACTGCATGTCATATATATATCTTGTCAACTTTTTATTTTTAGTACATTTCATATCATTTATGAAGAAACGTCCAAGGTAGCCATGTGGTTATAATGTAACATATCATACAGAAGGTTGTTTCACGTCAATGGTAACGATTTCGATCACCAGGGAGCAGCACATAGGCACAGCACAGAGCAGCCAGAGCCAATAGGATGAAAGTACTGTGTGTTGACTTGCAAAGAAGATGGTTGGTGTGTGAGTGAGTGTTTATATGGCACCGAAAATTTCAGTCTTTTGGGAGGGGTACATCTGTGCCCTTTCCGACGTTGGTTATAGTTATAGCCAGATAATTAAACAGTGCCAGACGAAAGCCTTCCATGTGTCAAAGAAGAGCATCAACGCAGTGTTGAATCGCCATAAAGTTTGCACCGTACCTGTTGCTGGAATCAGTCAAAGTGGGCCTCGGACATATCGGAAGCCCAAGCGTTCCCCCGATGTTGTGCGGAAAGTGAGATCCTTGGTGCGACGTGAAAACCCTACAATGCAAAGAGCGATTGCACAGGCAGTGCAATGTTCCTCTGCAACTGTAAATCGCATCATAGCCCAAGATTTACAACTTGTACAAAAGCACAAGGCTCAAGTTCATAAGTTGCGTGCCTCACATGTCCAGGAGAGGAAGACCAACAGTCGGAAGCTCTACGAACACCATCTGGCAGGGGACCGCTGGAAGTATGTGGTGTCCCTGGATGAAGCATAGGTGTATCTGTCAGATTGTAGTAAAAAAAAGGACCATCTACTATCGTCCACGTGATGCAAGAGGTTGATCTGAATGGGTACGTGAATGTGCTGAAAGTTTTCCACGTGAGTTCATGGTTGTTGGTGGTTACTGCTATAACGGCAAACTTCCACTGCACAGAGTGGACAAAAAGGCTAAAATAAATGCAGCCTATTACCAGATGAATATTTTGGATCCACTTTACAGACATGATATCCCTTCTCTCTATGGCAGCGACACATCTCACGTTGTCATCCACCAGGACAAAAATCATCCAGTCATACGGCAAAGTCCACGCAGGCATACATGGATCAGATGGCATGTGAAATGGGCATTCATGCAATCCCCTTTACAGACATTCCTTAATTTTTGTGGGTTTCCGTTGTTGAAACGAGCCTTGGGAAGCAGACGACCCAGCACAATTGAGGGTCTTTGGAAAGCTTGTCAGGAGGAATGGGATCATTTGGACCAATGTATTCTTCAACGCAGTCTCCTCCAATGGTAACTCCGCTGCAGGGCCATTGCTGCAAGACAGGGTATCACTTGGAGCACCACCTCTGGTGGCGTCACGGATTTTCTTAAGGTGAGGTGGGTTCTAACTCTGTTACCAAGGACATGAAACGACCTTCTGTATATCAAAATAAAGAGGAAGAATCAAACTTTTGAACAGTGTATGATACATATATTTTACATTTTTAGTTTTTAAGATATGATTTTTTAAGAAGTAGTGACAATGGTCAGCATTCTTGGGACAGAAAGCGACTTAGAGGTCAGCACTCTAAGTGTTAAGAAGAAATTCTTAACTTTGTTAGGTAAACTTAGTAAATAACAGTAGGGCTGTACTGTGTGATTCATGTGAAAGTTATGCAAGGTATGGAAGAACTTCTTTACCAATGCAAGAGGCAGCGAAAGTTATTAGGTTACAAGAAGTATGTATTTTTGTGAAACCAGCGCTGCCCCTAGGAGAGGGACAAGGCTTCGCTGCACCTGAAGGGAAGCTGCCTAGCAGCAAGAATATTTGAAATGTAATTTTAGCATTCACAGTGGTTGCACATAGTGGTTCGGATTCTACTATAAACTGTAGGTCCAGTTCCGATTAGCCTTATTGAGCATAAAGTGGACTTAAAAAAAAAGTAATTTTAGCATTTAGATTCGGATAGCAATTTATGTTTAAATGTGACATTTAGAGGTGCCCAATTTTTGCCATTCTTTATTTGCCACTATTACAAGTCAACACTATTGTGAGTTCTTAACTGGAAAGAGTGCCGCTTCTTGGATGAGGGTTTTTGAATGAACCTTTTACTTGGCTCACGGGTCTTTTATAAATTGATAAGTGCATATGATTCTTTGTATTTAATTATTAATGTCTTATTGGGAAAGTTTTAAAACACACAAGGAACGAACATTTCTTGTTCATTCTGCATTAAACTTTCCCAGTATAAAAACGAGAATTTTCACAGAAGATATCACTGCAAATGGTAAAATTAAAGGAATTTGTGCAAAATGAATATTGAAAAATCGATGCCATTAAGGAAGCGATCACTTACTGTAGTAAATCTTAATCTGCCCAATGCAGGAAAAGAGATGCTCGATAGGGTTCAACAGAAATATACACAGCCATTGGAAAAACAAATACTTTTACTTGTACTGGGGAAAGTAATTAAGTCCAAAAAATTTCATACGTAGCAATTCTTCTCTTGTTCAAAGCACTTTAAAACTCTTGGATAAAGTTTCACTTACTGACAATTATCAGCATGGCAGGGCCTCCCAAATTCCTCAAGAAGTATATACATTATACATAAAAAAAAATATTGTGTCCATATTGCCCTCAATATTTACTGTATCTTAAGTTGGTTTCACTATCGAAATAAGACGTTCATTGCACAAAATGCTAGGATATGCAAGCTTGTCATTGATCGAAGTTCTATTCATACCATATGGAAATAACACGAAGATGTTTTTATTTACATGTTTGGTTGCTTTAAGATATTTGTTTTATCCTGTATGATTTTGTACTCCCCACCTCGGAAAATGTGAATGTTAACTGGATCATAAGTCCTTTCAGGGCCCGAAATGGAAATCTTGACTAAACGGAAAACTTTACCTTCATTTACATGTTGTTGTCTCTTTAATTTTGTCTCTGGCTACCACTGGCGAGCTGATGGGGCTACAGCCCATCCCAAAATTTTGATAAAACCAAATTTTCAAGTGAAAAATTGGTAGAGAAGTAGAATAAAAGAAAGGTGTAAATGCAAGCTCCCCTTAAAATGACCCCTGATTACCATTTCTGTGTTCAAGTACAATTTTAATACAGTGAAAACTCTAAATATATGAAATATTTATTGTTTATCAACCCTCCCCCCCCAAAAAATGAAGCTATGTTTTATCCACATTTACAATTTCAACTCCTCCCAAAAATAAATCTGTGTACACCAGTGCTGAGTACTATATCAATGATATTAAAGACTAACGATGTATTGCAATGAGTAATGGTTAATATTAAAATATTTACTTGAACGTCAAAAAATATAAAATATACATTGGACAAGAGTCTTGAGGAATTTTCTGGTCTTGTGGTTCCCTTTTTTACATCTTGCTTGTTATTATTTTTTGTCGTGTCTTGTGGATTCGGTTATTCTGACAGAATTATCCTCCTGCGCAGTATGTTTACACACATGCAGATTTATTGTTGACGAGCTGAAGAATAAATACAATCATTGATCATGAAGGTACAATAGGGATGTTTGGAGGTAGACCCCTGTCCATTCTTCATCTTAGCTTCAGTGAAGGTGATGGAATCAGCACCACATTCCAGTCACCTTTAACCCCCCCTCCAGCATGTACTTGATTGAATAAATTCCCAAGTGAGATCACCATTTGGGAAATTGAATGCAAATGTCATGTCTGGCAGTCAAATGCCCTTCCAGCTGGACCACTGTAGCTCTATACTACCAGAATCAACATTGCTCTTACTCACATTTCCCTCCCTTCCCACATATAATTAAAAAGTCTCCCTTCAAATGGATTTTGGTTTGAAATTATATGTGATAAAAATAAAAATATTCCACTCGTTGAAGTAAACCCTTACCTTTGATATGTGGCAATGTTGATCTTGAAATATATGTGTTACTAGCACACAGTGACGTGTGGTGACATCGACACTTGGGGTAGCAATCAGTGGCATACTCAAGGGGGGTTGGTGTGGGTAATTCTCCTCCCCCCTTTGGGGCTCAGAATTCCTAAAAAAATAACATCAAAAACAGGAAAAGATTGCAAAATGATGAAAGAAAAAAAGAACACGTAACTCCCACCCACTTTCGAAAATCAAAAACGATTCGATTTGACTACTAAACCAGAGATCCCAGGTTCGAATCTTGGCTTGGCCATGGGTGTTCTTTGTGTTTGTCCCTTCATTAATTTTATCGTATCATCTTCGCAATACACCAAATGTGACAAGAAAGTGAAGTAAAGTAAACCAAATCAAGCAATCAATCAATGATTTGATTTTTGTTACTTAGCATTGCTTTCTTGTCACATTTGGTTAATCACGAAGATGATACAATAAAATTAATGAAGGGACAAACACAAATAACACCCATGCCCAGGTCAGGGTTTGAACCCAGAACTCCTGGTGTTGTAGCGTGCTGTGATAACCACTCCCCCACGGTTGGTTGATTTGGTGTTTTAAGTCCACTTTGTGCACAGAACAAAACAGGTAACGAAACACACTTTTTTGTAATTTCTTCAATAATATTGATTTGGCTTTTTGAGTTCTGGGATACACTTTTCATTCCAAATTATTTCATTATTCACTTTATAGTACAACACATAGGAACAAGAATGCACGCTCATCATGGGTTCGAATCCCAGCGTGGATTGTTCTTTGTGAGGTCCCTTCATCAATTTCATCATATCATCACTCATGCTCATTTTCGCAATAACCAAATGTGGCACAAAAGCGAAGTAAAATAAACCAAATCAACAACAACAATATGAATGCACGTTCTCTTGCCCAAATAAATATATCTGTATTTATGAATGTTTAGCTTACCCATTTTTTTTAATTGGAGGCCAAGATATTAGTATATTTAAATAAAACACTACTGAAATGAGAGCGAGAGAGAGCCTGAGAAAATATTTTTTGATATATTCCATATTTGAAAAAAAAAAAAGGAAAAAGGAAGCATAACATTATTGTCTGCACATAATATGTTTCCATTTCATAAATAATAAAACTTCATCCCATATATTATAAAGACATATTGTACAACGTGTAAAAATTCGTGATGTAAATACAGAGAACATAAGTACTGCAGAAAATTTTCTCCTATGTTCTTTAGAGGATTTACAAAGGAATCGAAGGGAAACCAAACCCCTATTTGTTCCTGTAGAGATAGACCGGGGGACCCTGAAAGCACGGGCTTTCAACCATTGCAGAGGGGAGCAAGGAGGCAAGGAAGGTAGAAGCAGAAATCTTCCCTTTCCCTTCGGGCGGTCATTTTTACCTGGGATTGGTGAGGCAGAGGAAGAGCGAGCTAGGCCAGTTTTGCCCGAGTGGATCGGACCAAAGGATGAAAAGCGCATGAAAAAAAGTGTTACATATGAACTGTGGCTTTAAGAAGACAATGAATATTGTGATTTGAAAATAATTAGAGATGTGAGATTGATTGATCTATCTCTGCTAGACTAGCAGAGATAGATCACGTCACTGCTAGCACACTAGAACAGGCCAGTTAAGATAACAGAAATCGACTACGGGTCTTGTGAAGCAATATATTTATTGTACCAGAAAAACAAAAGAGAGAGAAGTGACTGTTTTAAGATTACATATATTTTTTCAAATATGATTGAACACTACATGAGTGAGCAATAAAACACACTAGCACATAAACAAACCATAACTCAACACATAACATATTAGCACACTTGTAAAGCAAATAGCATTAGGTTCAAATAACTGATAAGATACACAAAACATCTTGCTATCCACAGAAAGCTACGGAGATTCTTCATCCGATTCCAAACTCATCACTGATGAATCACCCCTATTTCCTTCACCGTCTGAAGCAGATATGTCAATTACTGGAATATCCACACTGCATGCTCCCTTGTTTAGGCTAAGCTCTGAATTAACCAGGTTATCCCCTGCAAAATTAAGAAAAAAGTCTCATATTTGCTTTAACCAAAATAGCATTATGTTACATTATTTGATGATAGTCACTGCATGCAGTTGAGAAGCACCTCTACAAGTCAAAAGTATTAAACATGTCTTGCAAAAGATAATCTTGGATGTTAGTAAGAATATGATCCAATAACAGAAGTAAGATTGACAAAGATTGATTTCTGATAACACTCCTCAGGAGTTGTGTAAGAGTAATTGTCTCTGTGACATTGACAATTTAGTGTTCTGGGTGTTGTAACACTGAACACAAATTTTTGCAGAGCTTTTCACCTTCCTCAAAAAATGTTTGAGCTGCTTATGATCTCGATTTTTGCAAAACGTTTGCAGTAGCTGATAGCATTTCATTGGTAGTCACAAGATCAACTGAAGGAGACTGCAGGAATGAACTGAGTGTCCTGGTAACCTGCAATACATCATAGAGGATGAAAGTACTTAGAGAATGTGCTGTGGCCTCTTCCCATGCACCTCGATTTCTGAGCAGCGGCTTGTAGCATCACATTTGCATTATTGACTTACTGTTTACTGTTATGTGACCCACTCGCAACAGTCATCACTGGCCTCTGCAAATGTCTCTTAAGTGTGTAAACAGTATCGCTGTTTAAACCAAGTGGTGCCCTGCATTGAAGGCGAGTTAGGAGAGAGAGAGGTGTATGCCACATAGGAACACATATTGTTGGGAGGAAACAGAAATGAAAATTATGGTAAAATATGAATGAAAAAAAGTTCTATATTGCTAAACCCATCAATGGAGATCTGAGGTTGGGGGTAATCAATCACCCTCACAATGTAAATTTCTGTACATTGTTATGCAATGGAAAACAATCAACATTAGAGAAAAATGAATACATTTGTATTGAACACCACAAAAATATGCAAGAAATACAGAAAAGTAATATAATGTTAATTTTTAAACTTGTTTCATATCAACTAATTAATTAGACCCATTTCTACTGTTTAGTGGAAAAGAAGTTATAAATAGAACAAAATGCACAACAAAATACTAGCATGTTTGCTACTTTCAATTCACTATTACTGACGATTTTCAAATTTGTGTGTGTAAATTATGAAACTAGTTGGGAATAATATATTGTTCATGTGGAAAAATAACATTGAATATTCTGAAGGTAGCTAGTTGTCTCTCCCCCTGCCAATAATACATTATCTACTACCAGTGTGGTATTTCCAGAAAGGGGGGGGGGGGATCCTACATAGAGACAGCATGAGATAATATATACACTATGTTGACATTCGTCACCGGACACCCCTCAAAAAGTGCTCAGGATCGTCTGTACCCCTTATACAACCTATAAAATGCATTGCCGGTTGAGAATACACTCATACCAGCTACAGCAGTCAATATGAACAGACGACGTGAACTGAGTGAGGCGGAAAGAGGGATGATTGTTGGAGCCAACAGGTTTGGGCATTCGACCCGTGAGATTTCCAACAAATTTCAGATACCCCGGTCGACAGTGAGTGATGTTATCGTGAAGTGGAAGCTAGAGGGGTTCATGACATATCAACCCAGACCCATTAAACTGAAAATATTAACAGATCGTGGCTGTCGATGCTTGAAACGTGTGGTGAAGTCAAACCAGAAGGCGTCATTACAGATGGTGGCACAGGAGTTTTGATCGGCTTCCAGTAGTGCTGCAAGTGATCGTACTGTCCACCAGGAGATTATCGCACTTGGTTTTCATGGTCGCGCAGCAGTTCACAAGCTGCATATCACAGCCTGCAATGCGACCCGTCGGTTACAGTGGTGCAAGGAACGCCGCCGTTGGACTCTCGAACAATGGAAATCCATCCTATGGAGCGATGAATCGTGCTACCAGATGTGGCGGTCCGATGGATGTGTGTGGGTGTGGTGTATGCCCGGTGAACGCTGTTTACAGGACTGTATCGTACCCACAGTGAAATTCGGCGGAGGTGGCATAATGCTGTGGTCCTGCTTTTCGTGGTATGGTCTTGGTCCTCTTGTTTTAGTTCGGGGAAACATGAATGCCGATGCGTACCAAAAAGTTCTAGACAATTCTGCACTACTGACATTGTGGGAACAATTTGGTATTGGCCCATACCTGTTTCAGCATGACAATGCTCCATGTCATGTGGCAGGCATTATCAACACGTGGTTCAAGAATATGGGTGTGCAAAAACTTGATTGGCCAGCCCAAAGTCCAGATATCAACCCCATTGAACACCTCTGGGATGAGTTGGAGCGCCGCTTGAGAGCCAGGCCTTGCCACCCAAAAAAATACCACTGAGCTGTTTGCCGCTTTGCAGGAGGAATGGGGCAAGATTCCCGTCGACACCTATCACAAATTGGTGGAAAGTCTTCCTTGAAGGGTTGCGGATGTCATTGCGGCGAAAGGTGGCCCTACACGATACTGATGTGGTGCTGCGACCAGATTAATGTACTGGTATGGGGTGTCCGGTGACGAATGGCAACATAGTGTATGTGTGTGTGTAGTACATACATATGTTTGTGGCAGCTAGAGGGGGGGGGGGTTGCGGGGGATAACTCGACAATTTTAAATGGTAAATGGAGTCATTCCACACTTCGTTTTAAGGCACTCAACTTAAAGAAAAAGCTTGAACAAAACATATTTTAAATAATTGCTGAAAATTGCCGATTTAAATTTGTAAGAAAAGGCCAAGTCCACTTTATGATCAGAACAGCTAATTGGGACTGGGCCTACAATTTTTAAAGTGAGATTTGGATACCCATACCCAGAAATCTATAGTATGAGACCTAACTTTTGGGGATCTGAACGAACATGAGCATACCTTTGGGGGGGGGGGGGGAGGGATCAATCAAAAAGCTTTCTACTCCTTAAAAAAACAACACCCAAGACTACTTTGCTAAGTTACGGTTACATTTGTACTTGCTTCTCAGGTCCCAGGAGGTTAACATAAGTTCCATTAGCTTGTTAATTCTGAAAATTTGTTAGGTGGGCGAGTTACACCTAATTAGTCTGGGGCTCCTTGAATACAGGACAGTATCAATTACCACTATTATTAATATAACGCCCATCATTGTGTACGTAATTTCATAATCATTTGTTGTTATGGAACTAATCAAGAAAATTAATTCAATATCGACTCTTCTGTACTTTTAGCCATGATATTTTATAAATGTGTTTAGCTTGATGCAAAATTACAAAACTATCAACTTGACAATGCTCAAACTGAAAAATATTTTCAACAAAGGATACCACATTCCAATTTGCCAATGTGTTTTAGTTTGATTGATTGGTTGATTTAGTTTATTTTACCTCACTTTTCTGCCACTTTTGGCTAATTGCAAAGATGGGGATGAGTGATGATATGATGGAATTGATGAATGGACACTAACAAACATTCATGCCCAGGCTAGGATTCCAACCCAGGACCCTTGGGCATCGTAGCACAATGTGCAAACCACTCTGCCACGGGGACCGACCCATGTGTTTTAATTCAGTGATGTAGAAAGATAATGTATGTGTAACACCACTAGATACATCAAGCCATGGCAGTGTAATTTTTCATTTGTTAAATTTTTTACAGGCAACCAACAATCAAAAGGAACTCACCACTTTAATACTCCTGCCTTCTTGCAAATTTTCGAAATCCATCCTTTGATCAACACAACCTTCACCGCCGCCACCACCAGATTTCATCATTTTTAACCAGATTCCTTATATTACAGAGTCTGGAACTCATAATGCTCACTTGTTCCACTCACATTTTAGCTTCACAAAGAAATCTAGTTCATTGTTCTAAAGAACAGCACACTTTTTCTTAAAAAAAAAAATGACTTCGTAAAGGGCTATCACGCTCATGTAAAAAATTCCATGTAGGCAATCTTCGTGCACTATTGTTCCACTCATACAAATACAGACGTTCTGTGGTGACAGGTTAGTCACATGACTATTCATTTGTAACTTTCACATTGATTGGGGTGGCATTTTCTTGCCAAATTCCGTGGACAAACAAAAGGGAAGAAGGGAGGTTGTCTTCAAGCCTGGCCACTTGTTTGACAGTTCCAGCAATAGAGCAGCGCTTGAGGCTTCATCTGTTTTCACCTATTAGAGCTTCCAGTTGTCTGACAGAAAATGTTGTAATTGAATGGCGAAGTGGGAAAAGTAAATAAATTGCCAATCATTTCTTGTTTCCCTGCAAACATCATTCCCGCCAGGGAAAAAAAATTACCAAGCAGAGAGGAGGACACAAGTATCCAGAGGGGGGAATTCCCTCATCCCCCCTACTAATACCACACTGCTTACTACAATACTAATTGTGGTAGAGACTTACCCTTTTCTTGCTTTTGTGAAGTGATGCTTTGTTGTTCTTGCCTCTGATGACTACAACTGGGCTTCTCCTGCCTGAAAACAAATAATAATAATAATAATATTTTAAACTAACAAAATCAAGCATACATGAAACAAACAAGTGAAGAGTTATGTACTGTGTGCTCTGTATCCAGAGAAGACATAAGAGACAAGCAGTACATTCACCATATAATTTAAACTCATTGTAACACACCCACACACATACAGACACACATATCAATACATCTATGTGTGTGGATGCATGCTTTCAAGACAATCCAGACAAGCTGATAGTTAGCATACTTGAAACTGTTAATATCTACTAGATAACTGTTTCAATACTGAGACACAAATTGATCTACCTAGGTAGCTATTTTAGTTTGTTCAATAGGGAAAAGTAAATATCAACATTAAAATGGTAATAATACAATATATATATATCAAAGATTGTAGCTTTGCTTGATGGCAAGAAGTTTCTAGAATCAATATTTGAAAAGAGTCTCAACGAAAAATCTGTTAAAAATGCATGTTGAGTTTTACATGGTACAGAAACATGAGATTTAATATATAGCAAGGCTGCAATACAACAGATGGGTAAATATCTTAATTAAAGACTGGCCTAGTGTAAGAAGCTGTTGGCACCTTAAAGTGATATGGAAGGTCAGGGACGTCGGAACTTATTTTGGAAGGGGGATGGGGCAGGTTTTCAAATCCGTGAACCAGATTTTGAGTTTTTTAGCTTGACACAATGAAATATCTCGAAAAGTACACTTCTGATCAAAAAAAAAGTTCTGAATGAAATTTGTTCGTCTCGAAAGGGCTCATCCAATGATGCCAAATTCCACCCCTCACCCCACCTCCTGGGGGTGGGGCAAGGGGCAACTGTAAAATCTCAAATGGGAACCCCATTTTTTATTGCAGATTCGGATTCTCCAGTCAAAAATACATAGGTTTTGTCTGAAACTGTTTTTTCGGATTTGTGATAGCTGGTGCTGTAATCGCAAAAAGTAAGATTTGGCACAATTCTCGAGAAATACACTGTCCTCTTCGTCAGGCTTTGTGGCAAATTATGCCGTGTCTGTTCGACCAGGAAACAAGGTGTAAGATAAAACATGTGGTCCTGAAACATGCTTGGCAATCTGTTATAAACGAGGTTAACCAATTATAAAACTGTAAAACGTTGAAGAAAGGGAATGTAGAGGAAAGATGAGTAAATATGTTAAAAAAATGGTAGAAGATAAAAACAAATAGGCTTTAATGTAACGAAAGAAATGACACAAGCGTTCATGATGATAGAGGAGTTCCAATGTGGAGGGATGACGTAATAATGCAGGAGTAGCGGGGAAAAGGAGGGAGGAGGGAGGAGGAAGGAAGCAAGTGGGCAGGGCATCAGCAGCACAACATTAGCTGTGAAGACAACTAACTCAACGATCCATTCTGCGGAAGTGAGATTGTTTATTTTCACATGGTCAAAGGTTTTTACGAAGCTTTGAAATCTTCAACGTTTTACAGTTTTATAAGTGGTTAACAACGTTTTGAACAGATTGCCGAGCATATTTCAAGACCACATGATTTCTCCTAAAGACCATTTGACCTTGTTTCCTAGTCAAACAGACACGGCATAATCTGCCACGAAGCCTGAAGAAGAGGACGGAAGTAGTATTTTTCTTCCTTGACTCCATTAGTGGTTATAATGCAGGCTAGAATGGTGCAAGAGAAAATTGAAATGGTGTACATTTATGGAGAAAGTGGCAGGAATATCAATGATGCTGTGATTCTTTATGCTCAAAGTTTTCCAGACCGGGTGTGATCGCACGCTTCTTTTCGCAGAGTTGTTCAACAGTTCTCCACCGAGGGAACTGTACAACCAAAAAAAACAAAAAAAACAAAGGAATCGCCGAAGAACAATTGCTGGAGGAAATAATGAAATTGCGGTATTAGATGCAGTGGCTCATAACTCCCATGTTAGTACTCGACAAATAAGTCGTGAATTGGGAATTTCGCAGACTACTGTGTGCCAAATACTGAAGCGTAGAAAATATCACCTGTTTCATGTTTCGTTGCATCAAGAACTTCATGGCGATGATTTTCAGAACCAGGTGACATTCTGTCAATGGGCACTTCAGCAAATACAAGGAGCCCCAATTTCTTTACTCGAGTTACACCTGAAACAAGCACCCTGATGGTGAGGGGCGAGGGGACTCACCTTTAAAAAGCACCCCGATGGGAACAAAATACTGCTATGTCCACGTCATTTTTCCTGGGTTATGCTAAATGCAGTTTCTTATAAAAATTCAACATGCCTTACGTCATTTTGTGATTAAAAGTGCATTTTTTACAATTTCCGCAATATTTCATTTTTGCGATTACAGCACCATCTATCACAAATCCACAAACAAGTTTAAGACATAACCTACGTATTTTTGTCTGGAGAATCCGAATCTGCAATACAAAATGGGGGTTCCCATTTGAGATTTTAAAGTTGCCCCTCGCCCCACCCCCAGGAGGTGGGGTTGAGTTTGGCATCATTGGATGAGACCCTTCGTGACGAACAAATTTCATTCAGAACTTTCTTTTGATCAGATACGTACTTTTCGAGATAATTCATTGTGTCTATTTCTCCTCACACCGATGATGCTATGAAATTTGTAAAAATTTTAAAATTTTTTCTACTGTCTGGTGAGTGTTTCCTTTTACCTTCTTTGATTTATATATATATATTTAATATATGAATATCCACAGTGGCTCATAAGAGATAAGAGGAGGCTAAGAGGCCTCTATTATGCATTATTTTATTACTTCCATTTTATTATTAATTCCATTAAAAGGTACTTAATGCAAGAAAACTTAAATATTATGTCTTACGATAAAAAAAGGTAAAGTGTTCCCCTGCGCTTAGCACCATGCCATGAAGGTGTATAGGGGGTGTGGGGGTAATGCCCCACACTTTCTTGATCCCGTCGTGAGTGAGGGTGATGTGATCAGCATCATGCCCCTGACCGCCTTTACCCCCCAGGGTTTTCCCCAGGTACCCATGTTATTCAACGCTGGGTAGGCACCGGGGCCGCTTCCAACGTTATTTCTTACAATAATTACCACAAATTTCCAACCCTGCCTGGTACTTGATCTTTGCATGCAGTTAGACATGATGGTATTGATTGATTAGATTTGTTGTTTTAAGTCCATTTTATGCACAGGAAGGCTAATCGGGATTGGACCTACAGTTTAAAGTGGGATCCGAACCACTGTGCCATGTTCCTCCACAGGGAATCGAACCCGGGACCCTTTGATTACAAGGTGACAACGTTACCACTATGCCAACCGGGAGGCCCTTACATGATGGTATTGAGGCATTCCTTTAATAATTACTAACATAATTGAAAACACGCTACTTTTAGAAGGGGATGAAGTACACGTGCAAACGTATTGAGAAAATCCATGTTTCTGCAACTTTTTGATCGATGTGATGCAAAGAAAGTTGCTTGTGTTCTCATTTACCATTTCATCATTTTATGACTAAGTCTAAATTTGGAAAGGGAAGGGGAGATTAGCCTAGACTTGAATTTCCAAGAACTTGCAAGGAGCACCCTGATACATTGTTATCTGTGAGCTTCAAAGCAAAACTGGAAACAGAAGTAGGGAATACTTGATTTGCAGAGACCTGACTGCGATGCCACGTGCTTCTTGTTGTTAACAGGAACTTGAGTGAACATGCACAAATCTAGTGCAAAAATATTTTTCCAAATATTCTTCACAACCAAGATAAGTTGAAATATATGAAGTCTCCTCTGTGACTTCTGAACAGCAGGCTATACTGAAAGCACTTGTGGGTAGAGGCGGAACAACCAAGGGAGGAACTTTCATTTCTTGGCCATTTAGATTTATTAAAAGTTTACTGTTTGTTTTAAACGTCACGTTCAGTGCTGATGGCTTAGTTTTAGACCTCAGAGAGAGGTAACACAATTCATTCTTATGTTCACATGTGATTTTGTTTTTTAACCCGTGCTAATAGCACTGTGCCATGCAGGCACATTTAAGGGATGTGGGGGTAGGTCCCACAAATTTTTGAACTCGGACATTTTGGAGGTGAGTTGATCAGCATCATGCTGCGGCCACATTTACCATCCAGGGTTGCCCCCAGGTACCTATTTATTTAAGGCCAAGTGAGCCCGGGAGCTGCTTTTTGCAGGGATAAGGCTGGAAAAATTTTGACCTTAGATCATCCACCACGGAAATTGAACCCGAGTTTCTGAGTGGCAGTCAGATGCACTACCCACTAGACCAACACGTCTCACATTCGTCTCGATTTTTTTCCCAACTTCACCTTTTTACCTAGAAGTCTCAAGCTCCACCTGCCCCCATGGTTTGGAACCTTTGCATCCATGGAATGTATTTGAAGATGGAAAAGAGGAGATTTAAATTTAGGTTGCTCTCTGCCCCCTTCCCATCAGGATACGCAGGGTTTATTGTTTCACATCGACTGCATCTGTCTGTAAAATAGAAGTGGCAAATTTCTAAGGGCATAATTCCACCTTACACTTGATTTGTGGAGACATGGCTGCGATTCTTATCTGCACATGGATCTTCCTGTCACACACTTCTTGCTGGTATCGAAACTTGAGTCACGTTCATTTAACTAGTGCAAAAATATTTTTCCATTTTTTTCAAAATGAAACACAAGTTGAAAATAATATAGACTCATTTTTAGGATGTGATCGGGGGGGGGGGGGGGCAAAATACTATTTTGCCCCCCTCGATGATGAGTGGGGGGCAAGTTGCTCCCCCTGCCCCCCAGTTCTGACGTCCCTGTGGAAGGTAATGGCAATTATCCAGAAAAGTTCATCAGTAACCAAGAAGAAAAGTGAAGTGGCATCGAAAAATGGCCTGATATGAAATTTTTATGATGACTGTTTAAATGCTCAATTTTTAAAACTTATAGGAAACACCCTCTGCAATATTCTAAAAACGTTCCCACTAAATACTGAATAACACTTAAAATCACCAGCACACTAGTGTAACAAAGAGCAATTTAACCTCACATAACTGATGAGGTGCACAAAACAGCTTGCTCTTTATTAGTACTAGTTAGGTTAACAAAGTGACTTTTTGGACACCAGACATTCATGAGGTGTTTATTCAGTTACAAGCAGGGACAATGTTAGGAGAAGGGCCAGGGAGGCCCTGGCCCCACCAGTTGCAACTGTGGCCTACCCCCAAACAAAATTTTGATGGATTAAAAAATCATTAATACTATATAATATTTTCAGGGAAAATGGCAGCAGGACTGGAGCACTGTGCGGGGAACAAACTTGCTATTCTGAAGATTGACTGATTGGTTTTTATGCACAGAAGGCTAATTGGGACTGGACCTACAGTTTAAAGTGGAATCTGAACCACTAGGTGCCTCCACCGGGTATCAAACCCAGAACCTCTTGATTACAATGTAATGATGCTAACACTGCGCTATTGGAGAGACCTGCTATTCTGAAGAAATCTTCAGAAGCAATTGTAGGACACCAAAATTTCCACTCCTTTGTAGCTTACCGGTTTGTAACCAGTCATACAATCTGCCTGCCTTGAGGTTACCCCTTGCCCCAAGTTCCTAGAAACCAGTTCAAACTTTTCATTACAGATGGAATAAAAGTCTGCCAAGCGGTCAACAGTAGGGAATCGAGAGATACACGGAGTACTCCAATAAGTGAGGGATTATGTTCTGAGATTTAAAATTTCTCTCTGCTTCATCTTCAGAGCTGTGTTCTTCCAAGTATCTCATCTCCAGTTGCTGTGGGTGCGATTAATGTGTAGCTCTAAAACGTTGTAGTATGTTTCCATTTTTAATGCATAAGTTCCCATTTTTTGTGATAATTTTTAAGTACGAATCAATTATCTTGGACCTGTCAAAAACAAATCATACTAGCACCTATGCTTTCTTTATACAGTTCTTCAAGGATGTATCCAATTAAAATCGTGTGCAATGGCATGCTAACTTCTCTCCCTAGATGTAACTTTGATCTCGATGCATTACTGACACACTGAAGACATTTTAATGTTAATTTGTGACACCTCGAAAAGGAGAAAATGGGTACAAGAATTCAGTCATAACTTTTTACTGGTTGAAGATAAGTTGAAAAAACCTTAACCATTGCATTTCTCATGAAATTCTAGCCTAATTTGATATTTCATATCACCACCTTCCCATTTAAAATTCTGAAGTTGAATTCAAGCTGGCGACTAGGGACCAGATATGCTCTGTCCACTGGGCCCCTTGACCACATTTACATCGGTGACGTCAGAACTGCCATAAACCTGCACGTTTCAGAGCTATTCGCTGTGGTACTTTTACATATATATATATATATATATATATATATATATATATATATATATAAATCAAAGAAGGTAAAAGGAAACACTCACCGGACAGTAGAAAGATTCAAAATTTTCGCTAATTTCATAGCATCATCGGTGTGAGAAGAAACAGACTGTTAGCGAAAATTTTGAATCTTTCTACTGTCCGGTGAGTGTTTCCTTTTACCTTCTTTGATTTTTACTTAGCCCTTTTGGCCCTCCTTGCTTTTATCCATTATATATATAAATAAATATATGTAAACCCCACCCGGTTCCATCTCTTTCTCCTCACACCGATGATGCTACGAAGTTAGCGAAAATTTTGAATTTTTCTACTGTCCGGTGAGTGTTTCCTTTTACCTTCTTTGATTTTTATATATATAAAATTTTGTGCACCAGCTTGTGTTCACCTTCATGTCTGATGCCCATCTGTTCCCAGGCACGTCGCCTGTTAATGTTCGCATGAGCATGTGAACACTCATGTATGTGTTTTAAATTACGTACATATTAAATGCATGCACACACACACACACACACACACACACACACACACACACACACACACACACACACACACACACACACACACACACACACACACACACACATATATATATATTTATTTGAAAAAAATCCTTTTTTGATGTTCGAGTATATACACACAATTTACTCTGACACGACGTCTTTCACGTCTGATAACTTTTTTAGATAGTTGGTAACACTGACTCCCACGGTGTTCCACGGATTGCGTTGAACACAATTACTGTGTGTGTTGCATCAAACTGGCAGATAATGGGCTGTTGGCTACTATACCCCGAAAATGTTCACTGTGCTGTGCAAACGCGAGCCCTGATGCAAGTGGCAATACTTCTTGCATTTGGCACCAGAGTGCAGCATATACCATTCTCTTTGAGCATATACAAGGCATGTATGTCTATGGGGACTCGAGATAGTCTGTGCTACATAGTTGCATATGTAGAATTTAATTTTAATTATTTCTCTTGATATCGTTATTAAGTGCACTGTGCGTTGGTGTGTAGCCTTCAATTACTTGACCCACAGTGAGAATTTTATTTTTTGTGTAATATCTAGAGCTCAATTATAGGCTTTGGCTGGTCATCCTTCAGGAGCGAGTTCGTGTGCAAATGTATCTATTGCAAACAAGACTACTTACTGATTTGACCGAATAAGTGGGTAAAGAACACACACTAAACATGCACTTTCTTTACCTACTTATTCGGGAAAATCAATAAGTAGTCTTGTTTGCAATAGATACATTTTGAAAATATATAAATATATCTAAAAGAGAATTGTTATTCTTTTTTTCATCGGACAGTTCTTGTAATTGATCAATTCACTTGAATGCATGGACGGGCATACTGAGCGTTTGTTATCATTTGCATATATACAAGCAACTCGCTTCCAAAAGACTGCTTCTGGAATGATTCGTTTCATGCAATGCATAAGATCAAGGATGGTAAATATGTTTGATTGATTGATTTGGTGTTTTAAGTCCACTTTATGCACAGTAAGACTAATCGGGACTGGACTTACAGTTTTAAGTGGGATCCGAATCACTATGTGCTTCCACTGGGTATCGAACCCAGGACACCTCAATTACAAGGCAACGGTGAGTAAACATGTTAATGATGACGATGAACAGATGTTACTATACGCTTTAAATAAGTGGTTCCCAAAGTGTGTACCGTGGCACCCTGGGGCACCGTGATTGACTTTCAGGGGCACTGGTTGATTTACAGGGGTGCTGCAAAATGTTCCAATATCTTCACTGAATTGTTAGTCAATGCTATGAATGTTTCAAATATGTGCTTATTTAGTACATTTTTACATATGAAATGTTTCTGAATTTGAAATACGTGTTTAATTTTTAACTTAATTCATTCAATCTTACAAGTAACTGAGCGTTGCAAGTGTTAGAGAGCGCTACATTCTGGGCACCGTGGAAAAATCTTGAAACACTAAGGGCACCATGAAGCAAAGACGTTTGGGAACCCTTGCTTTAAATGGTTGAAAATCAATCACTCTGAACCATGGCAAAATGATGCTAGGAGGAAAAATACGAAACACAAGGGAAGAAGGAATATGAGCAATGTCACATTGACTGATACTTCAATCATAAGCATTGCAACTGAGTTATTGTGAGCGGGTGGACATTCTGTATAATAACCAAATATCTTAATACACAAAATACTTTTTTCTGGACTGGACATGTCCTCCCCTCTGTCCCGCTAATGATGCATGTGCTTTCAATGCGGAATGAATGTCGTTGGTTAACATATGATTGGTGTAATAGAAAGCAGATTGCGAAGTATGGTAGTCTTGCGTTGTACATACCTGAGATGGCTTGTTATACTAATTAGTTTTCACTAGCCATTACTAATTGTAAATTACGTAATTAAAAGGGTGTTAATTGAATAAAAAAGCTTGCATTACTTCAAATATAGCATGATTTTTGGGGGAAATTGTTGAAAATAAGTTAAACTGGTTATTCTTACTTTTTCAATTGAAGATGAAGTTACACGGGAGAGGAGTAAATCTCCATTGAGTATAAAAAAATTATTGTGAACACCCGTATGTGAACCGCACGTGACACCACTTAATTTATGATGAGCAGTGTATAATCGTTTTATAAATTAAAATGACCAATACATGAACAGCATGGCAATTTTTTCTAGAGTACATGAAACGTAAAACAAAATGTTAATATTATCCACTTGAATCTACCTTTATTTATTATACATATAACAGATTTAATACACATATACTCACCCAGCAGTATCACGGCAAGTGATAGGTCTCCTCATTTTAACTGGCTTCATAGATGTCAACTTTGTTAGAATTTCCCTGTTTTGTCCTTGGAGTACAAAAGAATCATCTGTTTCAACTAGCAATACACCAGACACTTTTCTTTTACGAACAATTGTTGTACAGACCAATCCTGTCACATCTTCATGCTCTTCTTCATCGGAGCTTAAAGTAATGATATCAGGTAAGTCATGTGTTCCTTGATCCACATCAAGAGGTGGTGAAGCTTCATCTGCACAGCTAACATTATTTTGACCTTGATGAGAGAGAAAAGAATAAAGATGGATGATGATTATCATAATAATAATAATAATAATAAAACAATAAATAATAATAATATATTTCTTCAGTGACCGAAGTTCAGCATATGCTGTTCTCCTATCTAACTTTTGTCAGGATAAAGTTTACATATATTTCCTACAAACAGTATAAATATACAGTTATAAAATAAAAATAAGACAGATAAGAAAAATAAAAGGAAAAGAAAAATCTCATAACCCTTTCGGCCCTGACCGTTACATATATGTGTCCATCATTGGAATAATTTTTTGGCTCTCACAACTATGATGTCGGCGGTTGATTGATGACTTTTGAAGCAGTGTTTAGAACTTGTTTTGGAACCTGGCCACCTCATCTTTGAAATTAGATAATATATATTGTGAGAGGTTGCAGACATGGCAGGTGCTACTCCTGGTAAGTCCTCATTTATTATTATGAAAATAATTTATTTATGCAATATAATGTGTGTATATTCTAATTTCTATGTTTGCTAATATTCATATTTTTAGAATCTTTACATAGTTTTCGGTTTCATTGTTTCTGTTATGTGTACTCACACAGTATTTCTTGACGTACACAATTGTGCACATCAGGTCTTTAGAGATGTCCTGTGTGCTTGTAAATGGAGTAAAAAATAACTTGATTTGCTCTTGTTTCTTACATTGCCGGGTGCTAGTAAAACCTAGTAAACACTAATTTGATTTGATTTTGTATTTGACATTTTCAATTTAAAGGAATATGGCCACATATACACAATACCAACCCACAAGAAGGGATATACGAGGGCAATTCGGAAAATAACCTCCGTTTGCGCATGCGCGAGAAATGTCTGGGAAGAGCGACGTCAGTCCTGTGGCAGTATGTGCAGTAGTCCAGTAGACAGTGAGCAGTGGAAGGAGAAGGTTGTGTTGCAGTTCACTCGTCCGTTACAACAATTGAAAATGAACTTTCCAATAGCAAAGCCCGCCAAATGTGAAGTGCGTGCCGTAATTCGATTTCTGTGTGCGAAAAATCTTTCGGCGGCTGCGATTCATCGCGAACTGTGTGATGTTTACGGACCAAACGTGATGAGTGACAGTGTCGTACGTGAATGGTGTCGCATGTTTAAAGATGGACGAACCGACGTGCACAATGCAGCAAGAAGTGGGTGCCCATCAGTAGTCAGCAACGAACTCATGCAGGAAATTGACAAAACTGTCCGTGAAGCCCGTCGGTTCATGATATCGGAACTTTCTCTGCGCTTTCCCCAACTTTCTCGGACTGTTTTGTACGAGGTGGTGACAGAAAAGTTGGGGTACCACAAGTTCTGTGCTCGTTGGGTTCCAAAACTCCTTTCGGAGGAGCACAAAAAAAACAGAATGGGCTCTGCTTTGGTCTTTCTGTCGCGTTATGCCGAAGAAGGAGAACAATTCCTTAACAGAATTGTGACTGGCGATGAGACCTGGGTGTCGTACGTGAACTCTGAAACCAAACAGCAATCAATGGAGTGGGGACATACGCACTCACCAAAGAAACCCAAAAAGGCTCGGCGAACATTGTCTGCCAGAAAGGTTATGGCAACAGTCTTCTGGGATGTGAAAGGTGTACTGTTAGTGAAGTTCATGGAGCGTGGATCGACCATCACTTCAGAAGTCTACTGTGAAACATTACGACAACTCAGACGAGCTATCCAGAACAAGCGTCGGGGCATGCTGACTTCCGGTGTGGTGTTGGTTCACGATAACGCTCGCCCGCACACTGCTGGACGTACTCAAGAACTTTTGGAGCAGTTCCACTAGGATGTTTTTGGTTATCTTCCCTATAGCCCAGATTTGGCACCGAGCGACTACCACCTCTTCAGGCACATGAAACAGTGGCTTGCATCGCACCGCTTCGACAATGACAATGTGCTTCACGATGCTGTTAGCAGGTTGCTTCATTCCCAGGCGGCAGATTTTTTTGCAGAAGGAATTTCAAACCTTGTAAAATGTTATGACAAGTGCCTCAATTTGAATGATGATTATGTTGAAAAGTAATGTCATGTTCTAAGTCTCAAATGTATATAATACAAGTTCTGTATCTATGAATGTATGTCATTGATAACCAAACGGAGGTTTTTTCCGAATTGCCCTCGTATTATCAGATATTATTTTGTAAATTGGGATTTTTATGTCACATGTTGGACATAAAAATAACTATTGCATTATCCTATTCTTACTGCGTGGGAGTCCCTAATACTCCTTTGCATATTGTCTAAAAATAAAAATATAAAATATAGGAAGATAAAAGTGCACAGAGAATATTCATTTTATATTTCTCTACTCGTAAGATAAAGGTAAAGTTCACAGTGCATGAAGACACATTTAGAGGATGTGGAAGTAGGGTCCAACACATTCTTGATCTCGACCATTTTGAAGGTGATGTGATAAGTACCATGCTCCGGCAGCATTTACTCCACAGGGTTTCCCCCCAGGTACCCATTCATTTGAGACTAGGTGAACCCCAAAGCCGCTTATGCGGGGACAAAACCAGAAAAATTCCAAGCTTAGACTAGACCACCATATTTTTCAACTGGAGTTAAATACATTACATATATTATTCACATACTAATGTGGGTTAAATTTTACTTACAAAGTAAATGTATTTTTATTCCAATTTGTTAAGTAAGAATCAAGAAGACACCCTGCAGTAAACTATAACCCTAATTTGCATCTGATACTGTGTAAGGAACAAAATAAGTAAATTACATATATTTTCTTATCTTTCAGGCCCTTCACATGACAAAAAACATCGTACCTTCTCCGATGGCGAAGTGGAAGCATCGTCGCCTTGTAATCGAGGGGTCCTGGGTTCGATACCCGGTGGAGGCACATAGTGGTTCGGATCCCACTTTAAACTGTAGGTACAGTCCTGTTTAGCCTTACTGTGCATAAAGTCAACTTAAAACACCAACTCAATCAATCAATCAAAGACAAAAAACATTGTGCTAAACCAAAAACATTTCTGAAAGAGAAGGAAATCGAATGCCTCTTGAACTGCTTGGAAAATGACAATTTATCAGACATTGATGAAGATGCTCTGTATGAAGCTATATTGAAAGACAGTGAATTGTGTAATTATGATGAAGTCGATCTGGATGGTCCACATAGTGATGGAGATTATTTGCAAAAATATAAACTATATTGCATGGCTTATAATACGTATAATAACCAACTCGGAACACTACTACGAAGAATTACCATTGAGACCTGTTGTACACAAAAGTGCACATCTTGTATTTCATGAAATATTATACTTTGAACAAAAATTTCAAAATTTTGTGTTTCCTTACTCCAAAAAACAAGTTTTTAAGTATGGTGAAATTTTCTTTTATGAAACCGAAAAAAATCAGGGCTGAAAGGGTTAATGTCTTGTATGTTATTTAGTTGGAATGTTGAGGTTCTTCATTTTTTATTTTGTCAACTGTTTAAGGTCACAGGCAATCAGCATTAGGATAAGTAGACCAACCTGTAGATGTCAATCTGGCAAAAAAATTTACAAAATGATAAATTTTATCAACAGTCTGACAATAGCATAGCAATGAGATAACAGGAGTATGAAGAAATCTAGCATAATACCGTTATGGGTCTTTAAGTTTGTAAATTGTTAAGTGAGTACATGAAGAAAAAACTTTTTATTAGATTAAAAAAAAAACTGAGAGTTTAGTTTACCATGTCTAGTGATTGCCAGTCTTTTGATCACTGAGAGCAGGTTAAATTCCTTGTACAGAGGTTTAAGTTATGTAACAGGAATTTCTTGGTATCCATCATGATGGCTTGAAGCAAAAAGGAATTCTGATTGGCCGATTAGTGAAATGATATTCATGTGTGGCTTCAGTGGACATGATTCATGTGTAGTTTCACCTCATGTGATTTGCATGTGTTTTCAGCAAACACAATTCAGTTTCAAATGGCTGAAGTTTCAGTTTCCTCGATAGAGACTTCTGAAGAAAATAAGAAGAATTCTTAAGAAAATTCTTCTGGGAATTCAGAACAGATCATTGAGGACTATAAGTATAAGATGACCCAATTAAATTGCTGCCAAGATATTAGCAGAATGGAGTAAAAAGCAGTGCAGTGTTACGAATGCTCAATGGAGTTTCATTTGTAGTGTGCTAAGTTTCTTCAGTCCAAGAAGTCACATTTTTCAGAAGAATTGAAGTGTATGAAATGCAAGCCAAAGGCAATGTCAAGTACTGCAGGAAAGGAGGTTACATTGATGGATGTGCTACAGATACTGGAAAAACCCAGAGAAAAAAGAGGAAGAGAAATTAATGAACAGAGAGAAGAAAGGAATAGAGAAATAGAAGAGCAAGATAGGAAGGGTAGAGATAGGAAATCAGGCGCAGTGGTAGCGTCGTCGCCTTGTAATCAAGGGGTCCCGGGTTCGATACCCGGTGGAGGCACAAGTGGTTCGGATCCCACTTTAAACTGTAGGTCCAGTCCCGATTAGCCTTACTGTGCATAAAGTGGACTTAAAACACCAACTCAATCAATCAATCAATCAAAATAAGAAATTAGAAGACAGAAATAAGAAATTAGAAGACAGAAATAAGAAATTAAAAGAGGAAAGAAAGAAAGATAAGGAAGATTTAATAAAAATAATAGAGGGTGAAATAGAAAAGATAGGGAAGAGAGAAAGGCTGATAAAGGGGAACAAGACTGCAAGTTGCCAGAAATTTTTCAAAGCATAAAGTTTCTGGAAGAAGGCAGGGAACTTGATAAAGAATAATTAATTTTGAATTGTAAGTGTAACAAGAATGACTTAAGCAGAGTAATAGGTGACGTAAGAAGAGCAGATAAAGAGAAACTAGACAAAAAAATGAGGATAAATGATCCAAAAAAATAAATGATCATCGAGATAGGCTAAGTCAGGAAATAGGAGAAATAAGACAAGATAATGAAATAGTATTAGGAAAACTCTGAGAACATGAAAAAAAGTAGAAGAAAGGGATAAGATAAGATTTATTTCATCCACGAATCACTTATTTGCATATACAGCCAGTGATATCGGACATGTCAGTTTGTTTACAATATTATAAACAATGTAGTATAATAAAACAATGAAATACAATTTATGGTTACAGTAAAATATAGTAAAATTATAATACAATAATACGATATCAATACAATACATGGTAACTGTGGAATATAATAAAATATTGTTGAGTACAACATAATGTAATAAAGTCTGCAATGAAAATGTTACCTCTGATGCACATTGAGATGCCTCAATATCAGTATAGTATAATGTGGTTTATGTTTTATGATACCTATTTTATTTTTAATAAGATCTGAATTAGCGAAAGTTGTTAAGAAATAATACATACATACATATATGTACATACATAAATTATTGCAAGCTTAGATATTCATCAAATGAGTAAAAGCAGTGTTCCAGTAAGTATTTGTACAGATCTTTCTTAAAAGCTTTGTAGGTTTCAATGTTTTGTATGTGGTTTACAAGAGAGCCCCTGAGTATTTAGGTCCTTTTTCATATAGAACTGTATTGTTACAGACATTAATAAGTTAGTTTTATTTCTTGTGTTGTAATTGTGTATGTCATGGTGGCACCTAAACAAATTTTATAAGTTTGCTTTTACATAGCAGAGCAGATGAAAAATATACAAGCATGGGAGTGGTAGAAAACCTAGATCCCTGAACAGCTTCCTACATGATTCCTTTGGTCATGCCCCCATCATGATTCATATAACTTTATTTTGTAAGATAAAGATTTGCCTACTCTTGTACGCATTTCCCCAGAATAAATTTCCGTATGTTAACAAGGATTGAAATAAATTGTTTTCATTGTCCCCAAATTTGTGGTAGCCTTTATTACCTTGATGGTGTAGATTATCTTGCTGAGTTTGCCTGTCAAATAGTTGATTTGTGGTTCCCAGCTAAGATTTTTGTTGATCCACAGCCCTAAAAATTTAACAGATTTCTCATAGTTAACCACATTGTTTTCTAATATGATAGAAGGGTTACCTAATGATTGACTCCTTGTGTGATGAAATTTACTGCTATAGTTTTATTGACATTCAGTTTTAGTTTATTTGTTGAGAACCACTTATCGAGATCCTCTATTGTGTGATTAATGTTGGAAAGAAGATCACTGTTTGAGCCAGTCATCACCATGCTTGTATCATCTGCATATAAGACAGATCTTGCAGAGTTTAGGTTTTTGGTAAGTCATTTATGTATAACACAAAAAATATTGGTTTCAGTATAGATCCCTGAGGAACTCCACATGTTATTTTGCATTGTTCTGAGACACATGTTGTTGTACACCTACTTTTTTCATCTACCTGCTTAATCTCTACGACTTGGGTACAATTTTGTAAATAAGATTGAAACCACTCATTTGCTTTCCCTCTTATTCCATACTGATTTAGCTTGTTCAGTAGCTGACTATGAGACACTAAGTCAAAAGCTTACGTCAAATCAACAGGCCTACACATTGGTCCCTATTGTCTAACAGATCCCTCATGTATTCTAGATATTCAAATATAGCTGAGACCGTTGATTTTCCTCTACAAAATCCATGTTGAGATGTGTTCATGATATGGTATTTGCTAAGAAATGATGTGATTTGATTATATATGACTGTTTCACGCATTTTTGAAAATGGCGAGAGTAATGAAACTGGTCTGTAATTTTCCATGCTTTTTTTATCACCTTTCTTATGTATGGGTTTTATCTTGGCTTCTTTCATTTTATTTGGAAATAATCCTGTTGAGAGTTTCAGATTTGCTATATGGCACAGTGGTTGGGCAATGTGAGAGTTGCTCTGTTTAATAATTGTGGAAGGTATTTCATCTACACTGCAGGACCATTTACTTTTCATTTTATTGATGATCACTTTTATTTGATTGGTAGAGACTGGATGCATTGTTTTGTGACAAGAGTTTATGTTTGCCTTGAATAGGGGAACCTGTCCTAAAATGACATAGCTTGAGTTTCTCGTTACTGCAGCAAGGGCCAGCACTTTCCAGTCTCTGATTGTGTACTGTAGTAGACAACAAAGAACCTGTGTGAGTGGCGGTGTCATTGTGTAACGGATTTTGGAACAGGAGCGTAATCCTTAAATACGGAGTTGTAAAAGTTTGCGGTGATCATTGTTTGATGCCAGATTTCTACAATTACAATAAGTGGGCCAACATTTGTATAAATAAGGTAAGGAAATAGTTATATTGTGCATATTATAAACCCATTGTAAATTCTTTCAAGTATTCATAAACGCGAGCATTAACACACTTGTTTGAGGTTATGACAGAGGGTAAAATGACATACTCTTAACTAGGATAAAATGACATAGTATGTCATTTTACCAGAGTAAATAATTTGTGGACCTACACATTTAATATTAATTCTATTATTGCCAAGGCATAAAATATGTAAGTGTTGAAAGTTGTTCAATGTGTAAATAATACCAGTAATGCCTACAGTAGCCCTAATTATTAATAAAATCACTATTGCAACTGAATTATTGTAGATATTTTGGACAGCAGACTGAATTTTTTCTTTTATTATTATTATAGGCTACAGAAATAATGGTTGGAGAGTACGTAAGAAAAACTGACAGACAGTCATGGCATAAGGACAATATGCAACGTGCTATAAATGGACACATCGACTTCAACCCTTAGACGTAACGTGTTTTGGCCCGTTGAAGACATTACAATGAAGAAGTCCGCAAATGGTTGAAAACTACCCCGGGAGGGTAGTAACACAGTACCAAGTTGGCAGTTTATTTTCTTTGGCTTATAGAAAAGCTGCCACTTTTAGCAAAGCCATTCGTGGATTCTCTGAAACGAGCATCTGGCCCTTTAATCCTGATGTCTTTCCAGACCATATGTTTATGGCAGCGGCAACAACTGAAAGGTCTAATCAGGATTATGAAAAAGAGACTGGGCATATTGAAGGTGGGACCCAGCCAGGAATTGATACACCTGAAACTGCGGCCGAATCATAATCATCTCCAGCTTTGACTCCCGTAATCGAAATTGCACAATCTTTTCCTCCGCCATCCTGCAATGCCATCACCTTGTGGTACCACATCTGTAACTGCAACTTCATCACCCTCATTGCTCAGACCAATCGACATATCACCACTACCCTCTACATCCCAGGCCAGGTCCTCCAGAAAAAGGAAGCATGAAGGGCCACAAGTCTTAACAGGTAGCCCTTATCTCACAGAAGTGAAGACAAAAGTTGCAGAGAAGAAACTATTAGAATCAAGACGGGCACCTCGACAAGCCAAAATTAAACTTCAGTTTGATGATAATGACGATGATGATATTGAGCTAGATGATAGTGATGACAATGCACCATGCATCTATTGCAACGACATATTCAGTCATTCGAAACATAAGGAAACATGACTGAAGTTCATACAAAGTTCAATGTGGGTGCACAATGAGTGTGCTGGTGTACCAAAGACATCAAGGACATTTACTTGCGATTTCTGCCAGTAAAAAGTTTCAATTACGTGTTATATGAATGGGTATGTAAGATTCAATTACGTGTTATAAATGGGTATGTCATTTTATCTAAGTACCTCAGGTAAAATGACACACTTGAATTTTTCAAAAAACCTTTGTAAAGAGCATATAACATAACATACATTATTTTTAACTGTACCATATAAAAGGTAATGCTTTGAGTTCTTAATATGTAAAAAATAAACAAAGAGTTGCAATTAATACACTTGCTAGAGCATATTTTCCTTACCATATGTCATTTTAGGACAGGTTCCCCTACCTTGTTTTTATTGTTTTGGGAAGTTGTTATTTTTTGTGCAATTCCCACATAATATTTATTAAACATTGTTACTACTTTTAATGGACTGTTGTGCATTAGGGTGATGTTTTCCGTATTTATAATATTGCCTTTTGTTTCCCTCTTTACTATATCCCACATTGTCTTTGTTTTATTGCCAGAATTTCTAATAAGGTTCTCGTTGTGTTTTGTTTTGTTGTTTTTAGCAAATTCTAGGTATTCAGACTTATACTTAGCATAGTATGTCTCAAATTCAGCTGTTATATCTCCCTCCCTTTTAAGTTTGTTTAAGAACATTCTTTCACTTGCTTCTACAATTTCAGTTGTAACCCATGTTTTTTTCTCTACGTGGTTCATTTTTTATTAGTTGTTTTGGGAATGCTACATTAGAGTAAAATGTGAACACTTTATAGGAATGCGTCACAAGCATCATTTACAGTATTGCAGTTGTATACATCACTCCAGTCTTCCCTTTTTAACAGATACATGAAATAGTCCAATTTGTTCTTGTTGAATTATCTTTTGGTTTCAAAGTTTGTTTTATAACCCGCATTACATCTATTCCCTTTTGTAGTTATATTATAGAGTGCAAAAATTTGTGCAAGATGGTCCGAGAACCCAGTGTCAAAAACTTCTACTGTACATGTGGGAATCATATTTATTTATAAGGATTTAATCAAGAGCACTTTTGGAACTTTTTGTTATTCTAGTGGGTTCCTTTACCATAGCTTTTAGATTGTATGTATTGAGTAATATGGTTAGGTTACTATTTATACTCTTCTTTAGGAAGTATACATTTAGGTCCCCCACTACCGCTACCTCATGACTGGTATTTTGATAGTGATTAAGGATAATGTCTAAATTGTTTATGAAAATATTCAGGTCACTATCTGGAGTTCTATAAACACATATTACCACAATTCAATATTTAGGTAATTCAACAATACATGATTCAAATTGTTTTTCAATATTTAGATTAGCAAATTTTAAGCATTCTCTTACTGCTGAGTCTTTTTTACAATAAATGCATGACCCTCCTCTCCCCATGATGAATCTGGAGTAGCTTGAAGCTAGATCATAATTTGGAAAATTAATGTAATTTAGTTCGTCAGAGGTGCATCATTTGGAACAAAAATATATCGAATCCACATCTCTAACTTCTTGTCACAGGAAAATTTTAATTTTACAAGTTAAATTTGCACTGAAGATAAAATCCACATAATTATTGTTATGGGTTACAAAAATTATTATATTTATCCCAAGAATAAGGGGGATAAGTTCTTTGAAAGGGGAACCGTATTATATTATTGCCCTGAGCATAAGAATGTTGTTGATATGTTATGTACAATGAATATTGATAACAACTCGTTTGAACCAGTTTCCAAATTCAAATACTTAGGAGTAATATTAACAAATGAAAATTATATTAAAGAGGAAATAAAAAGGAGGCTTAATTCAGGAAATGCATGTTACTTCTCTCTTCATAAACTTTTGTCTTCTCGTTTAATATCTAAGAAACTGAAAGTTAAAATATACAAAACAGTAATTTTGCTTGTAGTATTATATGGATGTGAAACTTGGTCCCTTACATTGAAAGAGGAACATAAATTGAGAGTATTTGAAAATAAGATCCTTAGGAAAATCTTTGGACCTAAAAGGGATGAGGAGACAGGTCAGTGGAGAAGGCTACATAATTTAGAACTACATAATTTGTATTCATGTCCAGATATTATTAGAATGATTAAATCAAGAAGACTTAGGTGGGCAGGCATGTGGCACGAATGGGAGAGGAAAGAGGAGTTTACAGGATTCTTGTTGGGAAACCTGATGGTAAGAGACCTGTAGGAAGACCAAGACGAAGATGGAGGGATAACGTTGAGATGGACCTAAAGGAAATTGGTAGGGATGGAAAAGAGTATATAGAACTTGCTCAAGATAGGGACAGATGGAAGGCCTGTGTTGCTGCAGCCATAACCTTCAGGTTTAAGAAGGCTAGGGAGTTAGTTAGTTAGTTAGTTAGATAAGAATGTTGTCTCCTGAATTCTGTAATGTCTCGTGAAACAATAATTGAATTGGTCAAAGGGCTGGAGAATGTTATTTGGTTTGCCAAGGTTGAATTTTCTATATCTTAGTTGTGTAAGAATTAGTGTTAAATACTCAAAGTGTGAGTTTTATAAACCCACCCGCAACATCAATTATTACGTATCCATCCAAACTATTTTGGGGGATTATGATGAACGATTTTAGGGGCAGTCTTAAGTGATGGGCACCTCTGTTTAGGAAGGAGGGGCAGATCAAGCATAGTGTTCAGTAAAGCTAAGGAAAAGTTATCTTTAAGTAGACATGCTGTCATAATTAAATACTTTGTGGTGATTACAATATGGTTTGAGGGCATGAATGATATGATTTGGGGGGGACGCGTGACATGATTTTGGGGGGGATGTGACATTGGATCTTGAGGGGATGGGCACCCCTGCTCAAGATTGTACTACTAGGAATGCGGGGAGCAATGCCAGTCAGATAGTTTTCTGGGAAACAGTTGAAAGTAGCTGGTTCAGACATTCTACATTTAGATACGCCTAACTGATCCATTGTTGAGCGCTATTCCCTTGTGTATAGTAAAAGAAGCAAGAACTCATTTTCCATTTAGAGGAATTTTCCTATAATTTTTGCGATCATATATAGTGGTGGTAAATGTACTTACAAGTATGTAATTAGGGACCCATTAGAAACCAGGTAAAACGAATGCTATAGGATTAATTTCATGCATGTGTCACTATCTGTAGAATAAATGTCTGCCCAATAAAATCACGAAGACTTAAGTTTACTTTTGGAGGTAATGGAAGTCAGAGTGACAGTCATTTCCCACATTTCATGCTAACGAAAAATGTAAATTACAATCTTCTTTATATATATAAAAATGGATTTTTATGTGCGTGTGTTTGTTCCACCATAACTCTCGAACGCCTGGAGCGATTTCAACCAAGCTTGGTACACATATCACTTGCAATATTGAAAGAAATACTGTGGGAGTAAGAGACCCCTGGCACCCCTAGAGGTGGGGGTGGGAAGGGGGTGAAATGTAAAAATAATTGAAAGCAACCAATATTAGTGTGGAATCCATAGTTTTCATAATTCAGAATTCGCCGACAAGGAACAGCGACGTATTTGTGAATCCAATTTTCCTCGATTTCCTGTCATATATTAATGCTGGATAGAGAACAGGTACCATAAAATGGTTATTTGTCTACTCTTCAAGCCGAGGGACAACACATATGAGGGTGTGCTGCCCCGCATTTGGAATTTATGATCTGGCCACTTTGAGAAAAGCTGAAAAGAAGAGGCCGCATCACAGTCCTGAAGGACCAACTGCTTGGGCTCTTTTCGAGCCACCGTGTTTACAACCGCAGCAAGGTTTCTCTGTCGGTAATATGAAACTGTCTTCGAGTGTTTGGTACTTCAAGTAGTGCAAAGCACGTATCACTCTCATTTTAGAAAGTATGGAGTATGGGTGCAGATTTGTAGGCAATAAAAACTCCTAAAACAAGTAGGGAAATCAGCAACAAATGATAAGAAGATGATGCACTTTTCTGTTCTTTGGGCTAATTGTGACGACGATGGTAGTTGAAATTAGAAAAAAAAAATACTTTAGATAAACAAAAAAAATTAAACATACCGGTTCAAATCCGGGAACTTTTCTAACAATGGAAGTGGCCCCGGCGCCCACCCAGCGTCGAATAACATGGGTACCTGGGGGAAACCCTGGGGGGTAAAGGCAGTCAGGGGCGTGATGCTGATCACATCACCCCCACTCACGACCGGATCAAGAAAGTGTGGGGCGTTACCCCCACACCCCCTATACGCCTTCATGGCGTGGTGCTAAGCACAGGGGAGAACTTTACCTTTTTTTTTTACCTATTACTGTGAAGATAGCTCCCACGTAGCATAGTGGTTAGCGCTCTAGTTTTAGACCGAGTGGTCCCGGTTGGAACCCCCAAAATTTCGGGTTGGCACAGCATCATGAGGACAATTGAGGAGTTGCTTGAAAAGATGATGTGGTGGTCTCCGGTCTCCAAAGCCAGAAAATAGCAGCGATGGGACTCGATGCGCAGACCACGGACCACTCAAAGAAAATCTGTTGGCATGCCCTGGCCCTCAGAGGGCTGGAGTTGTTTCTAGCAGCATTAATGTGAAGAACTTCGAAATTATGGATATGTTCAGTGTTTATGCATCATTTCATCCCAGTATGATTAAATATCGAGTTCTCAAAAAATGCTATCGCTTCTTTTTAGAACAATCTGCCATCTTCATAATATTTATTCTTCAGAATCCAAGATAAACCCAAATTACATTTGCGCTATTAATTTTCCCCGTAAACTACACCATAAATTGGTAAATTTTGAATATGATTTTAAAATTTTGGGTGTGTTAGGACTATTTTGCACCCGTCACATTATATGGGATCGAGCGCCTTACCATTACAAATAACAACTCTAACGTTGCATAAGTAAAATCTTAAAATATTCTGACTTCTGTTAAAAGCTGAGGCTGTAAATGGGCACTTAGCACACATAAGGACAAACAACAACACACAGAATTATACTGGCCAGTCGCCAGAGCCTCGTTTGTCTGCAAAATGTAGTCCAGGGTGTACTATGTGGAAGTGAGGTTGACAATCGGGTGTCCTATGTGGAAGGATCACCCCTTAGACCCCATAAATTGGTAAATACATTGGTTGTAAATCATACATGACTTTGTCTACCTGTTCACATTACTTGTGGCGCAAGTTTATTTGTGTGCTTATGACAATCAGTTTTTGTCACCTACTTTTTTTATTATTCTATATCCTAGGTTTTCATTATTTTATATTTTTCTGTAACCTTCATATCCTCTTGAAGCTTCGGTAGAAAAACACCACGTTTCTGAAGCTTTTGTGTTTCTCTGCTTTTGTCGACTTTTCCCCCTTTTGGTCGTAGGAGCTCGGAACTAACAATGTGCTGTGATAAATCTTTCACTGTTTTGAGCGACTTTTGTGCATTTGGCGACAGAAAAGTCCATGTGGGAGGCCAATTACTGGAGGAACATGTTACGTACCGGATGAAGGTAGAACTATTCTTTTCACCCCATTCTAACGCAACACGTGTGCTTGAAGAAGCTGGACCAAGCAAAAAAGGGACGCTTGACCACCAACGTCGTAACTTCAGATTTCCGCACCTAAAAGTCAGTCTGTTGAATTCGAAATTTCAAGTCGTCTTTAAATAGTGGCAGAATGGACAAACACATACAGTCTAGCGCCAGTTTTCGAACCGACAACACCTCTGCGACAGTCGGAGTAAAGATTCGGGACTTTGTCTTTTTTTTAAGGCGCCATGTATTTTACCCTGCATGAGTGAGTGACAGTGACTAGTTGTATAAATATGCAGTGTTAATTAGTGACCTGTGCACTGGATTCGTGTTATTCTTTTTGTGAAGAGGAACATTAATACAACTATGGCGGGTTAAATCACAAGAGAATGGGGACCATGGGTCTTCCTATTCTGCATAAAGCCAACACCGCAGATCATCGCCGCCCAGCGTCATGGTGCCACACCACTAAAATGCCGCCAGAAGCGCCACGAAAGCCACAAACGTCTCGCCGCCACAAATGACGTCCGCAGCCCAATTTGAAGCCATGTAATGATACTGCCGAAATCTGCCAGCCGAATCAGCATCATTGAGTACTTCGATGCCGACACCCAATGAGAATTCTATGGAGAGAAAAAGAGAGAGGAATGGGAAGATGAAGCGACACCAGCCCTCACTTAAACCTACAATCTAGAAGAGAACATTGAGAGACGAAGCGACACCTACTGCATCTTGAGACGACGCCGACGACCCGTGTCAGATTAGCAGTGAGAATCCACGAATACCCCCGGTAAAGAAACTTCGCCCGTTTTCGCCGTCCCCCGAGCAAAGAGAGAGAGACAAATCGAAGCGATTAATCACTCCATTATGAGGCAAACAAGATGGCAGAGAGGCAGTTTTCCCTCTTCTATGATCGCCGTGATGTCGAAGCGTAGAAGGAAGGTGTGTCCAAGAAGTTTGCGAAACGCCGCTACAAAGAAGTAACGTGTGGAAGTGTTAGTGTCGAGAGGAGGACCGCAGATTGACGTCATGCCGTCGTTTAGAGGACTACGGTAAACGTCGCTGGAATGTCTAGAATGCCGAGATGGTACAGTATACTACTGTTAATTTTGTATATGTGTGAGTGATCATCGACCCAAGACTCCAAAGATCGGCCGTTGGACGAAAATATACCAGTATTTAAATTAAAAGTCGCAAAGCTATTGATTAAATTTCACGACAATTGCTAATTCGGAAGAGATATTCACAGCATACTGTTGTTTTTCCACGCTCTGCACCGAGCTGTTGAGTAATAATTTTTATTTATGTCACCTTATATGCTTTACTCGGTAAATATTTGATTAAAACTGCACAAATCATGTATCTCTTGCAGAGATCACCTCTCAAGTTTGCTAAGTGAGGAAGTAAATTAACTGCGTGCTATTTTTAACATATATTCATATATCAGTGTCTTCATTTTTTATTCTGTAAACATGTATGCCTTGCAGTTGATATCTATGTTGCACAAGTTGCGTGCCCTGCCTAATGTTATTGAAGTTCCAAGGCGCATTAGTGATAATTCTACAACAATTATTTAAATGTTTTAATAAATTGCAAGAATAAAAAGTTTACGTGTCATGCCCGTTGGCAGAATGTAATGAGCACGCACAAATGAAAGTTAAGTATCTTTAATTCTAAGCAATTTAACGTCTTCGGGCGCAGTTTAAGTTTCATAAGAAAAACTAAATATTGCATGGTGTTAAAAGAAAAAAGGGCCAATGTATTTATCTTAATGTAATCTTTCCCCTGAAGTTTGAATGAGTGTGTGAATGCTGAGTGATAGCGAGGGGTTGTGTAATATGTATCTTTTTGTGTGTTATATAATATACATTATTGTTATCTATGATTTGACTATGATTTGTGTTTATACAAATAGAATACTAATCCTCATAACTATTGGTATTAATATTTTGTACAACGTTAAGTCAGCAAAGCATTTCCGCTGGCTAACATCAATTATTATTATTATTCATTATTATTATTATTATTATTATTATTATTATTATTCAACGTCACTTTATGCACGAGTTGGCTATTCGTTGGGGGTAAAAAACCGATCCGATCACACGTACCCTGGAATCAAACCATTTAGCTTCAGCTTGGCCATGGCACCTAGGAAGGGGACTCGCGGTCTCCGGACTAAGTGTCAAACATAGGTTGGGTCGCGACATGCTTATCATTCAGTTTCCTTATTTTTTTAATGAAAATTCTCCATCCCACAAAGTTGGCAAGAAAAGTTTATCTAGGGCATTCTTATTGAGTTCTCTAGAGCCCATCTTAGTGGTCAAGGTGGTTGAGCAGTCAACCCCACCGAAAATTCCGGGTTCAAATCTTGTCCTGGGCTTCTTCAGTGTTTATTTTCATTTCATTGTGAGTATCCATAAATTTCATATAATCGTGGACATGGGTGTTTCTGTGAGTGTTCCTTCTTTAATTTCATCTAAACATCATTCGTTCTCATCGTTACAATGTGCTTAAAGAGACAGAAAATTGACTCTAACTTGTGACTGCACAGCACTCAGTTTGCAGGAATTTTTTTCATGGTGTTTTCATTTGGGCTTTGGGCAATTCGCAACACAGGATTGGCATTCATCTCTATTTAGTCCCTTATACGATGGTATTCAAAGCACTTCAGATTTTAAACAGCACTTGTAACACTCTTGTGTAAAAAAAAAGTCAAATTTACAATTTCCAACCTCAAATTTGTCTTTTCAATAAGATTTCGCTACTTCTTGTTCGAAGTAAACATGTTAAATGAATATCAGGTTTTCTAAATTATATTTTATAGAATGACCTTCGGCTAAAATCCTTCGTGTACCTTCCCCTCGATCTGTTCAGCTCGAGCCATAAGGAAGCACGGTCCACCCTGCCCCTCTCCTCGTCATGGGATCATGGTGGCCAGGAGTCGCGGGTCTGCGCAGGATTTTTTTGCTGGTGGTTCCACTATAGTAGTTTTAACATATAGTTGCGAACAGATTTATTTATCAGAAGAAACAAATGAATATAATAATAAAAAAATACACAAGCATATTTCACTTCAGGCTCGTAGCCAGAATTTATCTCCAGGTTGGGGTAGGGGTTGGGGTCACAGGTTATCAGCGGTAGCTTTGTAAAGCAAGTCCAATGTTTAACAGTACCATATGTGTGTGTGCGTGTGTGTGTGTGGGGGGGGTTATTAAGTTAATAGAGGACACAGAAAATGTAGAAATATCATTCAATGAATGATTTTTTTACGTTTTTTCCCCCAATATCTTGCACACACCCCTTGTTCCCACTCGTAGCTGAAGCCAAGGGAATATTCTAATTACAATCTGTTACTTTGACTTTGGGTCGTAAATCAGATGAAAGAATGTGATAAACCTTGCCAAGTATTCAGCAAAACGATATTTGCTGTCTACATTTTCAAGTCAAACAAATTTTATAGAGCAGTTTTACCAAATTTCATATGGGGCTGAGCCCCCGTGGCCCCCACCTGACTATGGCCCTGCTTCACTTTCTAAGCAGGTACGTTCTATGTTTTCTGTGGCAACCTTTCATCCCTCTGACGTCAAACTATACATCTCTATCCATTTCCAAAAAAGGGCTTTATAAACAGGCCTCTCAAAGCAGGCGGTGAGCAGGTCAACGGGCCTTGGGTCGGCATGTTCCCCTGCAGATGAATAGAAATAAAGATCTGCAGATATTTTATTTTTACTTCCTGACAAACACTCCCAGGGAAGGGGCGTTTGCAGATTTTGCCAGATTCTACAACTATGCCTAAGTCCCAACAAGTTTCAAGTCAATGAAATCATTATCTACCTTCCTTGTCATTCTTGTTTGAGACCAGAGGCGTGGCGTGCATGTAGCCAGTGTTACCGCAGGTAACAGCAAAATGTAAAGAATTAAAAAGTTGTTTCAATAAAATGACAACTTTGTTAAATATGTTAATGAACCCCATTGCTGTCGAGTAGATATTGCCTAGGACATTTTTTCTGCAGCCGACAGAAGCAAAGAGGGAGGCCGTTCCGCTATCCTGAAGAGGCAACAAGGGAGAAGAGGGCGCCAATGCAAGGAAAGAGCGGGAAAGGACTTTATTGGGTTATTCATATACCTGTTAAGGGGCCCTGTTGCCGTTCAGACCCACCGAAGCAGCCAGCGTTGTTACATTGGATTGGCAGAAAAGAGCTAAATCCCGCCTAAATAGGAATACAATTTCTGTGAAGCAACTAGAGGCAGACTGCAGAGCCAAGGCTGGATTGAACTACAACTGAGACCAGTTAGGTAATAGACGAAAATATAGTTCCTTGGTGTGATTCGTGATTTGGACAAACCTTGCTCCAAAATACTAAGTTGGCAACAGTAGTACGTACAGCTGGGTTTCCCTTCCATGAAGGAGTTTTGTCGTCTGCTCAGTGCTCACCACACAAACGTCAAACTGACCCGAGAAAAGTGTGGTTCTTCTTCTTCCCCTTCGCAGCTCATTGCAAAGAAACGGAGACAGATGAAGAATTGACAAGGGTCTACCACTATTCATTGGATTTTCGTGGTAACTGTCTCATGAGTGGTAGTTCTATCTAGGAGTGTTTGTAGATAAATCACTGTGCTGATTGCAAAACAAGAACGAAATGAACAAATATCTAGCTCGAAGAAATGTTTTCTTTACCGAAAAGGGGGGGGGGGGTTGTAATAACGTCTAGCAGGCATAAATGTCGTACTGATAGCCGGTAACACTTTTTAAAAAGTCACGCCACACCACTGTTTGAGACAGTTGTGTGTGTACGAGTGTTTAGAATCGCGAATGTGGGAAATGACATACTCGTATCTTGGGAATGAGACAGATTTAATAAATTTTAATCAGGATTCCAAAAGGCTATAAAAAAGGAGAGAAGGGGGACGCATTTTTAAAAAGTCAGAAGGGTGACTTTGAAAAAATGTTACTACCTCTAAATACAGTTTGCTTCAAATTCCGCCACGATGGATAAATGGAGAAAAATGGCAAAATCCTTGGGTTTAGTATTAGTGTTGTTGGTGATTAGTCTCAGCCGTGAGTGCCAGTGGCAGTGGTGATCTTAAATTTAACTCTTCTGTGAGCCAGGTGGCAATGTAGGAACAAATTGCTAGGAAGAGTGTATTTCATATTTTGCACCAGATGATAGATTACTTCTGCTTCTAGACTCAGGTGAGTGGCCGTCGGTTTTAAATAAGGTAGTGTCTGCTGCCACGTTCTTTTTCTGCTGTTACATAAACTTGCATTTTTTTCTTTGGCAAAATGACATTGCAATTAATATAAAACAAAAATACTGGTATACACATTATTGTTATACGTGTTAACTCATTTTGGGTTGTCAATTTGCAAAACTTAGGTCACTTGTCAGTTGTTGGTTCACAGACGAATTCCATGGCAGAAGTAAAATTGATGCTTATTCTGGCTTCTTTTGCTCCTGACACGTGTGTGGCAGCAGATTCGGCCTATAAGAAATAAATTTGCAGTACATGGCTGCAAACACAAAGGATATTTATTCTAGGGTTTATAGAGCAGAAACGAGGTCTCAGTCAGCAAAAGTCATTAAGAAAAGTTGTTTACCTTGATGACACCTTCCTCTACAGGTAAAAAAGGTAAAGTGCTCCCCTGTGCTTAGCACCATGCCATGAAGGCATATAGGGGGTGTGGAGGTAACGCCCCACACTTTCTTGATTCGGTCGTGAGTGGGGGTGATGTGATCAGCATCATGCCCCTGACCGCCTTTACCCCCCAGGTACCCATGTTATTCGACGCTGGGTGGGCACCGGGGCACCTTCCAACGTTAGAAAAGTTCCCGGATTTGAACTGGTCGGGGATCAAACCCGAGACCTTTAGTATGGTAGTCAGACGTGTTACCGACTGAGCCACCGCGGCCACTACAGGGTGTCAAATTTTAGATTGGTGGTAAAAGAGGACACGACGAACATGCACGTGGATATAACATTAGATAATAATTACATGATACTAATAACCATGCTTGCTTTAGCATAGAATTTTGCGAAAAACTAATGATGTCGATATTTTCAATTTTCATAATACAGGGGCCTTGTGGATATAATTCACACAGGGCCTTGCATTCCCTAACAGCAGGCTTGCTCCCAATGCCTTTCATCTCTGAGACACCTCTGGCACCTCTAGGGCTGGAGGTGTGAAGGGGTGACATGTAAAACGACCAATATTAGTATGGAATCCATAGTTTTCGGGGTCGCTAAGATGAATAGTGACACTCCCAATGCCCTTCAACTCCAAGACAGCCCTGGCAAACCCTAGGGGTGCGAGTGGGAAGGGGTGACATGTAAAAATAATTGAAAACAACTGATATTAGTGTGGAAACCATTGTTTCTGAGGTCGCTAAGATGAATAGTGACACTACCAATGCTGTTCAACTCCAAGTTAATTTTACACTATAGTTAGAATTCATTATTTTCCTGTCTAATAGAATATTGGGATAAATAAATACTTGGGTAATGCCGGGCAATCAGCTAGTTACTTATAAGATCTAAGTTCATAATGATTCTCATGCTGTGCTAGATATATGAATGCAGATGCTAGTTAGATGTTTTTTTTTTAATTATGTCATTATTTATGTATTCAATGTATTTCATATGAGCACTGAAGTCACTGCCATTATGCATATGTGTGGGAAATACTGGTCAATGTAACGTGTCTACTATTCTATATTTCAATTAACTATGCAGATAGATGCAGAAAAATGGCATGGGGCACACAAAACGAGATAGTCTAATCTATGAAATGTATATTTTTCAACACCATTTGACAGCTAGTTTCATGGATTTTGCTGATCTTCCTTAGGTGACCACCATTCTCTCCTTCTCCCCTACCTCCCCCCCCTATATACTTTTGGGAAATGCCTGCCCACAATGCTCACTCAAATTAAGTTTCTGGCTCTATAACAACAATTGTTATAGTCCCCTGACCCCAAAAGGAAGACATTAATGGCAAGATACATTAAAAATGACACTAATTGATTAGTAAGTTCAGTTAAATTACATACACTCATATTATCAAACCCTTTGAAGAGCATGGGTCTCCCTTATCACACAATACTTGAGCAACCTTTCATTCTGATGTCAGACGCGTAATGCCTACGTTGTTAGGTTAAGTCTGTTAGCTTTGTTTCTATTAGCATAAATACACTGAAAAAGTATTATTTATGCTAAAAGAACTAAACCTAGGTAGCCTAACCTAACAACTTAGGCATTTAGTCTAACAATAAAAGAATTCCACAGTGACAACTGAATGCATAGTTGCTCAAGTGTTATGCGATAAGGGAAACCCTGAAAAGCATGGCCTAACGAATGACTATTGAATTAAACATTGTCAGATTAAGTCCCATTGATGTTTCTGGCATTCTTGATAAGGGCTCTTTATTTTTTCCTTCCAAGTAGCTCCTAAATTGAAGCCTTGACAAGGAAAAGGATGCAACTGCCAAACTGGTCAAAAATCCAACTTTGCATGGACAACAATATGTTCCATTTCCAATGGCCTGGACAGAGATGGAAGTGCCGAGTACATGCATGTAGTACTCACTGATGCCATAAGATGGCATCGGATGCAACTCCAGGGTCGTTGCATGGAGAAGGATGTTTCTCCTGAAAAATTTACTTTTTGGCACTTACATCCTTTTCCATGTCAACTCTTCAATTGTCCTCACAATGTTGGATCAATGGCAATTTTTTGGATTTTCAGAGGGGATCAAACCCAGAATTTCTCATGTCATTTGTCTGTGGAAATGATAACACATACACACATGTCAATCAATCATCAGAACAGAAAAAAAACAAATGAAAAAGAAAGCTAGAGCTAGTCTTTTGTATCAGTTAATATCAAATGAAGTATCATATTACATACCTTCTTCTTTCTCCATGGCTTCAGACAAACTACTCAAGAACTCAGCTGAACAGGTAAATATTACAATACTTCTGTAAGAAAGAAATAAAATAATACATTAAGATCACTCAAAAATGTATTTAGACTAGTCAATAATTTATTTAAGAAAAAGTACATGCACATGCAAATAAGAGAACATTAACATAAGCAAAACTGGAGCAAAACCAAGCAGCTAATATACTTTTCTGTCAATAATGTGTTCTGTTGCCATAACCTACATGGAATGAACAGCACTAATAGAAAATAAGATATTTTGTTTGAAAATATACACCTGTCAAAATATTTGATTTTGCTCTGTGGGTGGGGTAAAATCAGGTAATCATTAGAAACCATACAACACTATGAAATAAGAATATATTGATTTATATGTCTGTATACTGGCTTGGTTATGTCCAAAAGCTGTCCTCCTCCACATAGCTGCACCTGTGGCATTCAACATGTTGGATTTAGTACTCTTTTGTTTAGGACATTCTAAGACAACGGTTATTCCCATGCAATGACATATATTTGTCCACAATGATAACAAAAAATAAACAAAAAACACACAAACAATGAATAACCTTTAAAACTGCATTCAGGGAATGAGATTTTGTCCCCACTTTTCAATACTGTGAACCACTCAGGCAAAATAAAAAAAATAGAAAGAAACATGGTGTCACTTGGTTCCAATATAAGGTAAGGATTGATTCAATTTTTAAAATACACTGACAAAGGAACCTACGTGATGGGAGAGCTAATTAAGTGGTCGACTTTAGATCTCACCACCAAAGTCCCTGGGTTCAAATCCCAGTATGAGCATGTGTATTCATTGTGAGCAGTGTCCATTCATGAATTTCATCTAGCTAATAATCACTCATTCTTATTTGTTGCCATGCTTAGCCATAAGTGGGAGAGGAGGAGAAAAAGAAAGAAAGAAGGGAGAGAGAGAGAGAGAGAGAGAGAGAGAGAGAGAGAGAGAGAGAGAGAGAGAGAGAGAGAGAGAGAGAGAGAGAGAGAGAGGGGGGGGGGGAGATATGGATACTATTTCTTAAAAGTGACATTTATGATTAAAAAGTGTTTTTTGATTCCAAAAGCAATGTCCCTGGTTATATAGTTGATAGGGGTGCAAAATACTACTATCAGTGTCCAGTGGAAGTTCACAATCAATTTCATGTAAGTAAAGTATAGCAAATTTACATAAAATGTCTAGGGCTGAGCTGATACCAATGTCGATGTATCGTTATCAGCCGATACCAGTGGTATTGGTATCGGAAAGTATCAGTTGGAATTCATCTACCAGTACCAGCCGATACTTTTCCGGCATATTGGTCTATCACGGGGTCGGCAAAAATGCTGCTCGACACTTTCAAGGAGTATAATTATCCTGAAAATTAAGAAAAATTCAAACTTTATTTTCATTTTGCACCAATTTTGCATGAAAAACTATATTTTATGATTACATAACATAGTATGATATAATTCTTGAATATTCTAAAACAAATTTCTTGGTAAATTGATGCATATAACTGGAGAAGAAAATTTACACACTGATATTGATCAATATTTTGAACAAATTTTAATTATTGCAATTTTCAAGTATCGGTATCAGTATCGGTGGGAATTGGTAAGAGTACCGGCATCGGTATCGGTATCAGTTCAAAGTAGTATTGGCTCAGCCCTAAAAATGACTATCCAAGGCCTTACATCTCCAAGTTTACCCAATGATTAACAGTTCCAAATGTTGCTTTCGTCTTTCTGGACAAGGTTCCAGTAATCCTCCAGTGATGCAAATTTTATTTGTTGTTGTTGCTATTATTTACTCTACAAATATATATCTATAATTCCATACTGATCTTGTCAATATCAAAGTGCACATGCTATGTATATTTTTCATCAATTGGTCCTTCTTTTTCTCTTTTCAGCGTGAATACATATCCATTCACATTGGACAGGCTGGGGTGGAAATAGGAAATGCTTGCTGGGAGTTGTATTGCCTGGAACATCAGCTGTTGCCTGATGGCACCACAGGATATGCAGATATGACGTGTGGAACATTCTTCTCATGTTCCATGACTGGCAAGCATGTGCCTCGGACCGTCTTTGTTGATTTAGAACCAACAGTAATAGGTGAGAGCTTTAAATAAAGTTGAAAGTTCACAGTTTATGTATGTAAAGGTAAAGTGTTCCCCTGTGCATAGCACCACGCCATGAAGGCGCATAGGGGGTGTGGGGGTAAAGCCCCACACTTTCTTGATCCAGTCGTGAGTGGGGGTGATGTGATCATCAGCATCACGCCCCTGACCGCCTTTACCCCCCAGGGTTTCCCCCAGGTACCCATGTTATTCGACGCTGGGTGAGCGCCGGGGCCGCTTCCACCGTTAGAAAAGTTCCCGGATTTGAACCGGCCGGGGATTGAACCCGGGACCTTGAGCATGGTAGTCAGACGCGTTACCGACTGAGCCACCGCGGCCACTACAGTTTATGTATGTGTTATACTAATACACAGTAAAGTGAGGTCTATGGAAATGAATATAAAAATTCTAAAACAGTAGAGCTAACAGCAATATTGTCTATAGTAGCAAATAATTAGGGCTGAACTGATAATGATGTATTTTTATTAGTATGAACATATCAGTTCAAATATTCAAGGATACATTCTATTTTTACAAGATATAAAGACTTACGTGCTATCTGGGTATGTTTTGGATGTATACACACAATATCTCCTTCTGGGGCAGTTCACACAAAATACAGAAAGTTTTTATTTTGTATATATATATATATATAAAATAATGAGAAATGTATCCTGCCCAGACAAAGTAGATTTCAAAAGAATTTCAAATAATGCTTCTTCCCAGTAATGCATCTGACTACCATGCTCAAGGTCCCAGGTTCGATCCCCAGCCAGTTCAAATCCGGGAACTTTTCTAATGTTGGAAGCGGCCCCGGCGCCCACCCAGAGTCAAATGAAATGGGTACCTGGGGGAAACCTTGGGGGGTAAAGGTGGTCAGGGGCGTGATGCTGATCACATCACCACTACTCACGACTGGATCAAGAAAGTGTGGGGCGTTACCCCCACACCCCCTATACGCCTTCATGGCATGGTGCTAAGCACAGGGGAGCACTTTACCTTTACATTTACCTATATAAATACATACAGTATTAGAAACAGCATGGTTCATTCATCGACTTTCTGAAATGTTCTGAGAAAATATGTATATATACAGATACAACACTCACACACATAACTCATTCCATCTGAGAACTCTCCATATAACCAAAGCACAAAACTGGTAAGGGAATAAAGGAGAAAAATTACATAATAAGTTGCCAGAAGATTTCAGAAACTATAACCTATGTATGTAAATTTAGACCTCCAGTAATGGCATTGCCAGGGCCAGCTCTACCGTACGTGCAACACATTCATTTGCACAGGGCGGCAAGCTCAATGGGGTGGAAAAATGTATAAAAAATGGAAGCTGCATTATTTGAGGCAGTTTGGTCTTCTTGGGGTGGAGAATATTAAAAATAAATAAATTTCAATATGCAGTATAAAGCAGAAACAAATAAGAAAAGCAAAGAGAAAAGAAAGATAACGGTGCTTAAAGTTTATATTAGTTGTCCAATTATTGTTTTGTCCGTGAAAATGGTAAGCAACATCTGCTGTGCATGTGAGGTGCCAAATTACAATGCTATCTATTGTTTGATCGTGTGCCAGTCCGTCAGTCCTCTGCCCCGCCCCCTGTTATGTAGGTTTTTGAGTTAAACTGACATGTTGCATTCGGTAGTCGGAAATAGGGCTGCATTGTTCTTTGACGTGTTGATCGCGAAAGGTGGTGATGATAGGTATTGCCGAATCGCACAAGATGCAATAGTAAGTAAGAATATCCACTGTTTTTGTGGTTGCTGGTTGCACCTCATTTACGATCTTGACGGTGTAACGATAGTGCAGTTAGTGTATGTCATGTGTGAGAATGCATGCATGTTTGAGTGTGACAATGTATTGAGACACTTGCGTATTTGTGCTGTCATCAAAACAACTGGTTTGTCAAGTTGTTGTAAGAGATTTTAAAAAAATAATTGTAAACTAAGGCATGTTTGATAAAAGGAAAAACTCTAGGGTGCAGAATATCGTAGACGCAAATGAGAAAAAGATGATGAAGATGATATAGAAGACTTGATAGAAGATGATTCGCCTCTGCTACATTATTGACAATTGTATCGCTCAAAATGTAGCCGTAGGATTGAGAATACTCCTTACTCTGCTGGTAACAGTTGCAAGTGGTGAACGTAATTTTTCAAAACTGAATCTTATTAATACTTATTTACATTCCTCAATGGGCGAATCGCGGTTAGAAGGACTTGCCATGATCTCAATTGAACATGAAATTGGTCAAAAAATAGACTATGGTTGTGTTATTCGCGACTTTGCAAATAGAAAAGCTAGAAAGTCCATTTGTAAGCTTTACAACTTGGGGGGGGGGGAGGTACAACGTTAATAGTGTAATTATGAAGAAATCGTGATTTAAGAAGTGTACATAATTGTATACACATAGTTTATTGTAAATAGTGATGAAGTGAAGATATGTTACTTCATGTACAATGTTCTGGATGATGTACATAATTATGTTAGTATAAATAGTCATGAAGAAATAGTGAAACAGAACAGGAGAGCTGACAGTTCTGCACGTCGGCAGAAACTATAGTGAGTAAATGCAACAGATATTTTATTATTATTAGGCTTAAATATATATATATTATTTTTTATTTATAAATAACTTGTCTTCTCACATTATGTATTCTTTCATTTTATTATGTTAAAAATTGATTATATCATGTGAAATTGCCACGGATAACAAGCTTAGTTGTTCATACATTATGTTTTCTTTGTACGTATTTTGGGGAGTGGGCGCAAGAAGTAAAATTGAATGGGCCGGCAAAATTCCGAAGGCCGGGGCTGGGTATTACTAATGAAAAACTCGTTCCACAGCATAGATGATTCTTCTTGACCCGTGCATCTCTTCAGTTGGTGAACAATTCCCTACAATTTTTATTTCTTTTTCGATTCTTTCAATGGAAATAGTGTGTATTGACTTTCATACACATATGTTTACACTCATGTTTTCTTTCCCCTCTGTGTATAAATGCAAGTGTGTAGAACCTTGTTCTATTATTCATTATATTTACTAAATACCCTGGAAATTATTGAAAATGCATAATTTTCCCCAACATTGTTTGACAAAAGTGAATTTCCTGATTATTAGTATTGTATATTTATGATTTCATATGTAAACCCACATTAAGAAAATCAGAACTGGTAGATTATTGAGGTCAATTTTTAATTGGATATTCATATATTAATACTTATGCAACTTTACAATTGTTAGTGCATTCAAACAATGGTATTGGTGTTGGAGAGACCTGGTAATAGTACCAGCAATAATATTGGTGCCAGTAAAAGTGGCGTAAGCTTATTGCTACAAATTAAATTATACATTATAAGCTACAAGCTTTAATGCATTTTTATACCACAAACATACAGAAATGAGCATATACACGTGTTGCCTATATGTATCTCTATAAGTGCTCATGGTGTGGGTACATCAGGGGTGTATTCTGGGCGCATGCATCAATTGTAGGAAAATAATTATTACTTTCTTTCACTTCAGATCCAAGAAATGTAATATAAGCTTAGTTGAGCACTCTTGTGTAAAATAAATACTTCTCCTATATGAAGAAATTAGAATGTAGAAATGCTCATTAATGTCATCACAGAGCAAGCTGTCCGATGTACCGCATCAGCGAAGGAAGATTTTAATGTGGGCAAGCGCTGCTCCCGTGCTTCTTCCCTCCCCCTGTCTGCTTCTTCGCCTTCACAATGCTCGAATATCATGTTGGCTGCATGCTGTGAGGTGACAGCTACAGAGAAGAGTATGCTTGTTGTTTTGTTGAACAAAGAGGTGGCAGCAATTGATTTTTTTTCCTTGGAGGTACAGTGCAATGCACATTTAGTTTAAAGTTTGGTTTATTTTTATTTCTGGGCCTCTTTCAAAGTTCCACATGGCTCAATGCAGTATTTTCCCAAAATATTTTTATAAAATGATGTAAATGAAACAGAGGATGTGATACAGGATTATTATTATTATTTGACTTTGTAAAGCTAAAGAATGAGTTGATTGCTCTCTATTCTTCCCCCGAGTTTGAATAAACCTGTACATGAACTAGTACCATATATGAACACGAACAATATTCATAACATTATGAGTGAAACTTACAAGTTGGCTACACTCATTTTGTCAATACCAGCTTCAACTGCATCAGTGTAACGATCTTTTTCAGCATTATGAAGAATTAATAATTATATTAGAGGAACCCAATCACAAGAAAGATTAAGTGCACTTGGTATATTATCCATTGAAAAAGAGCTGCTTCTGAAAATTAAAGCATTGCCCTCATTTTACGAAGATGTTATAAGGGAATCTACCACTCAAAACAGAAGAGCAGAATTGAAGCCTTGACATGGTAAAGGATGTAAGTGCCACACTGGTCAAAAATCCAACTTTGCATGGACAACAATCTATGTTCCATTACCAATGGCCTGGAGAGAGATGGAAGTGCCGAGTACATGCATGTACTGATGCCGTAAGATGGCATCGGATGCAACTCCAGGGTCGCTGGCATGGAGAAGGTTGTTTCTCCTGAAAAAATTACTTTTTGGCACTTACATCCTTTTCCGTGTCAACTCTTCAATTTACATTTGAATTATTTTAATTAAGTCTGGTCTTTTGTTCCTGAATATCTGGTTGTAATTTAGGCCTCTACTATAATGTTATTTGCATAAGCTAAACAAACCTAAATTGTGAATCTCCATTATAAATATAAACTGTTTATAAATATCAAGTGAGTTTATAATTTTATGAAGACTTCTACATCAGACATCAAACCTGGTGAGTTTTAAACTTTATTATCCATATTTCATTACTTTATACATTATGCAATATTTAGTAATGTTAATGTGCAAATCGTCAACTATTGAATACGTATAATGCTATCCCCCATTCCATAATATATGTTTTAAAAAAAATGTGTACAGCATGCCCTTTATGAAAATCCAGGATACACCACTGGGGTATGTTATCATCTCGTATGCTATTTTCTATCCTGTTCTTACACCAATGATGAGAAAGGACTACAAAATATATTATTCACAGTGTCCTATCTCTTTTGCATTTTTTTTTTTTTTTTTTGTTAGTCCATGTGATGGATTACTTATAAACCGATAATGTCCGGGGCCAGTCTTAAGGTAACCCATGCAGAGACACAGGTGTATGCACATCCTCTTACCCAAAGTTTTGAAAGTGATACAAATAAAAAAAATTCTCAGTCAGGAAAATCCCTTCTCACCTTTTCAACTGTAAGTTCAATTGGTAAAAGCAAACCACAATTTCACAATGCTTTGCCAGAGACTAGGATTAAAATGTCAATAATATCACTAACAAGTAGTAACAAGAACAAAATAATATTTTTATAGGAATAAATTAAAATTTTCCAAAATCTGTAATTTTGTTTGTTTGTCCACTTTTTTCACTGGTGAATTTTTCTCTAGAAATTAATATTTAGGTATGGTGTATTTTCTCTATATTTAAGAATCCATGATAATAATCATTCTATTTTACAGATGAGGTGAGAACTGGTAAATATAAGAGCCTCTTCCATCCAGTTCAACTCATCAGTGGAAAAGAAGATGCCGCCAATAACTATGCACGTGGTTACTATTCTGTAGGAAGAGAGATGATTAATGAAGTTGTATGGAAAATTTGCAACATAGCTGAAGAGTGTTCCAGTCTCGAAGGCTTCTTAGTGTTCCATTCCATTGGAGGTGGCACGGGATCTGGATTCACATCTCTGCTGATGGACCAACTTTCAGTGGAGTTTGCAAAGAAGACAAAGCTGCAATTTGCAGTCTATCCATCTCCACAGGTGAATACATTTTCAAAGATAATAATTTGTATATCATGTGTAAGGAACAACTGTAAGTATTTTTAAAAACAGTTAGTTAGTAATCTACTGTTAGTAATCATAAATTGGTACAGAACTGGACAGACAGAAAGAAACTCAATCTCTATCCCCCTCCCAATGTTGCATATGGGTGAAGTGGTGCTTTCCACCACTAAAGATACTGATGTTGCCAAATTTTGTAAAGTGGGCACTCCAAGGAGTTGGTAGTGGCTTACTTCCTTTGATTCTGGACACATTTTTCCAACAGTTTTCTGGAGTACAAGCATATGGCAAGGCTGAAAACAGCTGAGGGTTTCTGATATATTCCTGTCCTGTCCTTCCTACCACTTTAGTTTTCTCTTATTTGCCCAGAAATTAGATGGTCAGTTAATGGTCATGTTGCAAGCAAAAAGTCACATATGAATGCTTTCGATGATCAAGAAGTGCGACTTGAACTCACCATACCCACTTTATTTGTTTCAAGTCAAATATTGTGTTTGCCTCTAAGGACTACTGACTTTTAAACAAGGTATGTTAATAGTTGGAGCACTTCGGCCAGCTTATATAAAACAAACAGAATGCTTGAATAGAGATGAAAGCAAATCTCTGTTCATTTTTGTTTTCTCTGCTGCAGTATGAATATGCATACAAGGTACTTTTAACAGAATTAACAAATTTTAATTCAACATTTGGTTACATCAGCAATAGGCTCAAACAAGTGGGAGAACATAAACACTTAATTATGAAGATATTATGTGAAAGTACTCAATTGTCGACAAGGTACAGGTATTGGACAAAATAATGGAAACACGAGTCAGAAGTGGGACATATTTTCAATGTGCCTGGTAACAATGAGCACAGCGAAAATCAACCTTCTCTTGTTTGTTGCAGGTAGTATGGACTGTGCACAAACAGTAGAGTGAGGCAGTGTGGTAGTGGACATTGTGCAGGTGTGGTGAGTGACCAGTATGTCCGACCTGCTGGAGTTTGAAAGAGGTTGAATTGCTGGTGCCCATCTCGCTGGAGCATCTGTGAGCAAAACAGCGACGATATGCAGTGTAACACGAGGCACAATCTCGAAAGTCATGACCGCATACAAAGTGCATGGTAAAACAGGGTCTGCTAAGCAGAATAGTGGTTGAAAGACGAAGCTGCAGGAGAGGGACTGCTGGGCCTTGAAGCGTATTGTGACGTGGCAGAAGAAAACAACGGCTGCCAAAGTGACTACAGAACTTAATCAGCACCTAAACACCCCAGTGTCATGCAAAACAGTGAGGTGGAAACTGCATAAAATGGGTATCCATGGGCATGTTGCTATTGTCAAGCCCCTAATAACTGACACGAATGCTCAAAGGTGACGTGCATGGTGCAATGACCACAATACTTGGATGCTGGAGGACTGGAAACGTGTCATTTGGTGAGACGAGTCCACCTTTATCCTTATCCCCACCACTGGATGCATGTTTGTATGGCAAACACCCTCGACAGCATATGATGTGGACTGTCTCTGCCCAACTGTCAAACATGGTAGCCACTCTATTATGGTCTGGGGTGCTATATCATGGTATTTGGCAGCCTCCCTTGTCATATGAAAAATGGCTTCAAATTCCAGTGCAGTGACCACCATTCAGGACTTGTATCGGTCTATTCCATCCCGAATTCAAGCTGTATTGTGTGCTAAAGGTATCCCAACACTGTATTAATACATGATGTTCCGACTTCCACAGGTGTTTCAATTTTGTCCAATACCTGTACACGAAAATTAGAAATTACGCAAAAAAAAAAAAAAAGGTAAAAATATAATATATAATATAATATAATAATATAAATGCAAAGAAACCTGTTAGGACCACAGTGCAGTTTTATTGATTGAAATTAAAAATGATGATATATGCATCTGCCACATCAAATTGGATCAGTGAGACCAATAGGGGAAAGATTCCACTCAACCTTACTTTTGTTACTTTTGGGAAATCAAAAAAAAAAAACAAAAAAAAAACTCATAGCAACCAAACTCAAAGTTGGATGAAGAAACTTACAATTACAAACTTATTCATAGTAATAATATACCATAAGTGGTTTGTCATTAAAAACCTTTATTTTAGCTCTGATATGTATTCAAAGTTGGTGGAATATTTCCCTTCTTGATCTCAACTGTCAAAAATATTAAGGATAAGACAAAAACACATTTGTGTATGGTTAATTACAAGACTGTATTGTCTTAAAACACAAAGAATGGATTATATAAGTCATATACACATATTTAAATTGAAGAAAAGACATATATTCCTAACCTTGTAGTCTTTGCATAGTGTTTTAGTTCTTACTTACTGTCATCATCTTCTGGCTGACCAGTGGTAGCAGTAGGCTATTCTAAAATATAGTTATAAAACTCTCTGCAGTCATCAGGCACATAATGTATTATTTTTGCAACATCTTCAAGTTTCTTCTTTTTAATGGGAACCTTTTGCATTATATGCTTTTTCAGCAAGCAGGGTAGCTTCACCACCTTTGTACAGCTTGAAAGCTCCAGTGTTTACACCATCTATAAACGTACGAGTAGTAACATATCCCCTTTTTGCTACTGTGAACTTTAGGTGCTTATAAGTACTTACTTTGAAAGATTGTTTAGTACCAACACTAACACAAATCTTTTGAAAATATTGTGGCCACCAGTCTTTAAAGTTCAAAATATCTTCATTTACTACTGTTTTAACGATGAATGAAGGCTGCTTTGTTTTAGCAGTGGTAATCATGTTGTCGTATTGATCAGGCGAATAAACCCTATCATAGTGACGAATCACTTTTTTAATCACACCGAAGTTCCGGTCGCAGGGTAAAAACTATGACTTCTAGGGAAAACTACATGTACCTCATTAAATCACTTTGTAATAGTCAGAGACATCAAAAACCTCACCAATGTGTGGTTCCGGTTTTGCCCAGGGCACGAGTCACTGAACACGTAAAGAGTTTTTACTTGAGGGTCAACGCTGTTTGTAAGATAGTCATACAACATAGAACACACATCGTTTGCTCCTTTTCTTGCCACTCCCTCATGGTATGTGTACATTGTAGCTTTGTTATCTCCTAAACTATGAACACAAAACACATGATGCTATGCTTTCCTGAGATAAAACATCTCTTGTACGGGCATGCATGGCAAAGGAAGGTTTTTGCATGAAGTCAAAGCATATTCCATGTATATCAGTCCTATTACTGCACAGATCGGTTACCTCTTGGATTTTTTTGTAAAACTTACATGCCCTTCTTTTACGGACCATCAGTTCTGCTACAGCAGCCCGCTTTGCGTTGTCATTCAAGGTTGAGGATTTTATCTTTGTATTAAGATCCTCACACGTTGAACACACATCTACTTGAGGCCTACCGAATCGGTGCCCATAATTTTCCTTGTAGTAAGTTAAAAAATATTCCTATTTTATGACATTTGTGAGTTCTGAGTGTTTTTCGAGAAACATTTCATGCTTCTTTTTGCAGACCAGCCTCTAGGTATGTGATTGCCATAGAAGAATAATGAGAGTTTTTTTTTTTTCTTTGGTATGATTCAATGTGTTCATTCACCTTCATTAAAACGTCGCGAGGAATGTGTTCCCTCTCATGTCAATAGGTTGATCACCCTTTGCTAAAATAGTCGTTAACCGATAAACCAACTTATTAGACACTGCATGTAAGCTCATGAAAGCCTTACGGCAAACCTCTACTCTATTGGAATCTTTCATAACATAATATTTAAAAGATGATGTGAACTGTTTTGACTCTGGACCTTTAGGCCGATGCCATTCAACATCGAGTGATGTCCAATTAAACCTGTTAGATGAGTGTCCTGTTCGTTTTTTGGCCTGCCACTGCAAACGGTATTAATTATCTTTACTTTATGTTCCTCAGTAAACTGAACAGTACACATTTTCCTACAATCACAATCAGGCCCCATTTGTTTTTGTTCAACTAACAGTCCACGTCTTCTCACGAACCCCTGTCCCTTGAGTCTTGCTGTTTTCATACTTTTCTCAATATTTCCAGAACCTCTTCTCTTTTTAGTAGGACTCTCTTCAGATTCTGATGCTGCAGACATTGTTTAAAACACTGGTAATAAAGCAAAATGCACAAAAACACTGATAATGTATCGCTAGAGGCACATATTTTTGGTAAATAAAAAAGCAAAATTTCGGTATAAAAACTGAGTCAATTTCGGGTTCAAAAGCAGTAAATAAAATAAAATGTCGGTGTTATAGCGGTGAAAAATTGGATCAAAAGTGGTATATAAAAAGACATTTTGGTTTTAAAATTGTGAATATAATCCTAAATTTGATTAAAAAACTACACTTATTCCACAGAATTAACATTTCACTTCTAATAACCAATTTATGTAGTTATCCGAGTATAAGTTTATTTCTGTGTAAAGGAGTCAATTTTTGTTTCTCCAATATTAACAGCAGAATTAATCAATTTTCCGGGAATTGCATAACTCTCAGGATAATTCAGACCTCAGAAGGTGCCGCATCTGTGAATAAACCCTAAATTTCGTGTTTAAGAGTTAATTTCACTTTTTGCAGTTCATTTCGCATTATTTCGTGACGAAACATGGTCACATAATGCATCTCAGACCTTTCAAAAACATGAAAAATTAACACCACAATGTGTTTTTCAAATTTAGTTTTTTCGTCAAAAACGAAATATGCATGCCCCTATGTATCGCAAACAAATTAACAGTTTGCACATACAGCTTCACACAACCTCAAAGCAGAACAAACCTGAACTGCAGTGTGTGTGCTGACACTGAGCACTCTGGTAGCTGGAATGTGACCTAATACTTGTTGAGACCAAGAAGGGAAACATTAGGGTGACCAGACGTCCTCTTTTATCTGGACATGTCCTCCTTTTTAGGTATCTGTCCGGCATCTGGGCGGATCTTTTAGAAATCGGTAAATGTCCTCCTTTTTTGGAAAGAGTATAGCATTGACCATAGCAAATGTGCTGCATACAGAATGCTTCACTTGGGGCACGTTAAGTATTCGAGCAATGCTTACCTAGCATCTGGGAGCTCAATATGATCACTTTCCCGACTGAGTCATTAGTAGGGCATGTATTTAAGGCACTAAAAACCTCTGAAATAGGCAGTCAAATAGGCACCAAAATGACAAAAATAGGCACTTAAAAGCACCATAAACTAAGAAAAGGCACGAAAATAGGCACTTAAAAGAACTTATTTAAATTTTATTCTTACAAATGCACAGTTATACTGTATTAGCACTTCAGTTTATACATAATAATAATAATAATAATAATAATTCCTTTATTTAGTGGGTGAGGTTCAGCTGTAGACTGCTCTACCACCTAACCCTTGTTAAATTCACAATTGCAGGGAATCGTCTGTTAAAGTAATTCTCACAAAAAGAGCTTGTGCTAACGACTGCGAATTTCAACAAATGATGAATAAACAATTTGCACCTTTGTAACAAAAAAAATATTTAAAACAATGTTCCAATTCAGACCATCAAATCTGGCGAATTACAGATTTCAGTCAGTACATGAACAAAGCCTTACATCTTTCAATATAGGGAAAGCCAAATGCACGTAAGAAAAAAGCTGAAGTATGCAAAAATTGCAGAATATCTATTTTTTTTTGCATGATTAAGCAAAATAGGCACTAACCATCAAAATAGGAATTTATAGGCACTATAAAAATGTGTTTTTGGAATAGAAACTCCATGAAACGAACTTTAAAGTTTAAAAATGAAAGCCTATGGTTTATTACAAAGGAATAAAAAAGGCAAATAGGCAAATTCCGCACCCCAGTCATTAGTATTAAGCGTTGAGACTGCTGGAATGCATGTAGTCTGTGCAGTTCCTTTCCGGTTGATTGATTTGGTTCATTTTACTTTGCTTTTTTTCAACTTTTGGCTAATCTCAAAGATGAGTATTAGCGATGATATGATGATTTTGATGAAGAACACACATGTCTAGGCCGGGATTCAAAACCGAGGCCTCTGGCATTGTGGCACGGTGTGCTAACCACTCCAACACAGAGGTCGGCCAGTTCCTTTTCGAGTTATACATACGTGATACAGAAATGCGTAGTGAGAATTTTGATTATTAAGTAATATTTACTTTCATGAAATAACGAAGCGAAAGAAAATATCCGGTTTTAAAGGATGGAAGAAACGTATAACTTTCCCCTGCTGTTGAAAGAGTGCTAGAAATGTTAGTGGCATTGAAATCATATTTCTCTACCCAATCTAAACTACCTAAAATTTTAATTTGGCTTTTAGAAATAAGTTAAGCCAATCTTACTTGTTACATTTGCATTCACGTGTGGAGATATTTCAGTCTAATATCCAAAAATTAGAAAAGGAGTAAAATTCTGTGCTTTAAATTATAGATATTCTTTGTAATTTGTTAAAAAACAGATTAGGAGATTGCTTTCTTTGCTTGAAGGTAAGATGAGGTTCTTGAAAGAGATCTTTTGAAAAGCATCTGTGAGCAAAATGTTGGTAAGATTTTGTATATTGATTAAATTATGAGTAATGGCAAATGTATAGCCATTTTTTGCGGTGTCCTCTTTTTTATGACTTTGTCCTCCTTTTTCGCCATGCTCTGTCCTCCTTTTTGAATGTATGTGTCTGGTCACCCTAGGAAACATGCCTGGAATGTTTTCCTTCTTCGTCTCAGTCAAATATTTCATGGATTACTGGAGCATAATGGTTGGTGGAATATTTACCTTTTTCAGCCCGACAGATGAATTTTACAATGAAGAACAAACTGGCTATCTCAGCCCATTTTGTTCAAAAAGTGGAATCTTTCCCTTCTTGGTCTCACTGGTTCAATTATAGACCTACGGTGGTCCAGTTGCTTGTGTGCCCAACTGCTATGCAGGAGACCTGGGTTAGATTCCCAGGGTAGGTGATCTAAGGTGGGAGTTTTCCTAGCATAGTCCATGCATAAAGCAGATCTGGAGTTCACCCAGCCTCTAATAAATGGGCACCTTGAGGCAACCCTTGTAAAAGGGGAGGGGTAAAGGCAGCTGGGCACAATACTGATCACATCACATAAAGAAATAATGGCAAAGATCGTGAATGAATACCTCCTCATTCCCCATGTGGATGTGGATGTACTGTAGCACAGTACAATGAGGTACTACCTCTCATCGAACAAGGGCACACTTTAATAAAAAATAAAGCCTTACATCTTTTTCTGAGACTAAAACTAATCTCCTTATGTAGTTTGAGAGCAATTCAGGTATCTGACACCTACAATAAAAGCTGAGGCTGTGGAGGGAATTTTACACACCCAAGAACAAAACACAGGTTAACACACAATACTGCAGATTCAGGAGCTTGTTAGCATGCACAAATGAAGTTTCAAGACACTCCAAGGAAGAGAGGTTGATATTTGAGAATCTTACAAAACAATCACCCTTAACCTTAGACAAACTATTTTTCAATGTTGATTTAATCATGCGTGTTACTTTTAGTGTTTAAATGTGTAGTATCTGTACAGTAAAAGATTCTTCTAATTGGGCAAGTATAGATCTCTGGTATTGAATGATCTTCTGTAATGAGGGAATAGCCTTGTACATTTGATGTTCCCACTAGCAAAACACAACAATACAATTAAATTACAACACAAACTCATGACAATAAACCAATATCACAAACATGGTAACAGTGCTCATTTTTAGGGTCAAGTGATATCTGCCAATAGTCTAAGTTTATGATTCAACACTTGAAAAAAATATATAAAATACATTTTCCTTCTGCTAAGTTATATGTGATTCCATTTTTAGAATTTAACTGAATTTTGACTTGACTGATTTGCTTTATTTTACTTCACTTTTGTGCCACTTTTGGCTAATTGTGAAGATGAGAATGAGTGATGATATGATGAAAATGATGAATGGACACTCACAAACATCCATGCACAGGCCAGGATTCGAACGTGGGACCCCTGGCATCGTAGCCCGATGTGCTAACTACTCTGCAACAGGGGCTGGCTCTAACTGAATTTTGTTTATGTTCAAAATATACAAATATTCACAAACACATGTTGAAAGTTTTTGAATATGAAACCTCTCACTCCTTTAGCAAGTTCTGCTACTATTCTGAAACCATAGATTTCATTCTTAAACTGTGTTAGGATTCTTTACACACAATGATGTGTTGCTTGAGCATTGTGACAATAAACACTCACTGGATTGTTGGAGCCAATGGCGTGAGTGCTCTAAGTGGGGGACACTGGGGATGCTATATTCTCAGTTAAGAAAACTGTCATAAAGCATATTCTCAGCTAAGATAATTTGCACGTAGATTGCCCAATCTACTGCACTGTTTCCATATTGATCCATTCACACATCCTCCTACCAATCCCCAAACTCAATCAAGCATAGAGGGGTCACCTGAAGGGGTTCACAGAGCACATGAACCCCCAACTAAAAGTGGAAAAACTTCAATTTCTTTACTTTTCTGCTTTATAAAAAACTACTGTATATTTGAAGATACTTATTTTACAAAGCAGCTTCTTTTGTTCATAAAGTCTTCACAATGCTTCAAATTTACTAATTTTCTTGTTAACAAGAAAAGCTTACCAGATTAGGCAGCAAGAACTTGGTGCACATCTGTATTCTTTCTGTGCTAAAGCTCCACCAAAAAGCCAAGAGAAACCAAGTGGAAAACTGGAAATTGGAGCACATGCGCCTTCTGAAAGAACTGTCAACAGATAGCAGCAACTGTTAAATGTTGGGGGAATGTGTGGATAGCGGCAGAGGCATAATATTTTTTGCTATTCCGAGGTATTTTATTTTTCGTTTTGTTTAGCTTCTGGATTGGAGAAAAGTAAGCAGTAGTTAAGACATAATGCAAGCACTGTTTGCATTGTTATAGTAATTCCTAAGATCTTTATGTTTTAGCTTAATATCTTTCTTTTTTAATTCATTTTACCAAAAATTAAGCCTGCAAACTTCCTCAACAACTCCATCGCAAATAGTTGGCCTTGCATGGCGAAGGGTTTATGTTTTCAAACACTATATCGCCAAATTGAGCAGATTTATACTGACATCGACATTCAAAATGTGTTGTTTAAACCTTTAGATAATGTAGACAAGTAAAAAAAATGAAGACACAGACACTGCGAGTAGAAAATAATATTTATCTTGGTGCACATGTAAATGAGTATGGATAAATATCCATTATATTTCTATTGAAAATAAATTATACCTAGGTAATTGTTACAAACTCATACAGGTAAACTTTAACACAATAATTTTAAGTTTCGCAAATTGCAATTCCCATCATGAAGCTTGAGCAATGCCAGAGACTTGCCAATCAAATATAGGAAAGGTACTGTGAAATAACAAATAGCCATTGCAATTGAAAATAATAATAATAATTTGTTGGTATCATGGTTAGTGGGAATGTTGGCGAGGTTAATTCTTAGGAACAGGTAAAATAATTTCCAACACTAAATAGGGAGAAAAGTAATGCATTTCAATAATTCAAACTGAAAGAAATCATTGTTTACCTTAGTAATTTTTCCTTGTTTATGAGGGTATTGATGGGCGAGCGATAAAACGAAATAAAATAAAATTGACCTGTAAATGGATTTTTGCTGGACACTCTGGTGGAGTGACTAGCACAACAAAAAGGTCCCAGGCTCATATTCTTAATAAAACATTCATATTTCTTGCTTTACTTTATTTTATTATTTTTACCTTGTACCCTACAATTTGTTAACCTTTTGTATGCTAAATTAATCAGTGTCACTTACATTTACCATTTTCTCCTCTGTGATTGTGATCAACAATTGATTTTCTATGTGTTTGTAGCCCACCTCGGTCAAAGGGGGGGAGGAGGGGGTAAAATTTTCTCTTAATTTAGGCTGGGTGTGAACACCCAATGATTTACTTCACGTGATGACGCTGATCAAGCATCCTCCAAGTTAGGCATTTCCTCCACTTTGAGCATTGGATGGGATCAGCATGAAAGTGATAAAGCTTAGGTAACATATCATGATATCATCCTCCCCCATTTGGGCAAAAAGTGAAGAGCTGTGACTGATTCATCAACTAGAACATCAAAATCAGTCATCCCTGCTGAAATTATCCCATGCACCAATTTATCAGAAGAAAAGAAAAAAGTGTCTGATATCATAACCAGTTAGCCTTTTAAGAATGTAATATTCCATATACCGTGCGTCCATTTCGATCTTCAGCCGAGAGATCGGGAGAAGTGTGGCGGGCGGCGCTGACGGAGATGCCGACATTTGCGGCCTTTAATGTCCGCTTATTTTTATGGACATATGCAGACATTTATATAAATATTGCTAAACGAGCACTAACCTGTGTTATAATTTATCATCTGTAATTCATCCAAGTTCTGCCCTTATATACACAAAAAAATACGCTTTAGAAACGATGTTAAGAGCCACAGATAATAAAGCATTTTAATCATAATTTTGACCAGTAACGTCCTGCTTAAGTTTATATCCTTGAAAGAGTTTTGTGTCGATGGGGATCATTTGGAGGTTTCGAATGTGCAACACTGTATCAAGATTACGCTGCAGATGAAACCGTTAAAAGTGAATGGTTTTCGTGAGCTTCCTTGCAATCCGATATCTCCGAGCTCGAGTTTTTTTGTTCCTTTGCGACTAGATGAAGACAGAGCTGTGAATATAGTGGTGAGCAACGTAAACCAAGAGCGTGTTAATTTCGTACTGTGCACAAGAGTGTTATTCTTGGTTACTTGCAGTTACTTGTTTGTGTTATTGCAGTGTGTATGTGTGTTGTGTCAGTTAGACGATTGGAATGCCAGCCGCAAGGTTCACGTTAGAACAAAGATTTATTATGTATGACACGTACATGAAAACAGACTCGTGTCGAGACGTGTGTAGGCAATTTGTACAGAAATTCCCAGGCGTTTCAACTCCACATAGAGATACGGTTAGATATCTTGTCCTTAAATTACGAGAAACTGGATCGTTAAATTTTAAAACACCTAAGCAAAAACGAAGGATTCTAACCGAAGCAAAACTCGATGATATTGGTGCAGCGTTAGAACGTTCTCCAAACAAACCTCTACGCCGTGTTTCACAAGAGGTGGGCGTGTCAAAATCATCGGCACATACAGCCACTAAACTACTAAAATTAAAACCGTAATCTTATAACACAGGTTAGTGCTCGTTTTGCAATATTTATATAAATGTGTGCATACGTCCATAAAAATAAGCGGGCATTACAGGCCACAAATGTCGGCATCTCCGTCAGCGCCGCGCGCCACGCTTCTCCCGATCTCTCGGCTGAAGATCGAAATGGACGCACGGTACATTCCTGATTAATTTTAAATTATCTAATAGTACAAACAATTTAAGTACAATTTTTAAACCGATTTTGCAGTCTAACATTCTTTATAAATTCCTTCCTACATGCAAACTTTTGCCCAACCTCATGCAAACTTTACACTTTCGCCATTAATTACAAAAGTATATGTTACAACAAATGAATTCAAAATGTTAATCTGAGGAGAAGAACTGAAAGAAAAATGTCTGTAGTTTGTTAGGTATAAATTTTAAAGTTATGACTGCTTTGGTAGCTTAAGTATTTAGAATAAAAAAACTAAGTGACCATTATATTCTAAGGATGGCAAAATTCAGAGAAACCTTTATGCCAGAAAAAAAAAGCTAGGGTCCTTCCCTTCAACACCACTGTGAGAGCCACCAATGTGAGAAGAAAAGTAGATGGCGGAGGAATGCACAAACACTTACTCTGCTTTCTGTTCATATTGGCTACCATATTTTCTTTGATAATAACTTTCAATATGCATAGAGATAACTTATTTTGCACACAATATAAAGTACAGTCCTGTAATAGTAAAATGTATTATTTTACCTTTCTTTACAGATGGCTTCAGCTGTTGTAGAGCCTTATAATTCTGTCTTAGCAACCCATTGCTCTATGCATCGCACTGAATGTGCATTTATGATCGACAACGAAGCAATCTATGACATATGCAAGAGGAACCTCAACAATGAGAGGCCAACATTTTCCAATCTGAATAGCATCATTGCACAGGTAGTATCATCGATGACTTCTTCACTTCGATTTCCAGGAGATCTGAATGCTGATTTGACAGAGTTTCAAACAAATCTGGTTCCCTATCCAAGGATCAAGTTCCCTCTTGTAACGTATGCACCTATGATTGCAGCTGACAGAGCATGCCATGAGCAAATGACAGTAGCACAACTCACAACTGCATGTTTTGAGAAAGGAAACCAAATGATAAAATGCAATCCTAGCAATGGGAAATATATAGCTTGCTGCATGTTGTACAGAGGCGATGTTGTCCCTCATGATATAAACAGAGCAATAGCAGTCATGAAAGGAAGACGGGACATTCAGTTCTTAGATTGGTGTCCTACAGGTTTCAAGATAGGGATTAACGAACAACCTCCAACTTGTGTGCCTGGAGGTGACCTTGCTAAGGTTCAGCGTGCAGTTTGCATGATGAGCAACCAAACAGTCATGGCTGATGTATGGGCACGAGTGAATCGCAAATTTCATATGATGTATAGAAAGAATGCCTTTGTTCACTGGTACATTGGAGAAGGGATGGAAGAAGGTGAATTTGAAGAAGCTCGGGAAGATTTAGCATGCTTGGAGAGAGATTACCAGGAACTTCTCAATGCTGACTCACATATTGAGAACAGGGATGATGATGTTAAGAACTGGGATGCTTATGAAGTTGAGAACCATGAAAATGATGTTGAGACCCATGATGATGATGTTGAGAACCATGAAAATGATGTTGACAACCATGATGATAATGATGTTAAGAACTGGGATGATGAAATTGAGAAGAGTAATGATGATGTTGAGAAGAGTAATGATGATGTTGAGAACTGGTACGATGATGACAACTGGGATGATGATGACAACTGGGATGATGATGACAACTGGGATGATGATGATAACTGGGATGATATTGATAACTGGGATGATGATAACTGGGATAATGATGATAACTGGGATGATAATGATGATGACTGGGTTGATAATGATGATGACTGGGATGACCATAACTGGCATGCTTAACTTCATGTTTCTGCTCAGTCTTTCTTGCTTATACCTTGCTCTTCATTTTCAAGGAAAAAGCAAATAGTTTATTGTTTGTTCGGTACCTTCATTATACTGTGCATTCTGTTTACAAGCTTACTTGTTCATATTTAATGCATATGCCCCTTACTATATTAATTTTTATATACAAATGTTCAACAAGTCTTTAAGTTCATGAAGAAAGAAATGCATGCTCTTTCAGAATTTTCTTAGGCCAAATGATATGCAGGACCTTTTAAAAAAATAATGTTTCATGGCTGTTAACAGGTTACATTATATGCCATATATGAATTGTAGTGTCATTATGATGAAATTTCTAACTCTTCAAATTTGTTTGTTGAGATTTGTATTATACTTCATCAAGAGAATTTAATGAATGATACATTGATATGCATTCATTTCTGTGAGCTACCATTGTTATTTTATCCCAAATGTTATGCAGTACCAATTCAAAAGTTTCACATGGGTGTTAGCAGGTTTATGAAATTATATGTAATATGTAATGTATCTAATGGATTTATTATTTTTATAATAAACTTTGTATCTAGAAGCATTTCTTGTTCATATTTGTATCAGACTTTATCAATTGAAATTAATGAATATATATAATATATATATATATATATATATATATATATAGGATAAAAGGAAGGAGGGCCACAAGGGCTAAATAAAAAGAGAAAGAGGAGAGAGGAAACACTCGCCCGTATATCCTGAAGATGTGATATACCATCACGAAAATTTGAATTTTTTCTTTGTCCGGTGAGTGTTTCCTCTCTCCTCTTTCACTATATATATATATATATACACAGGGTGTTTCGTAAGTTCGTTTACAACGCTTGGGAGGTGATTGTACGAGTGAAAATAAGGTGGAAAGTTCATGTAACGAAATTCCGGAAATGGCTTTGTTGCCGAGTTATTGACGTTTGAAAACGTGGGAAAATGATTTTCCGAAGTGAATAATGGCAAAGCGGGTGGAGAGAAGTCGTCGGTGTTGGGCGGTCCATTAAGAAATTGGGTACTCTCTTGTCAAAAAATCACGCAGCAATGTTGTGCAATGTCGGCGCAAGGGATTCCCCAAAGGACGCAAACGAAGATGTTGACAGGAGTTGGGTGGGTGTGCGTTCTGCGTGAGCTGGTATCGACGAGAATTGGCATGTGTTGAATGGCACCAAAAAAACAAAGAAAATTTCCTGAGCGAAGGGCACCATGAAGTAAAAACGAAAAAAATGAATGAAATTAATCAGATATTATCTATCCATTGTCTATTTATACCTAACCTAACCCTATATTCTGAGAGAGCACGCCTTCTATCTCATCTTCAGGTGAACGTAACCTACAATCACAGTCTGCTGCAGGTTAGATACCCTCCACTGGCAAAAATAAATTGTTCACTTGAAGATAAGAGGAGAGATGTCCTCTCTCAAAACATAGCATTAGAACAGGTATAAGTAGAAGCACTCATCAATGAATAATATCCAATCAACATTGCATGCTAATAAAGAACCACTTAGCATTCAGAGAATTGAAGAGAAGTTCTTGGGTAAAATTCTTTTGAAAAGGTCACTTTGGTCACTACAATAAACCAACGTGAATAGACAAAACTTATGTGCACTTCTACGAATATATACAATCATGAAAATTCAAATTTATTTTGAACATGAACAAATACTTTGTGCAATAGTAAAAATGTAAGTATGACCACCTATTTCAAATAATTATTTCTAGAATAGGGGCTATGTAAGCTAGATACTAGAATTTAAGTATGACAAAAAAATCACGGTCTGAAATTTTTATGATTAATATGAAGAGAATTCAAAATCACCATGAGAAAAATGGTTTGTGATTTGTGTCTGTAGACAATGAACTGATGTTTACCTAGTGTATACAGGGTGTTTCCGGGCTGATGATACAAGCTTTCTTGGATGATGGAGAGGCATATGTATCAATTTCAGATAAGGAACCCTGGTCCGGAAACGACTTAGTCGAAAGTTATAAGAGACAATCGGTGTATTAAGATGTAATACTTTTATTACCTGCACAAGTTTCACAAGCTGCTACATTCACAACAGTTGTTCAAAGTGGCGTCCCCCAGCTTTGCTGCAGGCATGACATTGTTGCACAAAGTTCTGGCATACCCGTTGGAACAACCCCGGGGTCGTTCGAACAATGTCACAGGCAGCGAGAATTCTTGTCAGTCTCGACAGGTGTCTCGTTCACAATCATGAGGGGTGGGACAGGAAACTCCACTACTGCACTGCAGATGGCGTGTGTGTACACCCAATGGCGAAAGAAACAGTAGGCAAATTGTCCATCACAATTTTCATTCGGTCTGTATTACACAATGTGATGACAATGAATTAAAATAATGATTTAAGTGAGCAGAGAACAATGGCTGCTTTGAACCAACATAGTTTCATTCCTTAGAATAACACAGGGTGTAGAATAAGAAGTAATAAAAATAGCGGTGGACAATTTCCTTACCATTTTCTTTGCCGTTGACTGTACATTTCAGACATGGTCAGTACCAATGTGAAGGTCGGTCGACTGCAGTCTGTGTTTACAAGTTGAAAGGAACAGATAGCTAGAGGGGTTCTGTTCTGTGGCTAGATCGGTCATCTGATCTGACCCCACTTGATTTCTTCTTGTGGGGTCATGTGAAAAGTCTTGTGTACAAGACACCTGTCGAGACTGAAGAGGATCTACTGGCAAGAATTCTCGCTGCCTGTGACATTGTTCAAAAGACACCAGCAGTGATCAGAACGCTACATTTTAATAGTAGCTTTGCTACAACTACAGCTACTCTTCCAAAATGTAGCTTCGCTACAGCTACAGCTACATTTACCAAAAAGTAGCTCGCTACGCTACTCCTGTTCGCTACTCGCTACTTTTTGCGCTACTTCTGTATAAGAAAATGAAAACAATGATACGGTTATTAAAAAAATACCCTACTACTGGTAAATAGATTCTATTATTTATTATCATGATTCCAGTCATTAGATAATTTTGATAGCAATGTTACTTCAGTTACTTATTTTTACTATAGTTTTTGAGAATACCATACCTATGCAAGTGGCATATCAATTCAAATTTGATATGAATATTGCAATTAGGGTGTTAACCAAATTAATTATTACAACTATACCTAAATAAAATTTGGTAGGATTACATATTTATGTTCACATCAACATATTTTTCTTGAGAATAAATATTTCATTTTTATAGACTGATATGAAGTCAGCATTTTGAATGAAAAGTACCTATAGCCCTTTGACTACAAAAGGACCCCAGGTTCGATACCCAGCAGAGGCACATAGTGGTTAGGATCCAGTCTCAATCAGATTATCTATGCATAAAATGGACTCCAAACAAAATCTAGGAAAGACGCCAAGTTGGGAGGATGAGATCCTCCTGCTCCATCATTCTTCCTCGTTCTCACAATTAGCCGAAAGTGGCAGAAAGCGACTATAGATAAGAGAATAATTAAATAAACCATTCATCCTCATTGAGAGAAGTGGAAGAATAGATGAGGAGGTAAACAGAAGAGGCCAAATTAATGGTGCTGGACTATATCAAAGCGTTCGAAGATTAATATGGAATAGGGATGTACCTATGAAATGCAAGGATGTAATATGTAACACATACTATGTGCCAATAATTACGTATGGAGCAGAGACTTGGACAATGACAGACAGACAAAGAAAAGATGCAGGCAGTGGAGATTAAATTTTTAAGGAGTCTTTTGAGGAAGACTAGAAGGGATAGAATAAGAAATGAGGAGATCCGACAGACAGTGGGTGTAGTGAAGCTTCAGGACAGAATAGATCAGGCACAGATGAGATGGTTCGGGCACATGAAGAGGATGGATACAGAAAGACTACCAGTAAGAGCTTACAATGCACAAGGAGTGGGAATAAGGCCAAGGGAGAGACCAAGATGTTGGTGGAAAGAGCAGATAGTGGAGAGTGTTAGGAGACAAGATTGGAACACCTTGGAAAGAGAGGAGTTGTGAAAGACCAGGAAAAAATGGAGAGGCTTGACTTCTATGCTGACCCAGCCAGAGACAGGAAACAGTGAAGGATGATGATGATGTGTCATGATTAGCAAAAGTTACAAGAAAGTGACGCAAAAGTAGGAGAAATACATAAATTTGAAAACTATGTATATTAACTAAAGAAAATTGTCGTTTCTGCAGGAAAGTCAATAACTCGTACATACTTTTTACAATATGATAAAATTATTGAGGAAACTGTCGTGTAAACCTGAGTGTTCTAAACGTATTGTAATTTTAAAATTTGTGAACAAATGCTATCGCGAAAACAATTGTAATTCCAGAAACTCTATCATTCTTGTAACAATAATTTCTTGCTGGTGAGATCCTATATACTGACGATGATCAATGCTGTTAACGTACCGAGCCATTTATTGCTGGCACTATTCCCTTGTCAGTGCAGTGGAAATTCCATCGCTCGCTTTGCACTGCAAGTTGTGTCTTACACAGCAATTAATACATTTTGGTGTCTCTTACACCATGATTGTTCCGGGGATGGTGCAAACGAGGCACTTTTTTCCAGTGGTGCAGCAAACGAGGCATGTTTCTCCCCAAAATAGCGATGCAGCTAAAAAAAACGTAGCTGTTAGCAGGAATTATATTCATATATGTCAGTTAGTCATCTGGATATCTGAATTCTTCAGATACTAATTAAATAAATTATGCAGATATCTATAATCTACAATCTAGATAATCTGTATCTCTATGTAATAGACTGTCTTTATGAAGCTCCTGCAAAATTAAGGGTTATTGTCGATTTTTCTTGATGCTGTTGCCACATTCAAAATTCACCTCAAAATGCTGAGAAAAAATGTAACTGTAGCGATTCGCTACAACTACAGGAATTTTGTAGCTTCGCTACAGCTACAACTACAATTTTCAAAATGTAGCATCGCTACAGCTACAGCTACAAATTTTGTAGCTAGCTACAGTAGCGATGCTACAAGCTCGCTACTTCTGACCACTGGACACCAGGGTTGTATGCCAGAACTTTGTGCGACAATGTCATGCCTGCAGCGAAGCTGGGGGATGCCACTTTGAACAACTGTTGTGAATGTAGCAGCTTGTGAAAATTGTACAGGTAATAAAAGTATTACATCCTCATACACCAATTTTCGCTTTTAACTTTAGACTAAGTCGTTTCCGGACCAGGATTCCTTATCTCAAATTTATACATGTGCCCTTCTCCATCATCCCTGAAAGTGTGTATCATCAGCCCGGAAACACCCTGTATAGTCACAAACTGATTTTCCTTCTAATCATAATTATAGGACAATCAGGGGTGGTTCATTAAAAAAATTCTTGAAATTACAATTCTTGAAAGGGAAACTGTGTAAAATTTATTTTTCATCTTCATCCTATTCTTCTTGTACAATGGGGAGGGGGGGGGGATGTCAAAATATGGCTTCCCATGAGAACCTGATCCTTTGCCGAAAAACAAAACAAATATCCATTGTTTAATGGTTCGATTTCTTTGTGTGCATGTGCACAATTTCTGTTTTTTTTCATTTTCGAAAAAAATCACCAAAACTAATATATTCTCCAAGAATGATCTTTCTTTCCTGGGAAATTGAAGTATTTAGCTTACACAACACTGAATTTTTTAGATAGGTGGCTACCCTGCTTTTTAGTATTGCATAATACATTTTCAACTTTTCTAATACAATAAACCATTGAACAATTTTAAGCATGACTTGAAACAATTGCAGGTAAACAACAATGCCACATTTTAAAATTTCTCTGTTCACTTTGGTTCATTGTGGAGGTAAGTGACTTGCTGAAGGGGAAATGTGTAAATTTGAAATTTCTTCTTCCTCCTCCTCTTGTATAAAAGGGGTAATGCCAAAATATTGTTTTCCATGAGAACCCGATCCTTCGCCAAAAAAAAAAAAAGACTAATATAGTGTTTAATGATTCAATTTTTTTGTGCATGTTTGAAAAGTATATTGTCTAAAACATCCCCTCCAGAGAGGATACATAATGTGAAAAGTTAATTTATTCAACAGCAGATCACATGAGTCGGAAGATTTTACAGGATCTATTTCGGGAAACTTGAAATTAGGAGCCAAGATTAAATTCTTCTTGCCCACTTGTATTACTGCAACAATATACCTTGACAGCAAAGCACGAAGCACACACCCTGATTGACACAAAAATCAAGGAAACACATGCAATTATGTGAATGGACAATCCCACCACATTTAGCTCTCACTACTTGAGCAAATATAACCAAGCAGTGGCAGACAATCTTGAAACAGCAGCACACCTAGCAGCCATCTGAAAAAAAAGCATAGACCAGAGGTCCACCAAAACAGATAACTGCAAGTTCCGATGTGGATGGTGAGAGCAGTCACCAAAATTAATAGAGTAAAATAAACATGTATGCAGATACATTCGCACATTTCATGTGTATGTGAATATCTCTAGGCTTACAAACATCAGAATTAATTAGTTATACTTATTTACAGCAACATTAACTAGCTCCTGGCTTTCTACACTGGAATCTGTTACTTGTTCATGTTTGCGTAGATCCCAAAATTATCCTCACAATGTTCAATCAACACAAAAAATCTGAGTGGAATTCAAGACCTCATACACCAAAAGAGCATCTGTTAACTTTACTTTTATGAGACTACATCCTGTTGGATTTCTTCTTAATTATTTCTGGTATCTATATTCAGCATACAGTCAAATGGTTAATGCTCTCAACTTGGTCAGAGCTCCAAAATTCTAGTGTTGACTCAGCATTGTGAGGACAACTGGGGAGCTACTTGAAATCAATAGTAGTAGCAATTCCAACCCCTAACCACGAACAGTAAGGCATCAGTTTACACACAAGTAAACAAATTGCCACATAAAATTAAGGAGTGTTCTTCCCCTCCCCAGCCACATATATGCCGAATTTGCATAAATTATATAGAGTCTGAATCTCTGGTTTATTCCACGTACAACGGTATATCACTCATCTCTCTAGGGAAATTAGCCTCCGATCTACACTCATTTAATTGAAACTCTGCATTTTCCTCAAAATCGGCTCGGGCATCAAGGGGGTTACATGTGAAAATGGCCTTGGGCTCCAAAAGGTTAGTAGTCTCATATTATTTTTAATTATTCATTAAGAAATGTTTTGCCTAAAGAACAATTTTCACACAAAAAGAAAAACAAGTGAAATCCATGGATTATTTCTTAATCCTGTACTACTGAAATTTTGTTAAATTTACAATGTGAGCACAAGAACCAAAGACCTTTGAAATATTCACATTGTTTGCTCACTGAAATGCTCACACAACCAAATATGAGATGATATCCAAAATATTTGGAACTGGTACTACCATCTGGTCAAAAATTCACATTGGACCTATTGGTCCAAGTAGTCTCCTTCCACATGTATGAACCAGTCCTAGCAATTCTCCCATTTCTGAAATGCATCTTGGAAGCTGTGTTCTGCGAGGATGCATCATCAGTTGGTGGAACAGAAAAAAAGCCACAGATGGCCAAGTCAGGTGAGTGAGGTGGGTGGGGAATGACAGTCATGTTATTTCTGGTCAAAAAGTCCCTGGGGAACAAGAATATTGTCATGATGCAAAAGGCCAGTTCTTTTGTTGCCAAAGATTGGGATGATGTCTTCACAGAATTTCATGCAGCCACTACAAAATGTTACAGTAAACAACCTGACGAAGCTCCATGCACATGTCAACACACTGCTGCTTCTGATCACCCGTCAGGATTCTCAGCAGTCAGAATCTGTTGGCATGCCAAATAACCAATTCCAACCTCATTCGCAAGGTAATGAATGGTTTGATAATGATCCTCATGAATGAGCTATTGGCTTCCCTAACAGTGTAGTGTTAACATAGTCACCTTGTAATCAAGGGGCCCCAGGTTCAATGCCTGGTGGAGGTGCATTGCACAGTGACTCGCATTCCAGTTTAAACTGAAGATCCAGTCTTTATTAGCCTATCTGTGCTTAAAATGGATTTAAAACAACAATTTAAATGCATAAACAAAAAAACAAGCTATTGAACTTTGGCAACAATGGCAGCCATTGTGCAGCTGAGGGTCCTCCCCATGCGTTCGTCATCCTCAATGGATGTCTGACTGACCCTGAACCAAGCATGCCATTCAAACATGCATGTACTCTTTGTTTCACAAACACTTGCATAATCATTACCTGTGTCTCAGATGCACTTTTCCCAAGACGTGCAGAAAATTCAGTGCACACTTGCTGCTCCTTTCTTGGATCCATCACTAAACCACCAAATACATTACTCCAAATAAAAGGAAATCAGCACAACACATTTACCCACCGGAGTACAATTTTATACAAGATATGTTAGAAATGCCTTCTTTCATTGCATCGACTACTACAACTGCTGTCCAGATGGCAGCACAAAACCACAAAATTCTGGATACCTCATATCCTTGCATTTTGTTTTAATACTTGTTAAAATATAACATATACCTACAGTAGTAAATAGGCAGTTAAAATCTACTTTTCTGACCCAACGCACAGCTTTCCTCAGGTAATTCCTGAGTCAATAAATCATTTCAGGCACATAATGGTGGTTGTTTTGGTAATTTTACATCACTTTTGTGGCTCTGCAGGATAATCACAATGATGATGAATTGAACACTGACATATCCATGCCTTATCTAGTCTGACTTTGTAGTGTATTACATTAACCACCTCATGAAAGAAGGTGGCAATTATCTTTTTATTTTGCCACTACATAAAGTACACAAAAACACATTAAGAACAGTATAAAAACAATACTTAATGGCCTGAGTGTTTTCAAGAGTGACTGTCAGATAATTCAACACAGATGACATGAAATATTTCAGTGACTCACTTAGTTTCCCTCAAGAGGTTTTCAGCATTTAGGAATGATTGATTGATCTGGTTTATTTTACTTCGCCTTTCTGCCACTTTCGGCTAATCTCAAAGATGAGGACGAGTGATCACATGATGAAAGTGATGAAGGGTCACTCACAAAGAACACTTACCCAGGTTGGGATTTGAATCTGGAACCCTGGTATCATAATGTGCTGTGCTAACCACTCCACCATTGAGGCCAGCTCAGCATTCAAGAGTCCACATGTAAATTAAAATTACCTTTACCAACCTTTTAAATTAATAAATAATTGCACATTATTTATTGTCTATGAGCTGTGGTGATCCAGTCAGCAGGGCATCTGACTGCCATGTGGGAGACAGAGGCTCAATTCTCAGGATAGGTAATCAATCTAACATCAGAATATTTACAGCCTTGCTTATGCAAAAAGTATTTTTTTTGGTTCACTCAGTCTCCAAGAAATGGGTACTTGGGGGGCAACCCTGGGTTGGAGCATGAAGCCAATCACATCATCTCCAAAAATGTCCAAGATTGTTAGTGCCTTCATGGAATGATGCACTGAGCATATGGAACTTTACTTTTACCTTACTGTCTACGTAAATTTTCTGTTCTAACGAAGTTTTGTAATCGTATGAACTACATTTTTAGCTGATGATTTAACTAACATTCACACAATTTGGATTTGTAGTTTTTTATATTTTATGTCATTTTTCTACCTCTTTAGGCTAATTGTGTCAATAAAATTAAGAAAATTCATGAAGAACACATAAAGAACACCTTGCCCAACCAAGACTTGGATCCAGAATGTTGTGTAGTCAGATTGTGAATTGCACTCAGCGAACAATGCAATGTATACGGACTTCCTGTGGCCACTGATTTATTTCAAAACCAAATACACAAGGGCTCTCCTCACCAATAAATAAACAAATAAAAAAATAATGACGATATGCAACTGAACAGAAGCTCTAATTTACAATAAACATACCAGAGGTGGTATTAATGAACGTGTGTACATATCCAATGGTAACATGGAGGATAAGTATGCCCATACTCACCTTCATACCAGAAAATCTGTTTCACTTAAGTTACTCATTTCTGACAGTGATGAAGCACACAATGATATGATGACATCAGGTCTATCACACCATAAGCTCATTTATGGATTTGGTTCCACAAAGTAGGGTCACTCTGAAAGTAATGCCTGCTATTTATGAAAATTACCACTTAATGGATCTATGAATACTCAATGCAACAAATTTTCAGGGAAGCATGACTCTTCGGGGACATGTAATCCCCATTTCCCAATTTTGAAAAAAAAAGGAAAGGAAAACAAGATGAGGCCCATAGAACATCAAAGCTGGTACTGAATAAATTTATTTTGTGCCTTCTTGCCTTTTTACAAAGGTTACAGGAGTCCTTTTCTATCATCCCGACATCTGGAACCCTGGATTGTGGTGGCTGCACATCTCCCCAAATATGATTTTAGAAGGGAATGCAGGGCATCCAAATGTCAACCTCACTTCCGTGAACCTCTAGACTGTGTTTTCCAGACTAACAAGGCTCTGGCATTTTGCCTCACTACATGTAAAATCTTCTGTGGTAGGATATTCGTCGCTTTTCCCCCTTCATTTTTTTGGCTAACAGAAGTTTTCACAACACGCTCACATCACGCCCCACGAACGTGGCTAAAAATATGGAAACCGTAACATATAAATTAGCAATAACAGCACAAAATGAAGCCAGTTATCAAGTCGAATATCATCTGTCCCTGAACATTAAGTATATATATATCCTATAGCACAACACAAATGAAAAGTCTCATCATAGGGACGCTGCAGCTCTGTTCATTGCTGATGCAGGACAAATTTCAATCTAATTTTTCTCCCTTATATCAAAAAACACCTCGATAAAACTTTCTCAGTATGAAGAGGAAGGATGGTAGTTAAAAATATCAAAAAATGAGAAAAATCGATTGGGTGGGGGGTTTCGAGCTGTTCAAATTTCATTTGATCATCTCATAATATGTAACCGTCTTTCCTATTTACAATGAGGTCAAGAATGCTTCTGCATCTTCATTCGTTCCCGAGATATACTTAATTGAAAAGAGCATGTTGCTCAAACATGGCATTTTTAACAACCCTCATATAATTCGTAATAGGCTAATCATATTTCAGCAAAATCCTTTCACAGGTATCGGTTTTGGAGCAAAGCAAAGCTGTGTACCAAATATCATCAAAATCTGTGACTATGAGGGTCTACTCCTGCCTGATTTGACAGGGAATGACCAATATACAGGGTGATTGGTAATTCGACCTATTCGTGGAAAGGGGTAATACTAGAGCACATTTGCAACAAATTTGACCCTATGCACCGGGGGTTGGAAATCAATGGGTTTCGAGTTATTATAGTTTGTAGATTTTCATGACATGTTCCAACTTGCGACCAAAAAACTACTAATTGTGAAAAAACTACTACAACCTGGGCACATAATTGACATGTTGGCAACAGCTGACGAATGAGTGATACTGGGAAAAAAAATCATGCCCAAAATTCCCATACACACAGAAAGAAACAGTCATTGGAGCACACGTCATGAAGAAATTTGGAAATTATCGTTTAAATCAAAGAGTATTACTCAAAAAAATGGTAACACACTTAGCGTAAAAATTATGGAAAAAACTTAATTTCATAAGCTCTCCAAAAACATACAAATGTTGTCAACTGGAACACGGATTGGAGGAAAATCTGAATAAATGTTACTTTTTAACAAAATCTTCACTGCACCTATGTCAATATTTGGAAGAGACTCAAATTTTCAGTAAACGTCCAGAAATGTTCGCTCATTTTAATCTTATCATTAGCTTTACCTTTCTGACTTTGTACACCATTAGAAATAATCATAAAAACCTTAGGCAGGCCATATTGGGTTTAGGTACCTTACTAGAAGAGGCCAGTGTTACTGACCATTATTTATTTATATATTTGCCATCTACAGAGAAAGGATATCTCCAACTACAGAAGCAGTAATACAACATTCTTATGAATATTAAGATTTTTCAACCTTAAAAATAAATAATAATTTAGATCAGATCCATGGGCGTAGTTAGATAGGGGCTATGGGGGCTAAGCTCCCCCAGAGCCTGACATTAGCCCCACTCAAAACGCATGCAGCATATGCACAAAATAATTAAGGAAAGAGACTGCACAAAAAAAATATATAAAATTCTTCATGAAACTTTCATGTGTTGTTCTTGTGGTGTGACTGCCACACAGAAGGACAGCATTCAAATTATGTTTTGATGTAGGTAATATACAGAAAGTAAATGCAGGGTGAAATTTATTCTCCATGACAGTTGAAGTTCATGTGCATTTTATGTACCATATGTAAGGACAAGATTTCAAAGAAAATATATGACCATTATTTCTCTTCACATTCCACCTTGGAGCACATGGTAAATAATAATGCTGTTGCTTTCAACAGCAGCAGCTTCACATACAGTGTTAACATAATTGGAATCTTTCAACAACGACTTCCTAAAATTGAGTTTTTCTGAGCATGAAAAAGAGCAGTCATTGTATAGACTTGACCTTGTAATCAAGGGGTGTTGGGTTCGATACCCGGTGGAGGCACATTGCACAGTGGTTCATGTTCCATTTTAATCAGTTCAGTCCAAGTTAGCTTGTGTTTGCATAAAGTGGGCTCAAAAATAAAAATTAATTGTAGAGACTTGAATAGAATAACAGTTCTGATGGGAAAAGGTGTCTGAACAAAAAAAAAATGAAGTTAGTTCCTGTGGATCTGCATTGCGTATAGGTCATTTAAAGATATACATGGAGTCTCAGGATAGATGAATTCTTCTTGGGGGGAAGAAGGTGGTTATTTGTTGTTTCAATCAAGTAACCCACAGGAAAACTATCATGGAAGGATACATGCTTATGTTGGTTATATAAAAGCAAAAAATCTTAATCATATTTTGGAGACTGGAAATTATTGGAAAATCATTATTTAATGTTTTGATTATACGGTTTGTGAAATTAAGTTACACATGACAAAATGATCATGCTGACCCCACATCACACCATTATAGGTTGGAGATCACACCTCTAGGTAGGATTGTGGGAGGGAGATTGGCTGTCGGGAGATAGGCCAAGGCCCTTCCAGGGCTGTCGCGCCATGGTTATTATTGTATGACAAAATGATCATTCCTTTTGATTAAAGAGTTTCTTAATAGTAAAAGTCAGGCATAGAGTGAACAGACAGACTATTAAATTTGAGAAAGAAAATTAAAAGATATTTGAACCCCCTGCTTTGAATGATATACTTGGTGGGGTCCCGGGTTCAAATCCTGGCTTGGGCATGGATGTTTGTGATGATATCACTCATCCTCATCTTCGCAAATTAGCCAGAAGTGGCACAAAAAGTGAAGTAAAATAAATCGAATCAAAAAGTCATACTTGGTGTGCTTTTGAAGGCACCTGGCCAGGGTTATATAAAAGTTGTCTGGTTGAGTGAGAATCCTTAAAAAAAATCTTCACAAATAGCCAAAAGTGGCAGAAGAGCGAAGTAAAATCAACCAATCAAAAGTCTAGTTTTAGAGGATAATTGAATGATATATCACCTACATTGCAACTTTCTGTATCCTACATGGCATCAATTATTTTTAGTGTATGTTTTGTATAAGTATGTCCTCTGTTGCACTTTGTTTAAGTCAGAACTTCTCTTCAGGTGTGTATGATGATTCTATTAATAAAATATCAAACTACATAGAGACCAAGAATAGCACACCTCTCGTGAGTATTTCAATAACTTACGAGGTTCTTAATTTTGTAATAGTCTGGAATTCTTCCTTTCCATAATTAATTACTTCAGTATACATTTTATTAAGATCCAAAAGGGGGTATGGGCACAAATCACACCCTGGGTAGATGTTCATTTTCAGCTGCACAAAATGTTGAACATTGCACAGTGTATTCGGCTACAGCTGAATGGTCTTTTTCTGCAATGAGATGTCTGAAAATATGGCTAAGGTCAACCATGGGTTGCGACACTATTGAACATAGAAAGGGAAATTGTAGCGGAACACAAATAATTCTTCAGAAATTTGTACAGAAGAGCAAAGAAAAGGAGCACTTAGATAAGACAATTATGTAATTTGTGTAATATCTCAGATTTTTCCACAGAACTAATTGCAAGTTCTTCTCAGTGCAACACTATAATTTGTTCATTACCATGAACACAAGATTACCCAATAACAACACACTAAAATCATACCTTCTTATCCTGAAGAATAAATGTGTTCTTTAATAAACTTGAAACCATCTATAATAGTGTACTTATTCCATTCATAAAAGTAACATTCAACATAAACACAATTCCATTTCTTTTGGAAAAGATGCAGGGGTTCACCTGTTGCCCAAGGAGAATGGTGATGATGATTTTCGTAATTGATAAAAGCATGAATATTGTTAGCCCCCCCCCCCATGTGGATGAATGAAACTACGCCTATGTTCATATTCTCTGTGTACAAATCAAACATATGTGCACATACATGTATACATTGATTGATTGATTGATTTGGTGTTTTAAGTCCACTTTATGCACAGTAAGGCTAATCGGGACTGGACCTACAGTTTAAAGTGGGACCCGAACCACTATGTGCCTTCACCGGGTATCGAACCCGGGACTCCTTGATTACAAGGCAGCGACGCTACCACTGCACCATCGGGGAGGCCTATACATTCGTGTATACAATTCAAGAAGAGCACTATAAAAATAAATTTTCTTAATAATCATAAAGAAAAAAATATAATAAAAATAAAATAAATACTAAATAGGAAAATTAAATAGAATATACTTGTTAATTAATAAAGACAGAAAATGGACTGTCTTAAGGCGAGGAGATACAGTTACGCATGATGTTTAAATTTATTTGAATATCGTCGGAATGGGCAATGCTACTGAAGAAAAATATGGGGGCACAAGAGAGTATGAAATTTCTCCACATGTGGAAGGTCGAAGCGTTTTTCAAAGTTGATTATTAAGCTAGATATGACCTGTAAAAAATATGACAAATAAGAATTTTTGAAATCCCATGTATTCCTTATGGGGAATTAACTTCAACATCAAGTTACGGCTAATCAAATGGGAGTTTCAACTTTTCTGCTGGGCCACACTTCTTCAAACTGCCCTCTTCCCATTCATATCATTTTCTATTCCATCGGAAGTTTGATATTACCAAGATAACAAATAAAAAAAATATTCCCATATGGCCAATGCATTTCTCCTTGCCTCCTGGCAGTGTTGTCAAACATGGTGCACATAAAAAGAGCTAAATTTCACCTTAAATGGAGTGAAAACTGACTTTCAAGGAGCTAGATTTACGAAGTGCTTCCTAGAGTAATGTTAGTTGTCAAAGGGGGGGGGGGCACTGCTATTACCATTAATTCTAAATTGATGACAATTTATTCTTAGTTTTCACCATCTAGATCCGGCGGCATCACCATCTCATGGTCATACGAAATCGAAAATAAAGGATTCCCTGATAACAATATTATGCCAATTTCATGTCAACATGGTGCTATAAAAAAGTAGCTGGGGATATAAGAGGGGATGGGGTGACACAGTGACACAGCCAATATAACAATATCACGTCACGTGCAAAATGTATAATCATGGCAAAAGTTGGTCTATGTGGGCCAGAACCAGTGATGGTATCATAGTGAGGCACGGGGCTGGCACCCCAGTTCACAGGCATGAGAGTGTGCAAAATAGAGCTAAGTTGGCAACACTGACTCTGAGAAAAAAGCCGGGTGGAGACTATCTTCCATGCCCTTAAAGTAAGAGTCTACAGTTACTGCCTGCAAGGCACTAACAGCCTGAAAATGAAAAAAAAAATAACAATGAAAATGCTAATTTGAATAACAAGTACTAACTTGTGTTATAAGAGTTGTTCATAGTGGTGGCCAACTGCATTCACACATTCGCAGCATCTTTTGATAAAATTTTGATTGACATATTTGTCAATTTTTTGTTTTCATGTTTGCAAGTTGTTTTTTTGCCATTGTAAACCAAGCAGTATGTGTACTCTCCACTGGGATGTAAGGATGCAAGCTGGGTAAAAAAATGGTGTGCACCTGCCATACACAGACACCTCCTCCCATTGGTGATGGTGGTGTGTGTGTGTGTGTGTGTGCATTTTCTGAAAACAAAAGAAAGGTCGTGGTCTAGTCAGTAGAGTATCTGACTGTCACATTGGAGACCTGGGTTCGATTCCCAGGGTGGGTTAGAATTGTTCCGGCCTTATTTCCACATAAAGCAGCTCTGGGGCTCACCCAGTCTCAAATCAATGGGTATCTGGGGTGGGATCCTACCTGCACATCCCCAAAATGTGCCTTCATGGCATAGTAGAATATGCATGGGGAACTTTACCATATCTTATAAAGGCATGGGAAAATGATACCTTAATGAAGTATACATAAAAAAAAATTCCTTCACTGCATATTCCCAGTGACTTCCATGCGTGTAATGTTTAAGTGACATTTGTATGCAGCTTGGAAGCAAAGATGTACTTCGTTTCAGAAGATTTGCTTGTTCAAGCTAGCATTACGCAAGAGTATTTATTTTATTGTAAACTAATTCAATTGAGCCATTACTTTCTGCTGCTGTATATGGCAATGTCATTTTGTTACCTTATATTTCATGACAATTAGAGGCCAACACACATATCACTGCCACGGTGCAGATCCCAATGTTAGTTTCTTCTCCCTCCTTCTTAGCATCTCGTGTTCCACCCTGCTCGCCAACCTTTGACATTGTTGCCAATTGTCATTCCATTCCTGGACACACTCAGGCAAACATCATTGAAAACAATTGAATAGAGCTCCAACTCATGGCTCACACCGTTCGACAGGAATGTTAATGTGGCAGTATAGCATGACGTAATGGTTGCTTCTTTTATGCAGTGCATTTTCATTGGCTAGTTATAACTAGTGTGGCCAACTGTATTAATGAAGCACTATTTCCATCATTGAAGGACAATTTCTATCATTGAAGGACAAAGACAAAGTGACTGTGAGTTTTGTTTGATTGGAAGCACCAAAATGTTATTTTAAGTACTTGACCGGTTTGACAATGTGTTGTGCATGTATTGCGTGTGTGTATGTGAAAGTGCATGTGTTTGGTTAATGAATGTTAAATTCTGTAATGCCCAGTACTATTGTTCATATTTCATCACTTTAGAATTGCTTTAAGGAAATAAATTATGTGGATGCATGAGCATTTGAACTCTCGGCTCTATCACGTGTTCTTGTAGGAATTGTATGAAGGAAGGAAGCTGTTATTTTTGCTGCTTGATGTGATGCATATTGTTTTCTTTGTTAAAATTGGCATGCTTTGATGGGTGGCAAGTTCATAACAAAATAAAAATCCATGTGGTTTATCGGCTGGTGGCAGTATATGTACAATTGTTATTATTTTCTTGTTATTGTTGCGAAAGCCGGCATCATTTGTAAATGTACAACAAAGGCAGCCGACTGTTGCCCATCACAGAGAGGCAATAATACTGCTTAAGGAGGAGTGTTTGTGGTCCAATTGTCAAGGTTTAATACATTCGCAGTGCAGGTTATTAGTTCTCAAACCAGTGGTAGTGTCAGTCGTGTATCAATCACATGTCGTTGCAGTTCCAGTACCAGTGTGGATGGGCTTATTGGGAGTGAACAGTTAAAATGCTACCAGGTCAATTAATGCAATGGAAAAATAACACATTGTTTACTTTATTTGAAATCGCACAAATAATGAATCACTATGAAGAAGTCTTCTTTGCATCATTTTGTGTAATTTTATGCATGTGTTAGTCCATATTTAGCAAACTCTAGACCATATGTATGTACATATAAAGCCACTTGTTAGCACATATTAATCCCAGACCTCGTTATAATGCATGGCATTTAAAACTGAATGTTTAGATAGAGCTGAATTCTCTAATTTCCTTGTTCTACAAACAGCTGTGCCTCGGCACACTGTAGTGATTTTTCTATCGAACAGATTAGCAACACAGGTTCTTGCGTTGTACTGCACCGATCACAGTAGAGATATGTGTGTGTGCATACATCTTTGGGTGGGGATCAGACATATTGAAGAAATTATGTATACAAATTCGAATGTGTGAAAATATGGTGGTGGACTATATTAAGCTGTGCGTTTAATTTCACCACATTACTTTTGTCACAAGATTTGAGGAGGAGACCTGGTAAATACTAACTGCCAATACATTAAGCATAATTTTGTGTTACTGTTCAGAGTTTGATTGTAATTTCTAACAATAGTCATATATTCCATATACAAAGAAAAATCAACTGATTCATCATAAATTCACATAGGTATCACCCTATTTCTAATTGTTTCATTTCATACATATTACACAATAATAAGTGATGACACTGCATTCTCTTTCAACCAATCTGGAAAAGAAAGCATAAAACTAAAAATGATTCTTCTGGATGCCAAATCCTAATCAGTACGGATGGGAAAAATCTATCAATTCTATATCGGCATTGGTTGGCATGGGTACATCGGTAAACTTTGTGATAATTTTACCAATCTGATATTTCTATAAATAGTCTGTTAATTGTGTGCACAAATATGCAATTCATTATTGTTTCTACAATTATAATTTGATATACTCTGATGAATAAATTATCTCGGGCTATCGACATGAATTCTGGGATGGTTTCCAAGCTTTCTAGAGCTAACATCTCTCTTATATTCAGGGTAGAAGTGCAGTGCTGAGCATCAACCTGGTTTATATGTATCTCAAGATGTAGGAAGATGGTGGACCAATCAAAAGTTGTGTCTGCTGTGATGCTCTGCCAGCTGACTATCGCTAGCTAGGACTTGGCCTGGCTTGGCTTGCGACATTCAGCAAGCAGTGCGGATGCAACAGATACAGCTCCCGATTATTCTGTCTTCTTCACTGGGAACCTCAAGATACATGTAAACCGGGTTGACAATCAGCAATACATTTTACCCTGGAATTGAGAATGATGTTAGTTAGCTCTCGAAAGCTTGGAAACTGTTCCAGAATTGACTAAGTTGATAGCCTGAGAGAATTTATTCATCATTCGTCACCAGAAAAGCTTCAAGAATTACTGATGTACTCTGGTGTTTACAAAATAAATTTCTTACCTGCAGCAGCTTCTTTTTTCCTGATGCAAAAGCACCAGTTGTGCATTAAGAAAGTGAAAGTATCATTTTTAGTTTAACAATTTGGTATCAGATTGGTACAGTATCAGTTATTGGTATCAGCAAATTTTATATTGGGTACATATCGGTATTGGTAAAAAATCATATCAGTCTATCCCTACTCATCAGTCTACAGTGTATACAGTGAGGGGGATGTTAGCTCCAGGCACTCATCTGAAGGTGAAGTAAAAAAACAAGGTTTTGTACAATTTGACTATTATTCAAACTATTTTACTTACAAAATATACAATTCATAAAACACAAACAACTAAACTACTTGGGCTGAGGATATTTCTTTAGCAACGTATTTATTTGTCTGTATGATAAATTCTTTTCACCTGGTACTGGAATGCCTTTCTTGTCCTGTTCCTTCAGCATTTTCTTATTATCCTAGTTTGATTAAAACAACAATGTCAATATATTTCAAACAAAATTATACAACATAAGTATAATTTATAAACTTAAATATGTAGTCAGTAGAAATAGCAAAAGAACATCATTTTTAGAATATATTTTATAGAACTGAGCTAATACCATACCATTCTCGTTCCTGCCATGGAAACCAAGCATGTTATGTAGTCGACGTGGCCACTAAAGGTTTTAGGTTCGAGACTTGACTGGTCTGGTCATGTGTGAGTGCATTCACTGTTCCTCCTCATCAATATAATTAGCCAAACATGACAAAGGAAAAAAACATGGCATTTGCATAACAAAACATGAGTGAATACACCTACCCCAAAAGCACACACACATGGACATCAGTGAAGGAGGGTTGAACTGGTCTGTTAACCCTACCCCCCTCGAAATTAACATTGTTCATTTCAACTTACAAAAATTCATAAAGTTTGTTATTTTTATTGTTAATAACTAGTGAACGGATTTATAGGTCCATACCTATTTTTATTGCTACGTCCTATGCTATTTAATGATCTTGACATTTCATGTACACAACACTCTTCTACTGAAATTCTACAGGACCTAAAATTAATAAATGAACTATAAATTCCTATAAATGATTCAAAGCCCTATATTTTACTTCAAAAATGCCCTTTAAACCTTTCGCCGAAGTTTAAAAGTAACTGGGAAGGTTTGAGACCAGTGGCAGGGATTAGGGGGGCAGTTGCACCCCCACTTTTTGCCCCAGCACTATGCTAAACCTTATCTAACAAGGTAAAGTAAACTGACCTTGTCCCCCCCCCCCCAGTTTTGGCACCTTGCACCCACCCCAGTTTTGGAACCCAATCGCTGCCACTGTTTGAGAACCTTTAACCTTGACATGTTAAATGAATCTGAGGGGCAAAAAAAGCTATTCAACAGCAAGTGGTGTCAGCAAATCCTCTGTGTAAATTTCTGACATCTTCCATCACGAAATTGAAAACATGCGTAGTGAACTTACTAGATGAGACATTCTCCATTGTTGAACACTGTACTTCCCAGGTGATTAAAAGGGACCATAGGTGTAGTATACCAAACAAAGATGCAGCCTGTTTTTGGATGGAATCCTAGCTACAAAATCATTCAGTTGTTACAGCAGGGCCAGCTTTATTCCCGGCCTCCAACTGTGTAAGAGTGCAGGAAGATTAGAAGAATACCCACATAACATTGGATGTTTTGAGTGCATTCTGTAACGAGTAGCAAAGGCAATCCTGCAAGTGACCAATTACATCACATATTTCCCCCATTGAAACAGTATAGATAAAAGGAAAGGGTTCGTGCTGAAATCTACAACTGCCCTAGGCCTCTAGGCTCTTCATCAAGGAGAGAAGATTACTGCGAATCTCAATGTGATTTTAGTTTTCAGTTTGAGTATTTTTTAGCCATTTTATGCACAGATAGGCTATAGTTTATAGTGGGATCTGAATCACTATGTACCTACACTGGGTATTGAATCCAAGACCTCTTCATTACAAGGCAACGCCATTGCCACTACACCTCAAGGATTCAAATCTGCCTTGGCAATCAGCAGCAGCATTTCTTTACACCAATAACTTCCTGCGATGTGGAGAGAAGGTTCTCCATGTACAGTCATGGACACTGCCAGGTTGTAACGACTTTATTGACTGAAGCAAGCTAAGGTCTGACCACAAAGCACCTGGCATATAGACAACCCAACCAACATTGTAATTCTGCAGGTTGCATGCCAAACGACGATGTATAAGGGTTGCCCAAATGAAAGTGAGAGACTTGTTTTTTTTTCTGTAATGATTTATTGGTTGGAATATATGAACACACAGGAAGTAAAAGTGATGGCCACGGTGGCTCAGTCGGTAACGCATCTGACTCCCATGCTCAAGGTTCCAGGTTCGATCCCCGCACATCTGTCCCACCCATTTGGATTTCTGCAATATCTTCATGACACTTCCCTTTCAGTGGTGTTTTCACACAGCAAAACAAAAAAGTTAACACAGCGACAGTTCGGGTGAATATGAGGGATGTGGTAGAGCAGGGATACGATGCTTGGGTAGATATTCCTGGACTGATAAAGCAGTATGTGGCCTTGCATTGTTGTGCAATAAGAACCACTGCTCAGATGCCAACAAATCAGGACAGCACTGCCAAATTGCTTGACGCAAACGTTCCAGGACGTCAACATAGAAGTCTTGGTTTATCGTTTGTCCTTCAGGCAGATATGTATGGTGCACGAAACCTTTAGCATCAAAAAATGCGATCAACAGGGTCTTTGTCATTCTGGGATTGTCGTGCACTGAATCTCTGCTCTCCCGAAACCTTCTGTGCAATTCAAAGACATGGCTTCTCGATCTCGATAATGCCTTGTCACCACATGCTTGCTGTGTCATATTCATTATTTCACTAGGGGGTTTCCTAGATTAATGCAGAACTTAATGTTAACTCTCTGCTTGAAATCCACATCCATCACGTCAATCATGTAACTTCCAACTAAATGAGCCAACAAGCCGGACAGTGAGTTGCTAATCAAAGCCCTGCCACTTACCGAGTTTATATGGAAACACTTCCAAGGCCATGTCTACTCAGAACACATATCATAACACCCATGTCTTGTGTTTCAATATCACAGGTAAAGAATAAAAAAAACTTTTATCATATTTTGAAGCACTGAACCACCATATGCTATTCAATGTTCTCCTTTGTGAAGTTCTTCCAGTCATCCGTGTGTGCTTGTACAGTCACAGACACTTCTGGATTGTAACAATCCCATTAACTTTCAATGTGATTGTTACAACCCAGAAGTGTCCATCACTGTACATGGAGAACCTTCTCTCTATGCCCCAGGAAGTTATTGCTGCAAACTTCTTAAATGCAATTGCTCCTGATTCCCAAGGCAGATTTGGTTTTCCCTGAGGCATAGTGGTAATGTTGTCGCCTTGTAACGAAGAGGTCATAGGTTTGATATCCATTGGAGGCACATAGTGATTCGGATCCCACTTTAAACTGTAGGCGAAGTAATGATTAGTTAATCTGTGCATAAAGTGTGCTAAGAAAAACTCAACCTCAAAATTCGAACCAAAGGCAGGTTTGTAGTGGTCTTCTCTCCTTGATGAACAACAACTAGGGCAGTTCTAGTTTCTGGCACAAACTCTTCCCTTTCACCTAACTGTTGTCAATGTGGAAAATAGGCAACGTGATTGGTCACTTGCAGGGTTGCCTTGCCTTTCCTACTAGTCACATCAGGCATTCGAAACAGCCAACCAGACGGAGGTGTTCTTGGAATCTTCCTGAGCTCTTACACCCTTGGAGGTTGGGAATAATGCTGACCCTGTTTTAACAACTGAATGATTTTGTACCTACGATTCCGTTCCAAAACAGCCCGCATTTTTGTTTGCTTAATTGCCTGGTAAGTACAGCGTTAAACAACTGAGAATGCCTCATCCAGTCAGTTTGCTCCACATTTTTCCAATTTCATGATGCAAGCTGGAAGATGGCGGAAATTTGCACAGACACCGACACCCCTTGCTGTTGCATTGCTTCTTTAGCCACTTGGATTCATTCAAGGTCTCAAACCTTTGTGATGGAAATTGAGGGTTGTTTTTAGTAAAAGTAATTTTTAAAGTTAAGCAAATGGTTGAAAAGCAAGTGAAAATAGTTCATTTAGGCATTTTAGGTCCTATAAAATTTCGGCACAGGGGTGTTGTATTTATGAAACGCAAAGATCTCTAAATAGCATATGTCTAGCACAGCAGTTCCCAAAGTGTACTCCGCGACATTGGAAGAATAAAGAAATAACCTAATCGCTGAAAACCTTATCAAGCCTTGTGCAAAGGACATAGTTGAATGTATGCTGGATGGAGAAGCCACGAAATTAATACATGCAATTCATATGTCAAATAACATTATTTCACGACACACCAGGGACTTAGCAGACGACGTGAAAGCTACTTTACTTTCACGAATAAAATTCACCAAATTTTCACCTCAAATGGATGGATCAACAGATGTAGCTGGGTTGGCAATGTTAATAGTTTTTGGTACGCTACCAGTACGTGGAGTCTTTTCAAGAGGATCTGCTTGTCTGCAAATCTTTACCGACTACCACAACTAGTGCTGAAATAATTAAATTAATAGATGAATTTTTCAGTGAATGGCATCCCATAGGATAATTGTGTCGATGTGTGCACAGACGGCGCAAAGGCCATGACTGGAACGACGTCTGGTGTTATCTCAAAAATTAAACAAAAAGCAAAGGGGTGCAGCAGTAGCCACTGTATCCTCCACTGCCAAGCCCTTGCTGTGAAGAAGATGCCACCTTCCCTAAAAGTAATCCTGGACGAAAGAGTGAAATTAATTAATTTTATTAAATCACGACCTAAGAATACCAGGCTATTCAAAGTGTTGTGTGATGACATGGGGAGTTTACATACATCCTTACTTCTTCACACAGAAATAAGGTGGCTCTTTCGAGGCAAAAGTTTGACTGCTCTTTGAAATGAGGGCTGAAGTCGGAACCTTCCTGACTGACAATGACTTCGCTTTGGGAGACAGGTTATGTGACGAACGTAGGCTAATAAAATTGGCATATTTAGGTGATATTTTTCAGAAAGTTAATAATTTAAGTCTCTCACTTCAAGGAAAAGCAACAACAGTGTTTGACCCCAGCAATAAAGTGCAAGGGTTCAAAAAGAAAATCAAGTTTTGGGCAGAATCAGTGAACAATGGCAATCTTGACAGGTTCCCAATGGTAAAAGAATTTATAGAAGAACTAGATTCAGACATACCTGGGGATATCATAAATGAGTTTAAAGTTCACCTACTAAGTTTGCTTGATAGTTTCAACAGTCATTTTCTGGAAGAACTCATGAATAAACTAAAGAAAACTTTTGGGTTGTAAACCCATTCTCTGTGCCAGAAAAACCAGCCTCTCTGACAACGCAGCAATATCGTAACGTACTCTGAGTACGTGGGATCGAACCAAGAACCTTCACCATTGAGGGGGGTGATGTAGCTCGCTTAATCATTCATCCTCCTCATTTGAGCACTCGCCCTTCAAGGTAAGCCTAATGGTAATGGGCGAGAGGTACTAACTACACACTTGGAAATGGCAAAACACAAGCTTTCGGATTTATACCTTCAAGTCTAGATCAACATGGTTGGAAGTAACAATACCTGTCTGTCTCTGATGATACAATTCCCCGCTGATAGCTGTTCATATCGAAACATGTTCGATCGCTCAATCTCCTCAGTTCCTTCTTGTTCGGCGATTCCAGGCAAAAGACCCCACACCACACATTGCTCTCTGTTTTGTTCTCTTTCCTCCTTCCCTGGTCGTTGCCCTGAAATACCTGCTGATCAGCACCTTAACTCCAATAGACCAGGAAGGATTTGTAAATTACTGATGTGACATTCTTTGAATGCCTGAGAGAGCAACGGCTGGCGACAGGGGTTATGAATTCAGGCTAGCTATAAATCTCAATTTAGAAGAGATTGATACGATTACCCCCTCTGGAAAAAATTTCCAGAATTGAAATTTATATTTAAGGTATCCATGTTGATCTATCCTTATAAATCGAAGTTTTTATTAAAAACATAGAAAAAATAAAAATGAAATAAAACCATAGTTTCCGCCAAAACCGAAAAGAAAAAAAATAATGATAACAGAATATTAATTGAGTAAATACTTGGCGATACTTCAGACGCGAGAACTGGCCATAGGCATAAATGTACTGTCTGGTGTAACTGGCCGTAAGAAAAACAAATAACAAGCTCGCATCTTTGCTTAGTAAAAAAAAAAAAATAGCACAGTGCTTAACTTGCACTTTGATACTCGCTCACATAATCATGCATGGAATGAGCGTACCGTCAATTTTGTAATAGATGCGGAAGATTGACATGTGATGATCACTGACATAACTGACGTAACATGTTAAAGGTGTGGCCAAGCAACAATGATGACTGCTTATGACCTGAGGTCGCCAAAAGGGGGCGTGAACACACGTGTGCGTTAGTAGTCAACACAAGTGGACTCACACGACACCTATTTTCACTTGAGTTAAAAAGTACCGTAAATTCGCGGATACACTACGTAGTGTTTGTATGTGTGTATAATAAATATATTTCCACTTGGGTTCTTCTTGATTTATATTGCGATGCACACGCATTCACTGGAAGTGTTTGGAGTTGTCACGATAGTTCAGTGGATTGTTATCACTCTCGGCACTACTGGAATTACGGATGTAAGTATGAATTAATATTTGGAATCCATGAAGCACACATGTACACTTGGGGGAAACATGCCGTCGAGTTACTGTGAGACTTCCCTTTGGAGGTTGATGCACTTAGCAATTTTGCTTCGATGTTTTCTTTAAAGCTGGTAAGAAAACGATCGACAAGGGCATGTGTTAAAAGCACTGTTGATTAGTATTGTTCGGTGTACTTAATGATGAATAAACGACTTTTAAATATTTTCACATGGTACACTCCCGTGCAAAAGTTGCACAACTGGTTGCACACAGATTTTCATTTCAACGTTTCTTTCAAGGAACTAAGTGAGAAACGGTCGACAAAATTGTAGACACTGGCGAAACACGATTTTGTCATGCACCATATTCACTTAAACCATGTAAAATTGCACCGTTGATAAGCATAGTTTGTGCATTTATGGAAAAGTGAATGAGACATGGGACGTTGAAACTCACTGAGTACACTCCTGTGCATGACGTTAAAAGACAGGTTGCACACACTGGAAGGTTCTTCTTTGTGGGTGTAAAACTGCTTTACATGAAAGTTGTAGAGTTGAATGTGACGCATTACATGTCACATAAAAATGCACTTTCGTAAACACTGCGGAATGACTTTTTAGGAGGGGTCATGTACATTCTGTAATGCAAGTGTACAGAGGTGAGAAGTGTAAACACTAGGATACGTCCTTGATGAATTTCTGCTTCTTCATTGGGTGAAATTTATAAAGACTGGCAGATTTTGGGGAACGTTTACACACAGTGATGACTTGGATTATGTAAGCTGCACTTTTGATTGAAGTACCGTGATATTTGTGGAAAGCGATACACTTTCGGAACAGGAGCATATTGTGTGTAGTTTGTGGGGACAAAACTACGGTGTTCATTCTTCTCTCTGGTATTCTGCTCTCTTCCCTGCTCCCTCTTCATGTCTTCTGTTCTTCTTTTCTGCATCTCTTCTGTTCTTCTTTTGTGGAAGCATTGATGGGGAAAGGGACTGAAGAATTTTGTCCGGTTTGGGAGTTTCTTCTTATAAGGGTGGAAAGTGTTTGTTCCATGTACTAAAATACTGGCAGGCTGGCTGGCTCACATGGCTGTTGCATGCTATTGTCCTGGGAAGCTAAACCGTCGGGATGCGTGCAGATTCGGGTTCGAATCCCGTTCTCCTCGCTGGTGATTGGCCAAACTGCTGCATGTTGATTCCCAATAGATACGCTGGGAAAAATCCTTCTCCTGTTGATAGCTCTTGACTGGTGTGATGAATAGACAGACTTAGGTAAAGGATAAAGTATAATTTCGTAAACGGGAAATGAGGAAAGGGGTGTTGATCTAGACTTATTAACACAAATACAGAAATTCAACTGCTTTGCCATTCCTCGTATGAACATTTATAAGTTACCACGATAATACAATATAAAGAAAGCTAATAACCATAAAATAATAAGGTATGTAATTAGATTGATACTGAATAAGGTTAGTTATATTTATGTGAGAATTCATAACGAAACCAATGAAATATTTGTCAAAATTATCGAAATTATTTCTTTAATTTCCCTTGTGCTATGAGAAATGTCCTGTTTCCGTTTGATTCAACTTAAATTACTACTACTCTTTTGAATGAAAAATTGCTTGCTATAAACATTGAAAACTCTACTTTGCCTATTATTATACTATTGTTAACGAACATTCTAGACAGTCGACCAAGTCCTGTTATCGTTAAAAATTGAACGTGTACTGGCTCATTGTGGTGAGAGAGGTTTAAAATATACATACTTTTACTGGGAAATAAAACGTTAAGATATATAATCGCTTAAATTTATTCTAATAGTTTGCTTCGCTTGAAGCAAATTCTGTTCGTAAAAGCGTTTCTGGGAATTATAACGCCGGAGTGGCAACATATTCGAGATGTGGCAACATTGTATCAAACAAAGAATTTGCTATCATTGAAGTTTTCCTTCCCGTGGTTGTCCTGTTAAAGGAATACATGTCTTTCGCGGCCGAAGTGGCTGCTTCTTGCCCCGCACCTCCACCACGTAACGTACTCTGAGTACGTGGGATCGAACCAAGAACCTTCACCATTGAGGGGGGTGATGTAGCTCGCTTAATCATTCATCCTCCTCATTTGAGCACTCGCCCTTCAAGGTAAGCCTAATGGTAATGGGCGAGAGGTACTAACTACACACTTGGAAATGGCAAAACACAAGCTTTCGGATTTATACCTTCAAGTCTAGATCAACATGGTTGGAAGTAACAATACCTGTCTGTCTCTGATGATACAATTCCCCGCTGATAGCTGTTCATATCGAAACATGTTCGATCGCTCAATCTCCTCAGTTCCTTCTTGTTCGGCGATTCCAGGCAAAAGACCCCACACCACACATTGCTCTCTGTTTTGTTCTCTTTCCTCCTTCCCTGGTCGTTGCCCTGAAATACCTGCTGATCAGCACCTTAACTCCAATAGACCAGGAAGGATTTGTAAATTACTGATGTGACATTCTTTGAATGCCTGAGAGAGCAACGGCTGGCGACAGGGGTTATGAATTCAGGCTAGCTATAAATCTCAATTTAGAAGAGATTGATACGATATGAATGCTTCATTGATTTGACATCAGATTCTATGATAAAAGATAATATTTCAAATAAGAAGTCACTATCTGAATTCTGGTGTCAGTTAAAAGACGAATTTAAAGTTTTGTCTGATAAAGCTAAAACCATCCTTTTGCCCTTTGCAACCACTTATTTATGTGAATCAGGATTCTCTGCTTATGCAGGTACTACAACAAGACACAGATCTAGTCTTGATGCGGAGCCAGATATTCGGCTCCAGCTGTCCCAAATTCAACCAGATATAGCTAAGTTATGTAAATCAATTCAGTCTCATCCCTCTCATTAGAATGGTCCCAAGTAGCATTTTTTGTTTTGCAACATTAAAAATGGTTTTATCAGATCTATGAGGATATAATTTACAATACTTGCTTTAGTTCATTTTAAAATGTGTTGCCTTTATATGTTTTTTTGGTTTGTTTTGTAATGTATGTAGTGAAATTAGAGTTGAAAATATTTCTTTTGTAATGAAATAATAACTATGTTTCACATGTCTAAAGTTCTAAATTCTGAATGTTTACCTTCTATCCTCAAATAGAAGATACAAGTGCTAGGTGAAAATTAGTGCTCCGTGATGAACTTTTCTACTGAAAAGTGCTCCGTGACCTAAAAAGTTTGGGAAGCACTGGTCTAGGATGTAACAAAAAAAATAGGTATGGACCTAGTAATCTGTTCTGTAATCATAACACAGTAAGCCAAGCATTTACAACTTAGTACGATCCTTCCTTACTTCTTTTATTCAATTTTTTTTTAAAACTTCTTGAACCTTATAATTCCTGAGGCCCCCTTAGGAAGGGTTTGGGAACAGGTCTGATATGCTGGATTGAAGACAAAGTTAAAGAATAAGCGATTGAAAGTACAAAGCATTTTAAAGTTTTTCAAATTATTTTCATTGCTTATGCAAAAATTCAAGAAAGTGTGAAGTCTTCTTTTATCCTCGTGACAATCAATAAATATACTGTATTTGCTCATGTATAATCATACTTTTTTCCTAAATTTTTGCCTCCAAAAACTGTGGTGCATATTATGCATGAAATAATTCAGAAAACCAACATTAAAACTACGCATGTTTTGACTATGTCACTGCATATAACACACATATATCAACAGGCACAAATACAAATTACCAGGTTGGATTTCTTTAGTAATAATATTTATTATTATTATAAAAAAACAAAAAAACTATAAAAGTGAAATGGCCATTTCCCATAGTTTTTCACATTGTAACGGAATGATTTGCAACATGGGGAAAAGCGGCACCGTGCTGTTCTGGCAGAATTCGAGCAGGCACTTTCTGTCACACGGGATGTGTATCAACGGTATTTGTTGGGTGAGAAGCAATATAAAATAACTTCCTGAGTGCTGCAATTCCATAACGTAATTTTGATCTTGCTTATTTCTACTACAGAATAAACAAGGTGGTTGCAGAAGTGAAACTTGTGGGAAGCTAAACACAGTGGAGGGAGAGGGGGAAAGGTGGCACTGGTTGGTGACCCATTGTATAAACAAGACAATATTCTACTCTTTCTATAGATAGCAAAAAATGATGATTCATTGACTAGGTACAGAGAGTTCATTTTGGCTCTGGGCTGAGATAGTATTTGCCTGCAGATAGCACAGCATGGCACTGATGCCGGCATTTTTGACCCATGATATCCCGCTTATTTTTACACACACATCATTAGCATGCAGATAATTATATTTATATTGCATAATGACTACTAACCTGTGTTATAAGAGTTGTTCAAAGTGGTAGCCAACTGGATTCACACATTCCCTGCATTCATGGTGAAATTTTGATTGACACGTAAAGTTCATTTTCCATATTTCTTGTAAGATCTGTTCGAATATTGTCCTTCAGTTCATCTATAGTGGGGATTGTTTCTACAGACTATTTTTTTAGGATTATTAAACAAACACACACACAAATTTCACAGAAAAAACAAAACACGCATGCACACACGCGCACTGAAAATAGAGAGAAATTACACTGCACACCAATAAGAACATAACTGTACTGATAAGCAAGAACATTTAGGCCTACGTGAGTTTCAGTGTGAATTATTTCAAGTGTCGGGACCTTGAATCAGCTGTCTGTTAGCTGGGCCGTAGAAACACTGCCTGGGTAAATTTCTTCCAATGCAGGGCCATATGTTCCAGTTTGTATTCCAAAATGTTAGTTTTTTTTTCTCGTCTTTATCAATTGTGTGAATCAACTCAAATGTTCAAAATTAAAATTATATTAATCAATGAAAGATATTACAAATTACATGCTTTAAAACAATTAACATTCATACTTAAGTCATTTATTTTCTGGGCATTTTTTACCCAGCATGCATCCTTACGTTATGGCAGAAAATGCTCTTCTTGCAGTTTTTCTGTCATTTTTCTCAACATTATCTTTGCATAATGAAACAAAAATGATCAAATTTAATAAAATTAGGTTATTCATTGAATATTATTATTTGCGTGCTTTAAAACAATTAAAATTTGGTAATCAGAAGCAATATTCTTCTGGGTATCTTTTTACCCAGTGTGCATCCTGCTTTAACAATATAAAGAAAACAACTTTCAAACAGAACAAATATATCAAGCAAATTTCATCAAAAGATGCCAGGAATGTGTGAATGCAGTTGCCCACCACTTTGAACAACTCTTATAACAATGTATATAACAACTCTTATAACAATATATATAACAACTTTTATGCAATATAAATATAATTGTCTGTATGATAAAGATATGTACGCAAAAATAAGTGGGACGTCACAGGTCAAAAATGCTGGCATTCACACCATGCCATGCCATCTGCAGGCATGCGCTATCTCGGCCCAGAGCCAAAATGAATGCACTCACTGTATGTCATCATTCACTCTTGATTGGCACAGCAATAGATTTACAACCTACAACTAAGAAAGCCATTTCTTTAACCTGGATTGTACTGTGCATTTTAAACAAGATATAATAGTTTGTTGCTTTTCCCCATCAAAAAACAGGGTGTGCATCATACACATGTAAATACAGTATATGTCAAAGTAATGTTAAATAATGAAAAAAAAAAAACATCAATTCTCAATGTAATCCTGTTGATGACCAGAAACTAAATCATGGATGTTCAGTGACTCCCAGATTTATTATCCTAGTGGATGTGTCTGTGTGAATAAGATTCTGAGTTTATCTGCATATTTAGAGTAGCTTTAAATTGTTGAAATGCACAAGTACCAGCAGCAACTAGAAAGAACAAGGTATTAGCTCAGCCTTAAAATTTACAATCTTACAATGAGAATAAATTGCAAGTACGCAAAAAACATATATTTGTAATTTTATTGTAACTGTAAAATAAAACAGAATTAAACATAATTACAAGGTAAGAGGCATAACTCTGTTGACTTCCCACCACAAGAGCAGATAACAGCAAGGACTTAAAAAAAATATTGAACTAGCCATTCCCATTGTTAAAGCTTGCCAAACACCTGCTCAAGTGTTTTTAAGCCTCTGCATGTTTTGATTTTATCTCTTGGCACTGTGTGGCTCAAAGTAGAACACATGTGTGACATAGAAGGTTGCTTTTTAGCCACAATCACTTACTAGGCCCACATGGCTGGCGAGCGTGCAAGTAAAACTATAGACCTGGGTTTTGACCCGTCAAGCATCGAAAGTCCATGGGTAACTGGAAGGCCTTGCAAAACGAAGCTCGCTTATCTCCAGCGAACGCTCATTCTGGTTTTGCACCGTCTCCAGATACATGAGTCACGCAGTCAACATTGCCAACTTTTAGATTCTAAACTGGTCAAGGAGCACTTAAAATGTTCATCACTTTTCTCAATTTGAAATTTCAGACATTTATTCCTTGGTAGAAACCATTCGTCCCTCTCACCCCCAGTGGTGGCAATTGGGTTCCAAAACTAGGGGGCCAAGGTGCAAAAGTGGGGTGCAAGGAGAGTTTAATTTCAGTGCTTGATAGAGTGGGGGGAAGGGGGTGTGCTAAACCACAATCCTGTCTAGTGGCCCAAAGTATCTACCTACAAGCTCTTCAATGCAATCGGCTTCAACATCAACAAATCTTAAAACTATAGTCATTTGCCCCATAAGTGTGAAATCTTTGGTGTAATCAATTTATACAGCTAATTTGACTTTTTTAATTAGCAATTTTGACTTTGTTGCACATTAATTGTACCAGTTAAGTTTGAATTTTAGGACTTAGTTGATAATAATAATAATTGTGAATCCTATCTTGTTGTTACGTTTTAATGTTCTTGTAATATTAAATATTTAACGCAGTGGCATAACAAAATCGTAAAGTACGCATCCGTAAGAAATAAATTTGGGTCCCTCAAGTACAGTCAGATTCTTCCAGGAAATTTATGTAATTACTTAGAATGGCTGGTTGTGGCTACACTTACATTAATATTTATAGAAATCGAAGCTCTACCTCTGAATTTTCACATATTACAACATATATTTCTTTGACATTCATGTATTCAAAAGAAGAAAATACAAATACTTACTTATCTCCTCCCCCACCCCTCTTAACAGCTGGGTGGATAAAAATAATGATTTTTTTTAATAATTTTTGATATTTTTTATTTAAATCGATCTTTTTTTGGCACTGTACACACAGACATAATTTTTATATAGAAAGGCTTTTTCTGATAAACGGCCCTGTAAAATATTTGAACAGTTTGATTAAAGCAAATAACAAATTACATATAAATATGCATTTCTCTGTTTCTGGAACTGAACATAAATATTTGTTGAGTGTGTTAATCAAACTATTATAATTTCAGTAACTTTTCTTACAGTGAAAATAATAAATTCTGGGTGTACTTTATAATTTTAACTTAAAATAATTTTTAATCTTTGTAGCCAAATTTTAGTGTTTTTAATTATACAGGGTAGGATTCACAAGTAATGAGCCTCACTTTATACTGACGCGTGCGCACCCTGCAGCGCACTCCGCTTGACATGAACGGTGGTGGTGGGTGTTGGCTTCGCAGCGCAACGCGTGTCAGTTGGCTCCCAGCTTTCGGAGCGGTAGCATCGGCCTTAACAGTAGCCCCTATATGGTGATGCGTGACACGGCGATATGGAAAGTTCGTTAGAGCAACGCTACGCAATCAAAGTCTCCTTCCGAAACAGTCACAAAGCTTCAACAGGCGTTTTGGACTGAGTGTCTGTCCTCTTCTCAAGTCAAAAAGTGGCACAAGGCTTTTCGTGAGGGCCGGGAAGAGGTGACTGACGAAGCCCGGTCTGGATGCCAGTCGTCGGCCCGAACTGACGTGAATGTGCTGCGAGTGCGTGATTTTTTGAACACGGACCGATGTTTGAGTCTCTACCAAGTAGCAGTACGATCCAGAGACAAAACGACAAAGCGCTGAGTGTCACACCTCAAACTCACCCCGTCCCAAGAAAGCGCAGATGAGCAAATCGAAAACGAAGACCATGCTCATCGCCTTTATCAGAGTGACGGGGATCGTCCACTACTAGTTTGTTCCGCCCAGACAGACCGTGAACGCTGCTTACTATCAGGAAGTCCTGAAAAGGCTGAAAAGAAGCATCACGTGCAAGCGAAGGGACATCAAGGACAACTGGAAGCTTCACCACAATAACGCCCCCAGCCACACCGCCTTCATCGTCAACGACTACCTGCTCCGAGTCAACGTTCCTGTGGTACCCCAGCCTCCCTACAGTCTGGACTTGTCGCCTCCTGACGTCTTCTTGTTTACACGCTTAAAATCACTGCTGAAATGAAAACGTTTCGACTCCATCGAGGACATCAAAGCAATTGTCAAGGCAGCCCTTGCAGCCATCCCAGAACAGGACTTCGGGGACGCCTTTGAGTCATGGAAAAGCCGCCTACAGAAGTGCATTGATGCAGGAGGTGCCTATTTTGAAGACTATTAGTCAGTTGTACCGATCAGCTCAATAAATATGTCTTTTTGAACGAAGGTTCATTACTTTTGAATCCTACCCTGGAGTTAGCCAAATATCAGCTGCCATATTTCTTTACAGTTTAATGAAAATGACACTATTTACGGTTTAACATTATTAGTATTTTGTATACTATTCTATTTAAAAAATGTGCTATTTTTGCTTATAAAAATTATTGAATTTTAAATCATGGGAAATTTAAGTGTTTTTTTTTTGATGACATACTACATTTACTTTCGTATGAGTTTCACCCCATCAGTACATATATTTTGTTTCCTTTATTTCCTTTCTTAGAGCATAATAAACACCATTAAATTGTGTGTATTATTCTGTAATTTTATTTAAAGTTATTTCAATAAGTGATTTTTTAAAATAGAATTCCCCAATTTAAATCAAACCACCTTGCTTAACAGAAAGCTGGCTTCTGGGCAGCAAATGACACTTTTACATTAGATCTTGCCCTTTCTCATTCAAGAGTGAGATTACTGAGTCCACTAAATTTGGGCTGAATCATGCCATTCAACACTACCATCCAGAAGTTTTTTCTAAGTTTCAATTTTGAGAAAGATAGTTCTTTGTTCGTGGTTGTTACTTGAAGAGTAGGAAACGAATAAAAGGTGGTACAGGATACAGAGAACACTGGAAGATAGTGTAAATCTATCAAGGAGAAGAAACTTTGCCAAAGCACTTGATTTCAGATTTAAGCACATTCCTGAAATGTAGAACTTGATCAGGAAGAACTAGTACTCACTTTTATCCGCGAAGCTGTTTTTTCTTCTTTTTCGATTAATTTCAGTGGCCACTGCCACCATCCTCGTTGGAACTTGCTGCGCTGTTGCTTGGCGTGCGTCTTTTGTTTGTAGTTCTCTGGCTGCCGTTAGGTGCGCTGTGCGTCTTGGTACGTCGTCTGCTATTTCCGGGCGATAACTGCTGCAGTAGTGGAATCCAAGTATGGTGCGCTTGCCCGCTATCGATGTTTAGTTCGTGCGGGAAGTGCATTATGGCGTGCGTTTCCTTGATTTTGGTGTCTATGAGCGTGTGGGCAGTGTGTTTGACTCGAACCTTTTGAATTTTATGGCTATTGTATTTGATATGTCTAGCAAGACCAGTAGTGGGTTGGGCTTTTTTCGCATCTGCTAGGTGCTGTTGGATTCTTTCATTGACAGATCTGATGGACCTGCCGATGTAATGAGCCTTGCACTCACACTCAGCATCATATACACCTGGGTTGTCAAGGGGGGAGAGGAAGTACCGTTTGTGCTTGTTCAGTTTGTCAGTTATTTTGGAGTTGGGTTTGTGTGCTACTTTGATGCCAAATGGGAGAAGGGCTTTGGCTATGCGGTTGGAAGTGGTGGGATGGTAGGGGAAGGCAAACCATTTATATTGGTCGCCGGGGGTTGGTTGTGGCTGGGTTGCTTGTGGATGGGTTGATTGTGGTAGGTTAGGGTGTCTGACCTGTATTTCCGCCTTACTGCACCAAGTGGAGAGTTGTGATTCAGTGTAGCCATGCTTCAGGGCTATTTCTGTGATGGTGGCTATCTCCTCTCGTAGATCCTCTTCTTTGCCACAGTAGGAGAAGGCTCTTCGATAAAAGTTTAGCCACACATTGGCTTTTTGCTTAGGGGGATGGCTAGAGAGAGCATGTATGTACTGGTTGCCTGCATCCGGTTTTCTGTAGACGGTGGTTGTGAATTTGTTAAGTGCACGGCTGATGGTGATGTCCAGGAAGTTGATGACGGACATGGAAAAAACATAATAAATCTGTCAAATCTCTCAATCCCCAACAAATTCAAAGAACTCCTTGCCTACGGCGATACGTTTAATGTACAAAACAGTAAGCCACCCACCCTCGACCTCATATGTGCGGCAGAAAAAGCAGCTTGCTTTGCTCCCAAACCCCAAGATTCGGAAAACATCAGAACGTCAGCAGCCGGAATTTTTCAAAAAGTGATGACCAACAGTGAAACCAGGAAACCTAATCCAGTGCACCAAGAAATCTCTTCTGTCCTTTCCGATTTTGGCAAATGGCTGAACACCAATGATGTTTGGTGTTTAAAGTCTGACAAAACAAACCAGTTCGTAATCATGCACAAAGGTGATTACTCCACGAAAGTGATAGACAAACTGAACAGTGACTCGTACAGTGTCATCAAAAAAGACCCCACAGACAGATACAATAGAATTGTGAAAAATGCAGTGAAATCTAGTGCCATACTTAGTGAACAAGACCACAAATTCCTCCTCAATCCCCACCCTTCACCTGCCATTGCCTATGGCATTCCTAAAACTCATAAACCTGGAATCCCCATGCGACTTATAATAGCTGGCTTCAATTACCCCACAGTTCACCTAACAAACTGGCTAAAAAACAAAATATCTCTTTTCAACCACAAACTTACATACATGTTCCGCAACAGTGCCGATGCTAAAAATCTGGTAACTTCAATAGTGCAAGCTGACAGTGCAAAACTAGCCAGCATTGATATAGTAGACATGTACAGTTCAATCCCCATAGACCTAGCACTGCGTTCGGTGGAAAGATGGCTGACAACTAACAGAATCCCGGCCCTAGAGGTACAAGAGATAACCAGACTATTGGAAGTTTGTCTAAAACACAATTACTTTCAGTTTGAAGATAAATTCTACAACCAATCCGAGGGCCTTGCGATGGGCAACCCGCTATCAGCTCCTTTAGCCAACATCGTCATGCACCTGGCTGAAAAAGAGATACTCCACAGTCCAGAACTACAACACATCC